>NC_040888.2:3287970-3625470 GCF_900634795.4 Betta splendens | reverse complement strand
TCTCCCTTTTTTCCTGTTTTTTGTTTGTCTCAATCCTTTTGTGTTACTGTTTCATACATCACGTCTGCTCATGGCTTCGCTTTACAAACATAACACCTCAGAACATGTTGTACGTTGTGCAATGGAAGTGTCACATAAACAAACGTCCTCGCACATTCACATATATTTATTCGCATGCAGACCTGATTGATTTTTCACTGCCTCTTGAGGTATAATGTGTCCCTAAGTGTTTGCATTTGTTTATGCTGGAGGGGGGAATATGTCCATTGTGTGCTATGTCACATCTGGGAATGGATGGAAAATCTAGAGGTGACAGCTGGAGAAATTGAAATGATATTGAAAAACAAGAGCTACAGAAAGTAAAAAATGGCCCAAAACGGTTTAGGACCCATTTCTCCAAAAATCGGTGCTGAGTGGCTGAGGAAATGATGAAGAGAAAAGAGGAAAAACTTAATAAAAGCATTTCTTTACGCGTGCTTTTGTGAAATAATTTCTCCTTATTTCATGTTACCCCCAGAGAACGGTGTTAAAGCGATAAGAGAGACAGCAAAGAGGCGCTAGAAGGATGGAGAGACGTACAGATTAAAGGAGCAGCGTGCGCGTGCGCGCGTGCGCGTGAATGTGTGTGTGTGTGTGTGTGTGTGTGTGTGTCTGTCTACACATGGAAGAAAATAGAGATGTTTCTGCTCAAGTCGAGTGTGTGGATGCGGGTTTTTGTGTGAGCGTGTGCTGAGACGTGAGGTGTTTTTTTTGGTGTCCAGTACAACAGTGTGTGATTGCTGGGTTTGTTGGGTTTATTTACATTTGTAACAAATGCATGTACGCTTCCATCCACAATCACTACCAGGAAGGACGCTCTGTGAGAGAAGCAAAACATTTGGTGGCATTTTCTATATAATCCTACATTATTTAAGTATACATCTTACATTAATGACATCATTAAATATTGTTGTATTCCTTATTTTTAGAACATTTCCTAACACCACCCGCCCCCGTAACGAAAGCGAAAAAACAAACAAACGCACCTGATTATAAACGCAGACTTGAACTGTTTCAAGTAAGCGTTTACAATAGAGAAAAACGTATCAGGTTAAAGACGTCAAATGACCCAAAATACGTAAATACCGCGGACATAATAATTCGTCACTTAGTTTCTCGTTGTAAATATCACTGTTGTAGAGTGAGAGTGTCGTACTCTAGCCGCGTTGTTGGCGATAGCTTCATGCTAACGCTGAGCTAGCTTGCCGCAAAACGTTAGCATGAAAGTCATAGATGAAACAAAACCAAATACGGATGGTTGTTATATTAGTAATGTTAGAAATGAGCAACGATTGTGAAATACAGTAAGTATTAGCAAACATTCTGCTTTAATGAAGTTTAAACACAGTTGGAGACGTTTATTAACATGTGACTTTTGCAGTGTGTGTGTGAGTGTGTGGCAGGTTGACTTCCCCACAGCTGCTACGCTCCTTAACCTCAGTTCCGCCCATACGTGGTTCGAGAGGATTAGCATCATGGTGATCCTGCTCAACTGCGTGACGCTGGGCATGTACCAGCCCTGCGAGAACATCGACTGCACCTCCGACCGCTGCCAGATACTGCAGGTAAACCGGAGCCACGTGTCAACGCGCTGATGAAGCCGTGCAACAAAACGCTCAATTAGTCGAAATGAGCTGCGAGCTCGACGCTGCAGCTGAAACACGTCCCGCCTGGAAAGCTTAAAGCTTCTCTGTCTCTGAACGGGGAATTGGGCCTTGGTTTGTTTTAATACAGTCTTGTGCTGCTGCGTGTGGGTCTGTCACTTCCTGACAAGCACGCTCTGCAGATGCCACAACCAACAACGTGATCCCCAAAGGCTGATTCTAGTTGTGTTTGTTTGAACGCTCTTAATTCCTGCCCTGACTTTCCTCAGGCTTTTTAATCTGCTGAGCTCTGCTTCTGCAGATCACTTCCATGTGTCAGATTATTGTATTGCATATTTTTTGTGTGTGTGCCGTATTTCAAATATTTTCCCTTTGTGTGGTTCTGTAAGCAGGGTTGTGTTGCTGACTGTGCGATTTGCCAACTGGCACATTGTGCGTACCTATGTGATTATTACTGTTTTTTCTCAGTCAGGTTGGCAGGCTCAGCCATTAGTGTTCAGTGACACTAGAAATCCTTCCGCAACACTGGAAATCTGCTAGTTAGTCTCGTTTGCTGAGCCCATGTTGACTAATTGTTCTAATGCAGCTCTGTTGCCTACAGCAACGATAGCCTATTATTTGAAATGAAGCCTCGCAGACCAATGAGTAATGGGATTTCAGGTAACCACGTGCTGCTATTGTAGCAGATATAACAAACGTCTTGCTTTCAGCTCTTTTTTTTGTCACAAACAATAATAATAATGCATTAATACTGTGATAATACCATCTGCATCACCATGGGATGCAGATTAAAAAGAGCTAGAAGAATGACTTCGATCAAAATCTGCAGTTGAGTGTGACAGCTGTACTAGAGCCAACTGGATTTGCATCCTGTCTGTTTTTTATCGCCATGTCTCACTAATGGAAAGTTGTTATTCTGCCTCAGATTGACTTGGAAAGGATTCTTCATCATACCTTAAACTCAGCATCTGTTGAACCTTTATTATAGGTTCAGATCTCGCTTCACACAATGACTTTCTGTATTCTTTTTCTCGTCCCAAACTGTCTGTCTCAAATTTCCCTTTGCTCTTTTACACGTTGCGATTAATCTCATCACCCACTCGTTCCACAAGCACAATAAGGCAACACGCGGGTTATTTCATTTTAAGTGGTAACATTACAGTCCACATGACCTACTTACCACGTCCTGCCTTCCTGCTAAATAGGCTGCACAATGACAGAATATGAAGTAGTTTCCACAGCAGCTCCTATTTCAAATCATGAAAGGGGCCATCACAAGACTGCCTCGATCTCTTTACAAATCATGTTGACGATGAAACCTGATAGGCAGACTGAAGAGGAAGCAGGCGGTAGTGGCAAATAACTATGATGAATCCATTGCTCTTTCACTCGGCGCCGAACGCAACGGGGCTCCGACTGCTGGAGTCAACGTCGGATTACATATGAAGCGTGCGGGCTGCATTATTTATCAAAACACCATTTAAACAGTACGTGAGCCTGATCTTCACGTCTCAGCCTCAACATGCTGCCAGCTCTAAGCCATATTTGAGGTGATGCTCATGTTCTCTTTCTGTGTGAATGAATGAGCGAGGATGGGACACGTATATTGGCTTTAAATGCGTTTTAACTGCCAGCGTATTCACAAAAGACCTTCCTCATGTAACAAAAAGCACAGATTTATCACTTCTACGTCTCTTTTAGATGCTCTAAAGTCCCATAAGCATCAAATATGATAATGCATCCCATCCCGCGACGGCTTCTGACCGTTCTGCACTTTCGCTGCAGTGTGAATGTATCCAGTGTTTTAAAATTCTCGTACAGTGCTTCTCTTCGTCAGTTTAAGGGCATTACTCCTAGGGGTCCAAATGTACCACAGATTTGTGTTCTCTATCCGGCTGTGGGGTATTGTTCAGTCTCTGGCCTGTCATTTTAAATCTGCCCGAAAGTCATAAAAGGTGTAAAGATGGTTTGTGCCTTATGTGATGTTGAGTGTGCTAACTTCCTAGAATTCCTAATGTACTATAGTGGTATTCAGGATAAATGTTCCAGTGCTAAAATATATTCCAAGAATTACTGTATATGACCATATGTGATTATTTATGAATTGAGTTGCTTCAATGTTCAGCATTTCTGTTTGTCTTATAATTTGATGTTGCCTGGAGAGTACAACCTAAAGAGTAGAGTCAGTTTTTGAAAAGCAATTGAGAGAGGGCATTTTAGGTTGAACATTTTCTTTTTGTAAAGCAAATAAAGGATCTTAAGCTTCATAACGCTGAGATTAAACAGCAGCTGCGGCATTCATTCTCTTTTTGGAGGTGTGATATTACCAAGGATGGGAACGGAGAACGGTTTCCCCCCAAAAACAATATTATGACCAATCTTTTAGCAGCCATTCAGCTTCGTGACCTCATTTGAATTCCCACGCCTTGTAAACCTCTGTGTCAAGAAGCAATAACTTAAGTTGTACCTTGTAGTAATATGTAACAAGGCAGCAAACGCAGTCAGACACCCTGGGGCAAACACCAGGAACGAGTTTTCTTGTGAAAAGCAATTGGAGGTTGAGGTGGTGATCTAAACATAATAATGCAAAAAAAGAAATGGCAGCAATGTGGGCACACCTGTCTCTCCCCATTTATATCTGTGCCTCCTCTCTGTTTATATTTGTTTACTGAGATTTGACCTGGATCTCCTTCACTTTCCTTTTTCGTGTTCACCTCTTACTTTTGACTGATTCTTGCGGTGCAGTGTGGGTTGATACAGTGCCACTAGAGGACACACAGAGATGATCTACCATATGTTTACTCAACTTAATTTCCTTGTGACCTCTCTTAGGCTTTCGATGCATTCATCTACATCTTCTTTGCGTTGGAAATGGTGGTAAAGATGGTGGCACTTGGGATCTTTGGCCACCGCTGTTACCTGGGAGACACCTGGAACAGGCTGGATTTCTTCATTGTCATGGCTGGGTGAGGAACTAGTTCACTACTATTTGAAGTCTTATTGTAATAATGTCTAAATTAGGGGTTTACGCAAATGTGGAAGTTGATGACTAGACTTTTCTCCTTGCTCTGATTGTTGCAGTTTGACACAGTTAGTCTCAAGCACGTTTGACTACTGCCTGCACTAACTGTTCGTTCTTTGGTTTTGCAAAGCCTAAGAAGATTAATAAAGCTGCCAAGTGCTGTTAAATGCAGCATGAAATTCGGTCCGTCCAAGGAATGTTCATGTGACTTCATGTGTACACGTCCTAGTTAGTTTGTAATATGTCTGTGTGAACATTAAGTAGACTAAAAGGCCTTAAAGAGAGGGAATTAAACTTGACACGTGTGCATTGTCACAGTCACATTATTGTGCTGTAAGTGTAGAAACATTTTGAGGAATGGAAATCACACAAGCAGAATTTGAACTGCTGCTGTACACTGCACGTCACACCATCCTAAGCCGAGGTAACATAAAGCCTGCAAATTCACTTAGATCCACTTATGACAAGTGTGTTTTGAATGTAATTGAGCAGAGAGCTGCTATTATTATGCAGGAGGCATGCTGTGGTATAACAAAGTATAGGCTAGTCCATCAAAATGTTTTGTATTGTGGAAATGTTAATAAATGTAGATGCAGAAGGTGCAAATGATATGAAACATGCAAATGTTACTGGAGAGAGTAAAGTTGTTTTCTATGCAAATGCAGGAAGATCAAAGGCAAAAAACTAGGAACTGACAGTTTCTCAGAGACTGAAGATAATTATACATTGTGTTGCGTAAGTTTAACTTGCTGCTGCAAAGTGTCCATTACACATGCTGTTGCTATGTAAAACACAGTCACACGCTAGATGAATGCACAAAACAAAAGCAAACACACCTGCTCCAACACCTGCTGTGAACGAAGGGGGAATGAGAGGTTCAGACATGGGTGATAAAGCGTGTGTGTGCGTGTGTGTGTGTGAGTGAGAGAGAGAGAGATGGATAGGGAGACTGGCTGCTATAATAGCAAACAAAGAAAGGTAGAGCAACAGATTTACCGTGGAGGTGGAGGGACATTTATCTTCATTTGAGCTGATTCAGTTTATCCCCAGTGGATGCTCATAGTTGGTGAGTGTGTGTCTGTGCTGTTTGTGGCACAGAATTACACACACAGATTACAGTGTGCCATCCTATTCCTTTAGACTTTGTCTAATCTGTGCGCTGTATGTGTGTGTTTATGCTCATATGCGAGCGCTTCAATTTTCGCTCTCCTCTAAGCAGCATCCATTAGATTAGCGCCAGGCTAATTGCTGAGGGCAGTGCCAGCCTTGCTGGGCTAAATCACAGCCTACAGTCTGCTATGAGCTCCATGGCTTTTACCCAAGGGCAGCACCTTGCTCTCTCACCCGCCTCCTCTGTCTCTAGTTCCTTTCTCTATTTTGGCCTCATCCACTGAGACTTACCTCTGCTATCTTGACTCAACCTGATGTTCTTTCCAACCTGTCAAAGGCTGGAATTAAGCTTTTACCAAAACTTTAGTGATAATATTGAGTGTTCATAGTTAACAGGTACGTCACTAATAACTTGCTTTTCTCTCCTCATTACAGCAGATTTCCCCTGGAGCTCTCTATTCTGCATTGATATATAACATTGATAACTAATCACACACACCGCAGCCATATGAGAGCATGAATGAGACTGAGGTGTCAAAAAAATGAAACGAGAACAACAGAGAGCAGGAACAATCAAAAAACGGATGCTCGCGGCAGTCCACTAATTACCCTCCCAAACACGCCGTCCTGACTGATGTGTTAGGAAGAAAGAGTTTTAAAGAGTATACGCATGGTGCACACACACACACACACACACACACACACACACACACACACACACACACACACACACACACACACACACACTGAGGCATGTCTTTCTCCCCTCGTTTCCTGCTCTGTGCATCTTTTACTTCCTCTTCGTTCACTTACGGAACATGTTCTTATCTGTGGATCTGTATCATACACTAGGTTTTTCACATGCATAATCGAATCAAACATTTGTGCCTTTGAGCTCACTGAGAGTGGGACCTGTTTTTTTAATTGTTTAACAAGTCCCTTTTGACATTTTAGCCATCTGTCCAGTGTCTGAGCAGTCTACATGAAATCATTACAGATACTATTAAGCCTGATACAGTTTATAATAGGACCATGTCCATCTAGAGAAGCTTGGCCCCAAACTGTTATGCTCTTCTCTATTCGGTGACATTTCCATCAGGCTGCTGTGTGGCATTTCTGCACTTTCGACTTGCCTGGGAAGAGGAAATTGGTCTGTAGCTTGGAGCTCTGCTATCTCACACGCATTCAAGTGTAGGGATCACAAGCTTCACAGCGAGAACAAAGGAATGTGAAAGGTGGGCTTCAGTGCCCCACTGAAATTTGTTTGCCATGGGTTTTTAAATGTGTCACCGCGGCGTGAATTAGCGCAGCAAATCAAACCCTTAGTAGAAATAATCCCACTCTAGTGTGAGTGGGTGCTACACTATGGTGAGGACTGTGGGGGGAGCTTCCCTGTGGAATCATCAGGATTGTATTATTGTAAACGACATGGTCCATGAGTCTGTCTGTGTGAGAGACAGTGAGTTTGACACACCCTGTAGATGGGCTTTGAATGCTATTAGCTTGTAGTTGTGCTGTTGTGTCATGCTGTCCCAACACTGTTGATGCTCGGGGCACGTCACTTTTAGGCAAACACTCAGACACATTTAAGAGCTATTACACCAGTTGGACACGTGAACACAGCATCATGTATGGCTTTGTTTTTGACACACATGCATAAAAGTCCTTCACTCGGTGGAACCGCCTCTGTTGGTGATTAGTGTAAGTGGCACATCCAAACATATGGATGCAGCTTTCACACACAGAAACACAGCATAAAGTCTGCGTTTTCCTGTGAAAGTGGTTTGGGTCTGCGGGCACAAACAGCTTAGCCATGCTCTGGAAATGACTTACTAACACATGCCAGGCTCTGACTGAGCCACAGCATCCTGCAGGCAGGCACTGAGAATAGAACGAATCCCCTCTTCTTCTCCCACTCTCTCTAATGCTTTGTCACTTCATCCCTCCTCCACTGTGTGTGTGCTTTGCAGGGGCTTGCATTTTCTATATCACTGAAAATCACACAGCTGTGAAAGGGGAAAGGTGAGAGTAGTTCGATGCCAAAACACTTTATGATGGTACAGCTACAATATGATCTAGATGGGTCGAGTTAGTGCCAGAAAAAATGGTTTGTGTGCTGTGTAAAGAGTCTTTCATTTTTTGGCCAGTCTGTCACACACACTGTTCAAGTGTCAACTGTCTTTGGAGGTTGTATCTATATTTTGTAAGCTTGGGCAGATGGAACCATTTTTGTGTCATATTAAGCCAGTTGATCATAAAAATGTCTTTCGCTGTGGTTTCTCTCTCTCTTTAATTCTGCATCGGTTTGTTTACCCAGAATGGTGGAGTACTCGCTGGACCTGCAGAACATCAACCTGTCGGCCATTCGAACGGTGCGAGTCCTTCGGCCGCTTAAAGCCATCAACAGAGTCCCAAGTGAGAAAAGTTTAAGTTTTTGTGTGTAGTTAGAATGTGAATCTGTCATTCCAAATTCTGTGCAAATGCATGTGCATGAAAATTCATGTATATGTTCCCATTCTCCAGCATTCCTGTGCATCCCAATGCCACCTTTTCCCCATGGGAATTATTAAACATTCATCTTATGCTAAATCACAAAGGCTGTTCAGGCCATGAGTCACAGCTTTATCAGATTTACAAACTATCCATTAATTCTGCCTCACTGATCAGTTCGTGACCATAACCCCTTTCTTTTCATCTAAACCTCAGTTCTTGGCTACATTTTTTTACTCCTATTGATTTTTTCCCTTCTTCTATACAAGGCAGCTCTTAATCATTATGAGCACCAATTAGCTGCCCTTAGGTTTAGATTGGTCTCATCTCTTACTTATAGAACCTAAATAGTTAGTCATTGCACATTATCAGCTATTTCTGCTAGATGAAAATATCTAAATGTTTGACATGTTCTCAGAGAAGCTGAACAGATCACTTCTTTGTTGATTCTTTTCTCAAATACCCAGAATTTTTCTGCAGAGCAATTTAAGATTTCTACCTTTTTAATGGATTACTGGCAACCTTTTTAACTGTAAAATATTCTGGACTTCATTAAGTTGTCAGGCTTTAATTGACTCATTAAGACGCATTAGTTAGGTCAAAAAATGTTTTTTGGAATTGTCAGCCGAAGGCATTTCCAAAATGTAGGAAAGTGATGAAATTAATTACTACAAAAGAGAGAGCGTGTAATAAGGCATGAAAGAGTGTTTAGCTTGTCACTTTCATTGCCTGAAATGTTAATAGTAAGTGTACCATCTGAGACACCAAATTAAGCTCTTTGGACAAAACACTCCAAAGTGGTTGGAGAAAAGGAAGTGGCGCTTGAAGTAGTAAGCGAGGCAGTGGACATATAACATCCTTTGGTTGTAACTGATAGCACAGGAAAATATACACAGTTAAAAGGAAGAGGGGACTCCACTAAATGTCAGCAAATCCTAGATCCAAATGTCACAGTTTAAATCTGATATTGGAAAACAACAACACAAGAAATCTAAACTAATCTAGAAGTTTAGATTTTTTTTTCTATCCTCTTATTGTCTTTAGCTTCTGGACATCTCCTTCTACCAACCCCTTCTGTTTTCTAGATAGAGAACCAGATTTTGCTGCTCACAAACGTACAATTGTAGCTTTAGCGTCAAATCATAGCTGAGTTCTTCACATTTGTGAGTGTCTGAGAAAGTATTTTGTCTTGAGTGCCTCGAGTGGCGTAATTAGAAGATATTGTCTGCAGAGAGTGTTTAAATTGTTTGAGGACAAGCGTTGAGATTAGACAAGCCAATTTGTCATGAATCATAACATGGATTTTCGGATACTTGTGCGGAGCTGATGCAGGCCATGCCTGCAGAGCCTGCCTTACATTACACACTATACAGTACTGTAGCTGTGTGTATGTGTTGCCGTTAACAGTAAGCTCCACTAATTCTTGTGTGGTAGCCTGATTCTGTCCTCCATCTGTGACACTATTATAGGTTAGGAAGCATGGGGATAAAGCTATTTGTTCCTTGGTTTTTTTGGATCGCTGCTTTGCCCACAAATACACGGAGAGCACGCGCACATCCTGACCCCTCGCACACCCCAATTTGTAACCCTCCAACAAAATGGCAGATAGTAGCAGAGGGGTCCTGTGTGATGTGTGTCTGTAATGAAATTTGTGTGCGCTAACGGGGGTGTTGGGCAGGGGAGGAGTGGTAAAGACAGCAAACATTAAAAGGAGAAGAGAGGGCCGCCCTGGTTTTAGAGGAGTTTTTAGTGTAGCTGTAAATGTGTCTTCATCGCAATGAACACGAATGAATACAGTGACGCTTTTTGGCAAAGTGGCAGAGTACAGACACTAGGAGGGAGCAGAGATGAAAGCAGGTAACTCAGACTGACTTACGTTATAACACACTTTTTTCTTTGTGGTTACATTTTATTTGCTTCACTTGCCTTTTAATATTTATGGCCTCCACCTTTTTTTGTTCACTTTTTCTTATTTTGGCACCCCCCTTTTTGGCGCACCCCCAGGCCCAGTCTCATTCTCATTCTCCCAGTTTCTCCCGATCTGTCTCTCCCTCTCCTCACCCAATTAGGCCTAATGGAAGAGTGGCCTAATGACGAGGACCCTGGGGAACAAACACATTTAGACTCGCCTCCAGCCACCAACACTAGACACATACACACCAGCAACACCACTGCTCTCCATTTAATACAAGTTGACGAGACAAATTAGTAAGAGGCGTGAGCGCAGGAACACAAACCCAAAGAAAATGTCTTCCTCAAACTTGAGATGTTTGCTCAAATTTCAGTATAACTGTTTGCGCACAATCCAGATTTATCATATTTAATTCATAGTAGTTGTGTTTTCATCAAATTTTACAAATCTTTTACATAATTCAAGATTCAAAAAACGTAACCAAAAAAATTAATCCCAGAGGGGAATTATTTTGCACACATTGATCGCTGTCACAGTTGGAGGTACACAAAAAGGTTTGGAGATTAAAAATAAAAATGCTAACACATCTGCACACACTCACATCTAATTACTAGCTAAAGTTTTATTATACAAGTTATTGCATGGATGAAGATCAACCCTTACAGAAAGAGGTGGAGTACAGGCTGATGGCACCGGTAGGAAGGATCTCTGGTGTCGTTCTGTGGAGCACCTAATACTGATCAGTGTCATGGACTCAGTCACTGCACCATTGTTTATGTTCATTTCCGGGTTTATGTTATTGTCACTTCCTGCCTCAGCCATTATTAGTTACTGCCAGCTTTACTTCCTGCTCCAGACCACACACCTGTTCCTCATCTAGCCATCAATTGCCACTACTTAAGCACCACCTCTCACCCCAACCGGTTGCCAGATTGTCTATGTGCATTAGCCAGCAATCCAGCATGTATACTCATGATCTTGAACCCATGTATGACCTTGCTTCTCCTGACCCTGATTCTGGTCTCATCTATGATCCTGCCTTGCCGTGAGTTGACCCTAGCCTGCCTTGTGACCACCGCTTGTCTAAACCCTGTCTGTACTGTACCTGCCTGCTCTGTGTATTGACCTTCGTTTGCCTGACCACGAATTAAGTAAACTGCGTTACCACTCAAGTCTTGTCTTCGCTGTGCATGTGGGTCCGCTACCTCGGAAGCTGTGACAGTCAGCCTCTGGCTGAAGGTGCTCCTCTGTCCAGCCAGCACACTGTGTAGGGGGTGGGGGGTGTTGTCTAGGATGGAGAGGAGTTTGACCAGCATCCTCCTCTCAGCTACAGCATGTAGGGGCTCCAGCTCCACCCCCAGAACAGAACCAGCCCTCCTGATCACTTTGTCCAGTCTGTTACTGTCTAAGAGGAGAAAGCAGACCATGAAGGACTTCTACTGTACATCATTCATTAGCAATGAATTCTCCTAAAAAAAAGTACAGTAGGCTTATCACCAAGCATCATCATCATCATCATCGTTGTCGTCATGACTCTCTTGCTGTCTGCATCCTCTACTGTCATTCTCGCAGCATCTTGCCTGTCACTCAGCATCTTAGCCGCTTAAATGCAATGTTGTGTTTATAACACATTAGCCTCCCGTTTAGTTGTTAGTCACGAATCGCGGCGTGATACTACACAAACACAAACGCACACACCACGCACACATCAGAGAAGTGGAGGTGTACACAAGTACATTCACACTCATAGTAACATCGTCAACACGTACAGTACAGTACACATCTCAGGTGTCAGTGTAGGGTTGCTGTGATCTCATCGGTGGGTCTCACCTCTCGCTCTCATTAGTCCAATCAGCTGTCATTATGCTCTGCTAATCACCGTCTCAATGTGTCATCACCGCAGGGCGGGCCCATCCACGGGGAATGAGGTCATCATCATTCGACAGGGGACATGCTTGTATTCCCGCAATTAGCTTTCATGTAATCATGAATGGGATCTCATGTAGCCTGATTACGCGTTTCTGTTCATGGGGGGGCTGTGAATAGTGGATCTGTCTGTGTTGTTGTCTTCATGGATTCTGCCTTTTAAGCTTTTGAACGACACACTTCACCTAATTTGGTCTCCAATTATTACCTCACATGCGCTTCCCACCTACAGTACTGCCTCCTCAGGAGCAGCTGTTAACTTCCTCCTGTGATCCAGCAGTTTGTCTATAATAACCTTGGTTGATTTTAGGGAACAATATGCAATAGGTTTTGTCTAAATGACTTAATAATATTATTGAAAATGCAGAACTCCAGCCACCAATCTACTGTTTTATTTTACTAGAGTTATGTTTACATAAATGTTTCAGTTAAAATAAACAGTTGCACAGTTTATGAATCTAAAGTCTAGGAATAATGCTACATAGCATACACTGTATTTAAGTACTGGTGTGTTGACCTGCTAAACTACAGGTATGCGTATCCTGGTGAACCTACTCCTGGACACTCTACCCATGCTGGGCAATGTGCTTCTCCTCTGCTTCTTCGTCTTCTTCATCTTTGGCATCATCGGCGTGCAGCTGTGGGCCGGGCTGCTGAGGAACCGCTGCTACCTGGAGGAGAACTTCACCCTGTGAGTCAAACGTTGCGTGACTGTGTTTATTTGAAAATGATGACGTCGTCTTTATGTCAGCTGGAACTGTTCTGTCACTGTTCACATGATCGACACCCTCAGTCACGTTTGTCACGATTCCTTTTATGTTGTTAATTGTTTCAGCATTTGTGAGTAATTGTTTCCTTTCAGACAGCATCTGTAGAGGTTGACCTCATCCGTGTCCTTCACACTGTCTGATCAGTCACTGACAGAGCTGCGTACACAGATAACCCTTGTGCCAAGTCGGAGGCACTTCTCCTCCCGTTTCCATACAGCGTTGCATAAATAGTGCCTGGCGTCCTTTTTTGAGGACGTCCAGTGTGTCCTCTGTGGCTCTAGCTTTATCTCTTCATTTCTGCTGGAGCTGTGTCTTTATGGCACCTTACAGTTCTTCTGGGGTTGTTCTAACTTAGTTTTACATACACTATGGTCCTGTAAATGTATCTCCGTCCAGCCTGTCTCAAACTACTACAACAGAAGCGTAATATTTTTTCATGGTTTGCAATTAGGAGCATGACGAGAATCCAGCTGCATTTATCCATATTCATGATCCTGCTTCACCAACTGTGTCTGTGTGACATTCAGCACATTTGATTTCGCTGCCTTTCATTTATTATGCTGGCATCAGCTCACTACACAGACACCTGGCCCTGATGTGTGTTTTTAATATGTAATAGGGTCTATACTACTCTATCTCTGTGCACCGTGTTGGGTTATGTTGACACAACACGTACTAATAGCCAGATAAAAGGGAACACAATTGTCCTCCCTTTAAAGATGAGAGAGGATATGTGCAGTAGCAGCCTCTACAGTAATCACTCCATGGGGCTACTTGAAGCTGGGATTTGTCACGTTTATTCTCATCTGGCTAAAGGTTGATTAGCAGGACTCCACTTACAGAGCAAAGATATCCAAGAAATCACAAGTAGAATATATTAGTCCAGCTTCGGAAAACAAAAATCTTGCCCCACACTTCCAGTCTGTACACACTCGACGCCCACACATTTGCTGAATATTTCACAGCAGATATTTAGCAATAATCTTAACTGGGTGTTGCTTATTATTAATGAGCATTTGTCATATTATTTTAAAGCCTTTTTAAGCATCATGCCTAGCATTATGGAGGTTAGTCAGGGTGCTTGAGAGCTTAATTAGAAAGGTCCTGGTGAGTTGGTTCTTGAGGACTATTATGCTAAGTAAAGGGCTAACGTTAGCTCTGTGAGAGGTTATAATGGAGTGGGCTAAGTGTGTCAGTCAAGTGCAGTGTCCTGTTCCACCCTCACGTCTTTGATCTCCACCTTTCTCTTTTCCTGCCCTGTTCCTCAGTCACGCCTTGTCTCTTCCATTACTTCACCGCTTATGCTTAAACAGGTCAGGTAGAAATAAATGTTACGTTTAGAGCCACAGCTGCCTCATTATAAAACATATTTAGCCTCACTAAAGGAGAGGCTAACCTGTTCTGTGCATTTAAGAACATGCGTGTTCTCAGATTCATGATACAGTGTGTATTTTTTGCCTTGCTTCAAGCCAAACTCTCCTTTCAAACTGTCCAAGCAGAGTCTCACTTAATAGCTTGCCTGGAAAATGTTTCTTTGCTCCGTAGCCTTGCTCCTTCCCCCTGTCTTGCTCTTCGTTGGCAGGTGTGCTCTCAGCATGATGCCAGGTTTTACTGTGCCATGCTGTTCAATGCCAAGTCGCTAGCAGGGGGGCAGCAGTCTTCATTCATGCTCTGCTACTCTGACAGGGGCGATTTTCACTCTGTCTTTTTTCTGTCTTTTTCTCCATCGCGTTCTCAACGTTACCATCAGCATGGATTTTCACTGAGCTGACCTGTGCAAACTTCCACCACAAATTCAGTTTATAGGTTTTTAGGGTATTTGTAGAGGTACAGTAGGTGAAATAAGAAGCTCAGTATGGCCATTAGATTGTTGAAACTAGAATTAGTGTTCATGCATGTGTGTTGTGTGCTTGGGTTGGAGACTGAGTGCGATCAAGAGCATTAAAGAGGCGAGGAAATGAAGAGACGCATGAAAATAGAAGGGGAAGCTGGTGTTTATCAGGGTGAGCAGCCGGGTGAAACAACTGTGGATGTGCAAATATGTCAATTACACATGATTTGCCCTCAGCCAGCCGTTTCCTAGTAAGCGTCTGTCCAGGCAGACTAAAAACGGGAGCGAGGGGAGGGCTGCATTCAGTCAAAGTGCCATAAACTGTCTGACGTAGAGCGATGTAGTCACAGTAAAGCTAAGACAGGCCGATGTGACAGACAGAGGCAGTGCCATGAGTAAATACAGTAGGTTGGTGACCCTGAGTGTGTTTGGTTAGTAATGGGCCTGTTGATGGAGAGGGGATATTTCTGTCTTCCCCAAGCAAACACACCTTGCCTATATTTACCCCACAGGCATGTCACACACACACACACACACACACACACACACACACACACACACACACACACACACACACACACACACACACACACACACACACACACACACAACTGCATTGCTGACTGGCCCAAATGTGTTATTTTATTTTAGGTTCTCAGTTTTCCTGTGCCTCTTAGTTGCATTTTTAATTTGCACTTCTAATATATTGTTTTAAATTAACATATTGTGATTTTTACCCACAGCTTTTGTTTACTTATAATAGCGCCATATCAACAAATGAATGTAGTAATGGTAGCCAAATTATCTTTTTAAATATGTCCACAGAGAAATATGCTGTAGGAGTGAGCCCCAGGTGGGCTGCAGACACAAACTACTAATGCTAAGCAGGAGGAGGCGGAGAGGCTCAGATGCGGGTAATCAGTTAAATTCAACAGGAATCAGGCAAAGAAACAGAAGAACAGAGTCAGATAAATTGTTGTTGAATTCACTCTCTCCCTTGGAAAATAGGTGACAACATTAATTCTAATTCTCTGGTCTCACCCAGTCACAACAAAGCTCATTGTGAGACCTTTGGTGTCTGTTTAGATGAGCATTGACGCCCACTCTTTTCTTCGAACTAATGAATAAAAGACTATTTAATGTGAACTCTTAGGTGGCGCTTGACTCATCCTAAGGCAGACTATTCTGTCATGTCCTGACAAGCCTCAGCCCCTATTTTCTGCACCTGTCAGCATGGCTTCGGTCTGCATTAGCATTAGGTGCTAGCACAGCTGCTCAGGTCACTCTAATCCCTCTTAAACTCATACATTACATATCACTTACCACTCCATACGGGTTTTAGCTCAGTAAGGTGTGCATGCATGACTCTGCACAAGATACTGTACTGCAGGACCACTTGCATGTGCTAAAACCCTAAAATAACACCTCAAACACCTTTTATATGCAGATTTTGTTCTACTGTATAACCAAGTACCCTGTTTTACCTCCTCCCCAGCTCTTCAGGCATGACCCTTCCGCCTCCATACTATCGGCACGAGGAGGACGACGAGCGCCCCTTCATCTGCTCGCTTCCGTCTGATAACGGCATCATGTCATGTTCCGATGTGCCAGCAAGGCGCGAAGGAGGCCGCACATGCTGCCTGGACAGGGAGGACGCGCTCCACAGACAGGCCCTGGGCCTGAGCCCCGAGCCACTGGCAAACGGCAGTGGTGCTGGGGAAGCAATTGGATTATGTATTAACTGGAACCAGTATTACACTCGCTGCCACACAGGAAATACTAACCCCCACAAAGGTGCCATCAACTTTGACAACATTGTTTATGCCTGGATTGTAATTTTTCAGGTAAGTTCGATTTGAGACTGGTAAGTTTTGACTGTGTATTACTGGTCAACAAAACATTCTTTGTTTAGATTAAAAGGTTTTAAAGGTTTCAGACCTGGGTTTAGAGCAGCCAACCAGGCGGCTTTCTTTGTAAGACGTTCCTCTTGTGCTTGTTTGTCTCCTTTGAATACTCTGGCGTCCTCCCACAGTCCATAGACATGCAGTTAGGTTAATTGGTGACTTTGAATTGCCCAGACTCTAAGTGTAAATGGTTCGCTGTCTGTCTGTATCTGCTTGTGATGCACTGCTGACCTGTTCAGCTTGCAGTCTTGCTTGGTGATGGCTGGAATTGGCAGTATCTCTGCCACTCGGGAGGCTTTTAGGAGAATAGACGGATGGAAGAAGAGGGCATTTTATTGCAGATGTTGGTGTCATTGTTGACTTGATAATATTCTCTTTGTTGACTCTTTTTTCCCTAGGTCATCACTCTGGAGGGCTGGGTGGAGATCATGTATTACGTAATGGATGCCCACTCCTTTTATAACTTCATTTACTTCATCCTACTCATTATCGTGAGTAACTAACTTGCTAAATACTCTAAATTCAAACCAAACACTACAATATGTAGTGTTTTACTAATGCTGTAAATGTTTAATAATTGTATAACAATTGTAAACTCCTGAGGGAAACAGTGGCCTCATTTGATGAGGATAGTTTCCATGGGGGATATTTCAACATGCTTAAAAAGTCAATAGAACTATAGAACTACAGTATTCTCAGTCAGAAGGAGGAAGGCAGGAGGATGGGTGCTATGTAAATTGATTCTTATAGGTGCATAAAAACAAAAGGGCATAGAACAAGTCTGAGCAAAACTACACAATGTATGCCTGGAGGCAAAACAGTGTGCGGAAGACGTTTAGCTATTTGCATCCAGTGCCATATGGTGGCAACATGTCGGTTGTGTAATCCTGCATTCAGATGCGATTGGCTGCCTGTAAAGCTGCATTCAGTCATTCACTGTGGCAACAAATGTACAATAGACGCCCCAGATGTTGAAAACAAAAAGACCTGCTGTAGACATGCAGCATTTAGTTGGGCTTAAACAATTAGCTCAGGAGCCAGCAAGGGCAGGTAAATGGAGCTGAAACATGAAAATGACAACACAGTCACAGCAGGGAGCAGACCTTAGTCATTTGTGAGTGCACGGTGTTGCCCTACAAAACAGGTCATAGTCACAACACTGGTCTGTCTTGGCTGAGGTGATTTTTGACACGAAGATGTAAATTTCATCGCATCTTTGGCACATCTGATCCGAGGCTGACACTGCCAGTGTGGGCGCCCGCTGGCACGCGAAGATAGCTGACACGGTGTCACATTACAGCATAATCGCCTCCGCCCGGTGCACGCCGCTCCGCCGATCACCATCTCGTGTCGTGCCCTGCTTGGCAGGACACGCGAAATCGAAAGGCGTGCGCGGCGATCTTGAAACTGATCTGAAGTCAGCAGAACTGCTGCGAGTGCCATCGGGCTGTAGGAACAGAAGGGAAGTTTATGTGCCTTGGAGTTCATGTGTAGAGCTGAGTGGCTTGCAAAACTCCCATCGAGTCGACAGCCACATTGCTCCCTTTGTGGATGATGATTGATTGACATGCCCCCTTTTGAGCTGCAAGGCTCAGATGTGTTTGGTAACGTGTAGTCAGAGCTCCTGGGGGGATGCCCTGGAAGTGAGGCTGACACTATGAGAACTTTTGGATGAGACACTTTGATGGGCCCCTGTGGTGCTGTTCACACACACAGGGTCACCTTGACACTCATTTTTTTTCCTTTATAGTTCTTTCTCTTCTTCCGTTTTAATTGACTGCGTTGAGGAGTTGGACCAACTTATGTAATTCCCTGTCTGTGTGTGTTATTAAGCTGCAGTACTGTTGCCTTTAAAGCCTGTTAATTGATCCTATAAGTGTGTGTCCGTCGAGACAAAAATCATTTTGACCTCCATGGTGTCAGACTTCGCGTCTGCTTGAGACCTGATCCATCAAGCGTGCAATCTAAACAGCTCTACTGGTGTCACATAGAAGGGGGAATAATGGATTCAATTATCTACTAAGTGCTACCCAAAGAGTAGTTATTAGATGTGTTTCTGTATTTCAGGAGAACACATTTACTAAAATGTACTGCTTGGCGGCCCATAGGACACGCAACCAGTTGTAAACAAAGCCTGCCCTCTAAATTGGTGTGCGTGTGCGTGATCACACATGCTTTGGTGAAGGCGTGTGTACGTTTTGCCGCATGCATAATGCAGCCGGCGTCCGAACGCTTTATACCGGGCGCCCCGCTCAGTTCACGCGTGAAGCCGTCTACCGAGCAGAATCGCAGAATAGACACACAGACGCGAGCCTGGAGGGAAATCAAAGAGCACACACCTGCAGACCTGCCTTGACCCCAGACCACAGATGGGCATCTCTCCTCCTGCACGCCTCTCATCTGCGTTTTCGCTCTCTCTGCCTCTTGCTGTGAGTCTGGAGTCTGATTTCTCATTCCGCCCTGCTCCTCTGCGCTCCCTTTCACCATGCGCTGCATCTTTGATCACGGCGGATGAAAGCCTAAAGGTGAAAGGTTGTTAACTTTTTGGCTACGTCTGTGCCCGTTTTGTTGAGCGATGCTATGCCAAATATTTTTATGGGCGTTAATGTGTTCTCAGAGTCTGTCCAAAGTTGGAGCCATGGTCAGTTTTTCAATGAACAAACCGAGACTCTGCTGCAGCAGCTGAATCCATTGTGCAATCTGGTTTCTGGGCTGTTAAGCATTAGCCAGTATCGATATAATCATTATTCTGTCACCAGCTCTGAGTACCCCAATAAAAGCCATTTTAACAGTCCAGTAGCAGCTCCCATTACAGCCACGGGATTCAGAACACTTTCACCCTTGATAGGAAAATAAAAATGAATTGAAGAATATAAAAAGTAGAAATGACAGTTAAGAAATAGACCTTGGAGAAGGTAAAAGTGAAGAAGTGAGTTGAGCTGGAGATGTAGTGAAAGTTAAAGTCAGAGAGGAATAAAGAAGAGGGAGACAAAGACCTCCAGACGCTGAGCTGTGCTTTGGGCATGTGTTTACTCTGTCTGTCTGCTCCTATCAGCCCCGGGTTTGTGGGAAGCCAGCACTCAGAGACCTTTAGCATGTGTGCTAACATTTCTACAGGGGGACTGGCACATTATTAGAACCTCAAGTGTGAGATTGATGAAAGATAAATCTGTGTTTACCACAGAAAATGCTTCTTCTCAGCGCGTCTTCCTGTTTAAGGCGCTGCACCTTTGCCTATTATTAGGTCTCTTGTTATTTATACAGAACTGATTCCCTGCGGTTGTTTTCCTGGCTACCTTAGCTTTCTATTAACCGAGCCGACACCCATTCTAACGCAACCGTTGTTGCTCCGCATCCTTCTAGATCGGCTCATTCTTCATGATCAACCTGTGCCTCGTGGTTATAGCCACCCAGTTTTCCGAGACCAAACAGCGGGAGCACCAGCTGATGCAGGAGCAAAGGGCGCAGTGCCTGTCCTCCTCCACCCTGGCCAGCATGACGGAGCCGGGAGACTGCTACGAGGAGATCTTTCAGCTCGTCTGCCACGTCCTCCGCAAGGCTAAGAGGAGATCAGCAGCTTTCTACTACACGCTGAGGGGCAAGCCCCCGCCAGCTGGCGGAGGCCGAGCCAACAGGCGCGGTGGAGGGAATGCAAACGGGGAGCGACATCATTCAAAGCATTCGAAATGTAAGTATGAAGGCCTGGTGCAGTGACGCTTTAATGTCCTATTTACACAATGTTGATTTGTTGTTTCACTGACAGGTGAATGCATTGTAGGTGATTCAAAAAACATTAGGAGCACCTGAATGCTGAATGGGAAATTATACAAAGCTTGGCAACAAAGTGAGATGACTGCAAATATAGCTGCGTTGTAACAGCTGTGATTTTAAGATGATTTATCGTGTCTGACTCACCCCCTGGCACCAAAAGCCCACTTGCAACCAAAAGCCATTTAAAACACCTGAATGTGAAATAAGGATCTGCACACACTCTGACTTGCTGCGTTTCCATCTATCTAGCAACGCAGTGTCCACACCAAAGCAAGCAGGATCACAGCCTTGAGCCGCTATCCAACTCCATCAGTCTGTCCGTGCCTCAGAACCCAGAAGACTGCCCTATATGCGTGCTCTCCCTCAAAGAGGGGGGAGGGCCCGCGGGGGCCCGCGAAGGTGATGAGGAGGATTCGGTGAAGGAGACGGGTGAGAACCACTTGGAGGAGAGAGCAGATGGGCCGAGGAAGAGGAGGAGGACATGCTTCGGACGCTGCAGGGACATGTGGAATGGCATGAGGAGGAAACTTTGGGGCATCGTGGAGAGCAAGTACTTCAGCAGGGGCATCATGATCGCTATTCTTATCAACACCATCAGCATGGGCATCGAGCATCATAACCAGGTAAGATGTTATGTCACATAATCAGATCTGTTGACACTGTTTATGCACTGATAATAGAGTAATAGGTCTATTATAGGAATATGCATTGCCTTTAATACTTGACTGAGATGCTCGTGTTAATAGATTGTGTTAGCGTGATCATTTCTCACTTCACTCCCACAAACCGCCACTATCACTGATGATGAAGCCTTCTGCTACAAACATCATAATAGTCAGCGACGTTCAGAGGGAGGAATGTGGGTGCGGAGCCTCGGTGCCGCGCGGCTTCCAGACAGAGGGGCAAACATTTAGCCTGGCGGTAGACAAAGCCGAGCTGGCTTTTAACACGGGCCAGGCTCCTCGGAGGCAGACGAGGCAGGTGTCTGAGGAGGAGCGTGGGAGCGTTTCCTTCCGGTGGGTGCGTGCACATAAATCAGCAAGCAACACGAGCACATGCAGGCACATACGCACAAGCTGTTACACAAAACAGACTCTCCTCTCTCTCCTGCTCATACCTCTCTGTTTCCTATACTCCTTCCCCAGCTAATTGTGCTTCCATCTTTTCTTCCTTTATTATTTTAAGAACTTTTGTGCACATTTCCTTTTTAGATGTTCTCCCACCACAACTGTCTCATCTACTCCCTAAAACTCTCTTTTACCTCTTTGTTTTTCCCTCTGTCTTCTCAGTGTTCTCTCTCTCCGTCTCTCTATCTTCCTCTCTCTCTCATATCCACCCACTCACTCTTTGACAGTGTACATCTCTGAAGACTCTAAAAATAAACATGGGTTGTGGGGGGAAGGAAGAGGAAGACACGAGTGTGAGGGGAAGAGCGAGGCAGACACCGGTTACACAGCAGTTTTCTGCTCGGTTCCCTGTGTTTTCCTGTGTGTGTCTTCTGGGGTAGAGATGCACATATGCACATACTTTATCTATCGTTCTCCCCTGCACAGTTTCCACAGGCTGACACAGAAGTAGTGATACGTTTTTACTTTGCAGCAGAAAACTCTTACCTCATGCAGCTTTAGTAAATCTAAAATGAATAACCACAAGGCTGCAATATTTGCACTGCACTTAGTTTAAAAGCAAATATTCACATACAAAAATCTGTATAGTTTCATATAGACATGACCATGAAAATTATGTCCTTTGATGATCAGTGGTTTTGTTTCTGTTTTATTATTTATCACTTACAAATTCTCTTTAAATGAATTGAAAGTTGAAAGGCTGGGTTTTTATTTGCATTCATATTATACATGTTCGTGTCTCGATACCTCTGTGTGGAAAAGAGATTGAGTCATTACAATTCAGGCTTCGGACTTGTACCTTGTTCATTGATATTCCAGCAACATTCACACACCGGCTGATGACACATTTCAGAAACCAAGAGAAGACCTTAGTATGGCTGGAATGAAATATTAACATTTAAAAATAATTAAGCAGACAGATAATAAAGGTGCAGGCGGAATGTAACACATGGATGGAGAAGTAACTGTAACGTGGTCTCAAGCGTGACAGAGCAAAGGCGTGAGATGTCAAACTGTGAACCTGGTGTCAAACGAGTGTGATGGTTTTGTCAATAGCTATAAATCTGTGTTTGTATTTTAGACAGGTGAGGGATTTCTGGATGAAGGTGAAGGTCAGCTCGAACTTTAAATGGATAAAACCTGTTCGCTGCATGTTCTGCTTCCCTATTCTGGCTCATGTATTTGTTTTAGAAAAGCTCAACACTTGTCTGGCACATTGAGACATTTTAATGGTGTTAAGAGCAGTGGTCATTACAGAAACCACTTTGTACTTTATTGATTAGACCAGTGTTGCCAAAGCTCAAAGGATTCTCAGTAGACTTTTTCCAGACACACACATTTTAATTAGGAGCTCATGAGGGTTCAAACTATATCGTTGCATATAGACCGTTAATATTATTCTTCATCTCCTCATGATCAACTGCTCCCAAACAAACATTTGTTGTTCCCCTCTCCTCTTCTGCCTCCCTCTTTTTTCTCCTTCTACCCCCTTTGATGGACGGGCGGATATTGATCTCGAAGAGATGAACTCGCCTGATAATGAGACTGTGAAAGAGAACGAATAAGGGATGGAGAACCAGAGGAATGGAGATAGAATTGGGGGAAAGCGGATTAGGGGAATGTGTTTTTCTCTGACATGCGTTGCTTGCTTTGGCAGGGCTAGCTGGCTACTGAAATGCACAGGAGGTATATCAGGAAGAGCATCTGATCCACATGGTGCATACTGCAGCACAGTCGCACGCACACTCGTATACTTCCTCTGATTGTGCACCAGTATACAAATGTAAATAAGCCCTGGGTTGACTGTCCATCAGTGTTCACTTCACTGTGTCTTGGGTGTGAAGTTTATACAGTATTTGTGCGTCATCTGCCAATTCCAGATAACACGCTGCTAATCCTAATCTGCCAGTGTTTGATGATATTTGCTACAGAAACAATTCCACTCTTCAGCAAATTTTAACTAAATTGAATCGGAATCTACTGATGCATATTCGTAGCAAAAAGGATCTCAGTTTCATCAGTTCACCTCTGCATTGCCCGACTAAGATCAGGTGAATTTACATTTTCTTCCCAGGTAGAGGAGACTTATCTTCGCTCCTAGTGACTGACAGTTTGAGTGACAGCTCCTTCAAAACAAGTGCAGAACTGTGAGGTGTACAGGGTTATTTTTTCACAACGGCTGCTGTGTCTTTTGTTCCAGGGTCTATGAATTCAGAGCAGTGGTTTAATGTCGGCTGTGTTTTTATCTCTGCCCGTACCAGCCTCTCCTCCTCTCTATTCAGCTCAAAATCCTCGCAACTTAACCCCCTCCTAGCTTATCTCTTGCCTCCTTCTTGTTCCTCGCAGCCTGAGGAGCTGACCAATGTCCTGGAGATCTGCAACATCGTCTTCACCAGCATGTTCACCTTGGAGATGATCCTGAAGCTGACGGCCTTCGGCTTCTTTGAGTACCTGAGGAACCCCTATAACATCTTTGACGGCATCATTGTCATCATCAGGTCTGCAGCATGTTAAATTATTAAATTTTGCTGACTCCTTTAATATGTCATTTCCACCAACTGCTTTCATGAACGTCTCACTTTATCCCACTCCAGCGTGTGTGAGATCATCGGCCAGTCAGATGGCGGTCTGTCCGTGCTGAGGACGTTCAGGCTGCTGAGGGTCATCAAGCTGGTGAGGTTCATGCCTGCGCTGAGGCGGCAGCTGGTGGTGCTGATGAAGACCATGGACAACGTGGCCACCTTCTGCATGCTCCTCATGCTCTTCATCTTCATCTTCAGGTAACAGGGAAGTGTGCATTAGGTCAGAACTAATACCAAATGTCTAAATGATTTCTTTGTAATTTGCGATGTGTGCCACTGTGTCTGATAGAATGAGAGCGGTCGCCTTGGTGCCAGTCCAAACCACTGATCACAAAATTAAAGGGCCTCAACTAGTCAGCAGATTAAGATAAAACGGTGCATCTGAGCGTAGAGCAGCCAGTCAAAGCAGCATACCAGGATTAACTCCAATAACCCAGTGCAGTTCTAGCCCCTTCATGCTTCAGCTGTGTAAGGCTTTTTCTTTTGACCTGCTTCCACGGTGAAGGTTATGACCACCACAACGTAAATGAGCTAAATAGCCCCTGGTGGTAGCAGCGACTGTAGCGCTGGAGCTGACAGAGATTGATTTCAAAAAAACAGCGCAATGACAAATAGATCTTACATCCAATATCCAGGGGTTTGGACATAATCACGGCTGATACATATTAGCAAAGCTTTGGCTTTACACACACAGTAGAAAGTGTTAGTTCACTGGGCTAAAATGGGCTGTAAATAATAAATAAAATATGTTTTTACTACTGCAGCCGGACTACTACTACTGGATAAGCGTGCCAAGACCGATGACATCAGCGCTTTTATCCAGCTAATGCCATCCTGAGCAGGTGGCGTTTAGCCCGTATCTATCCACTGTAGCAATTAGGGAGCAGTTACGTACAGTGCCAGCTGAGACTCTAAATTTAAAACCTCTCTGTAGTTCTTTTGCTCCATGCGCAACAGAAAGCAGCCTGCAATGAAGGAGAAAATGGAATCCTCGAATAGCTCCGTTTTAATGTTTTTATTCATTTAATGACTGTTGTTCACGTTCTGCTTTCATGTCACAATATTGTGACACCGTATGAATTGTTGGGAGTGTTTTGCTTTGTTTGTGTTGCAGTATCCTTGGAATGCACATATTTGGCTGCAAGTTTAGTCTGAAGACGGAGGCAGGGGACACAGTACCTGACAGGAAGAACTTTGACTCCCTGCTCTGGGCCATAGTCACTGTCTTTCAGGTACACACATTTGAGCAATGCTCACACATCCACACATTTTTTTTCATCTTACATTATGAATACTGTGCGATAGCTGTGCATTCTTTAAACGTGCATCTGTATTCATGTGTGTGCATTCTGTCTTATTCTGGTTGTATTGTATGTGTTCTGTAGATTCTGACCCAGGAGGACTGGAACATGGTGCTGTACAATGGCATGGCCTCCACCTCACCCTGTGCTGCCCTCTACTTTGTGGCGCTTATGACATTTGGAAACTATGTGCTCTTCAATTTACTGGTTGCCATCCTGGTTGAGGGCTTCCAAGCTGAGGTAGGGCCCCTGTGTGGGGAGTTGGCCAGTATCGCTTTGCGAAAAACAACTAAATGAATCAATCTCTATTTTCAGGCTTTTACAAATATTCCTCTTTCGTGACATCTCTGATTTCACCTTCACTCTGTCTTGTTCTTTCCCATTTTGTCACTTTGCATCACAGGGCGATGCAAACCGCTCCTACTCAGACGATGACAGGTCATCTTGTAATTTTGAGGATGATAAGCAGAAAGACTCATTGCACCTCTCAGGTATTGAAGACTCCTGAAGGCTCTGAAAGCGTCTGACCATTTATCTCCTGTCTTTTTGCATGGAAACATTTAAACCAATATTGATTTGTATTTAAAAAAATATTACATGAAACATACAACAAAATTGTATGTTGTATGATTATCGGACACCATTCTCTTGACGAACACAATTGTCGTGCAGCCGGTTTGGTGACATTAGGACTGCTTCAAGATATCAGTTAATTCATTATGCCTCAGGCCCAAAAAATGTTTGTCCTTGTATGATTCAGAAACTTTACCCAGGATCTTTTTTTCAGTGTGGAATGTAAGCTGAATTAACTCTAAATGATGCATGCCTGATACCACTTCTCCATCCACTCCACTCCTCTCCCTGTAGGCGTAGCAGAAGTGAACTCGCTAAGAACCAGCCAATGCATCGTGCAATGCATAATAGCTTTTAGCCGGACATTGGGGAGGCCTCTGATTATGTCTTCTCACAGTTCTCCTGAGCCCAATTGTACCATTTAAATGCCAGCTTGCCTAAATAAAACACATTAAAAATGTTCTTGAGGCCTATTTCACAGAAAAATACGTTTGACAGTTTCATTCTGAGGCAGGCAATTCTCTTGTCTGACAATTAAAAGTGTCAGACAAGGCAATTTCTGCACCTGAAACCTCCCTCTGCCTCTCTACGCCACAGTAGCTGCAACATCGTTTTAAGACACCTGGAGTATGAAGCTCTGTTTGCATGACAACAAAAGAGTAGAAGCTGCAAAGGGTGGAAGGCTCTCGTTGAATATTGTTTTGGCCTTTTCTTCTTATGTTTGCCTCTCCAACACTTCTTTACTTCACAGACCCAAAGATCTGTACACTCACCCCTAATGGGCACCTAGACCTGTCCCCGCTGTCGGCTGGCCTGTTTGCAGGAGAGAGGTTGACCTTGGCTCTCGGCTCCAGGAAGAACAGTGTTATTTCTCTTGGCAGGGCCAACCTGGAGCAGAGAGCTCTGGTAGGTACTGTAGAAGCAGCTGTAAGGAAAGAGAGTGGAAAAGCACAGCTGCTGAACTGTGTGCGACCTCCTGGTTGAGAGCCTGGTTGTTTTCTTAGGATGTGGCTGAAATGTCTGTGAAATGTTTAGATCATACCTGTCTTCATAAACAAGTGTGGCATTTACAGAGTGGCTCATAAAAGGCCTGCGTCGCCTCACTGTTTAAAGGACGCGTGCACAAGGGATTTTGCTGTTTTCGCCGCAACTGTTTGATTAGCAAACTAAATGCTGTTGCAATTAGATCATTAGTGAAGCTGACGTATCTGGCGCAGCGCTCAGGGGAGTAAGGAAACCTCTTTCGCTTTCTCAGTATCCAGGTCGGGCCTACCACAACTGGGGCCGCCCGCTGCCCCCCCAGCCACAGGCCCTGCTGGCTCGTCGCTCCAGTTGGAACAGCTTGGGAGGAGGGCGCCCCTGCTCCTCCTCATCTCCCTCCGGTAGCCCGGCCTTCACCCCCACCGCCGCAAAACCTTTCTGTGGATACAGTTTGGGAGGACAGGGGGGCGTGGTCGGAGGAAGCCTTCGAATCCGGGGGCCGCGTGCCTCTTTATCCCCACACTGCCACTTCCGCCACGTCCAGCCAGATGAGGAGGAGTCTCTTCTTTCGCCCCCTGATGTTGCTCAGCACTCCCTGCAGCTCCCCCACCCCGTCCTTCCGGGTCCTTTTGCACAGAGGCGGGACCGCAGAGCGCTGTCGCTGGAGTTGCCTCACTTGCTTCAAGTCCCCGGGGCCCAGCATCCTTCACCGCAGACTCAGCACTTGCCCCCTCCTCTGATGCTCCATGCTCACAACAGGAAGAAGAGCTTCTCAAGTAGTGGCGATGGTGACGGTAGCGGCTTGGGTGGGATGCATCAGGACTGTAATGGGAAGACTCCTCTATCACAACTCCTCCAGCTCCCCCCTAGACACCAGACTGAGCAGGCGAGAGAGCGGAGCCCTCAGAGTCAGCTGATGACTGACGTCTTCCCGCAGGTTAATGCGCGCAGCAAGGACCGGGAGGACCTGGATGATGACATAGACTATGTAGGTCACTATTATGTTGGTGTGTGGGGGGAGGCAAGTAAAACTATTAGCACTGGGATAGAATGAAGCAAAGTTCAGATCAGCATTCTTGAGACAGAATGTGAAAACAACAAAGCAACACAGACTGGCCTTGTGAGCCTTTAGTAAGGAAGCCATTAGCTTTTGTACTAAAGTACAAGATTTTCCACATGCCATAATCTCCTGCTCTCTTGTGTAGGATTTTCAAGCACTTTGTATAAAGCCTGCGCTCCTTATCACCTGGGTCTCATGGGAGTCCCATTGTTTTCATTGTAAACAAGCCTGTGTATGAGCGAAACAAGGTTAATTAGAAAGGACTACTTAGACAGCAGGGGAGGGAGCGATGCAGATGGTAACGTTGGGGCGCGCTCCAAGCTGTTGCTATAGAAGTGCTTCATTTGAAGCATTTGCTAAATAATTTAAACAGAGTTTCAGTTTTGTGTGTTTGTATTGTGCGTGATGCTCTGGTCGGGCTTGCGGGCGCTCACGCGTGTGTTCGTTGCAGAGCCTGTGCTTCCGCATCCAGAAGATGTTGGAGGCGTACAGGCCAGACTGGTGCGAGACCAGAGAGGACTGGTCTGTGTTCCTGTTCTCGCCACAGAACAAGTAAGTTCTGCATCCTGTCTTTGATAAGTCCGGCGTGGCCCTGTTCATGTAGCGCCGGAGCAAGCGTGATTTAAAGCGTGCGGCGTTTCAGGCTTTGCTCCGGCCAAAGGATGCGTCTCATTAGCGTGGACGGTTTCTCTCCCCCGACTCATCAATATCAAGGATATGTTGCCAAATTCCCACACAGAGGGACGACATTAGAGCATCGATTGCCACCTTATAAATAACAAAGGCATCTCTTCTGTCGTCTCCCATGCTTTTGGAGAGCAACAAACATGGCTTAGGGGCAAATTTAAAACTGTGGCAGTTTAATCCTGCATTACCTTCTAGTGGTGTTGTATTAGAATGGGCAGAGGAAAGGAAACAATTAAGTATTTAAGTAGAAACTATTCAAACTTATTGATATGTGTTTAGAATGAATTTTAGTCCTAGTTTTATTCTGTTTCCTTTCATCATTTCCAATAAACTCTGCTGAGGAGATATTTAATTGCTTTCTTGCAGTACACAGCGCTGCATGCAAAGTCTTGAAACATGCAGTATTTATATGTCCCATCTCCTTCCATCTCTCACTCCCTCTGTTTCCTTCTCTAGCATCTCTCTATTCTGTTCTCCCAGCAGAACACTATACTCAGGAGTGTAGTGCTTCTGAGAGACTCGTTAATTTAATTTGTTTTGAATTAGGAGCGTGTAAACAGGGGCTGAATGAGGCGGTTTGTGTGGGAGCTCCCATGCGCTGTCAAGGAATTGGCTCCCGTTCTGATTGGATGGAGAGATGTTTAAAGTTGAGCAGATTGTGGGCCGTGCGATTACAGCGCGGCCGTGTCCGACTCGTTGTGGTTTACCGACCCACTCCTCCTCCCTCTTCCTCCAGGTTTAGGCAGATCTGCCAGTCCATCATAGCCCATAAGCTCTTTGACTACGTGGTGCTGGCTTTCATCTTCTCCAACTGCATCACGGTAGCGCTGGAGAGGCCAAAGATCCTACAGGGCAGCTTGGTGAGTGCAGTTATGTCACAAGGCGCGTCTCCTCTTGTATTTTCTGTGTGGCCGCCCTTTATCCTCCCAGGCTGAAGTTTTATTATCTGAAAGGGGCAGTACGTATAGTTTTAGTATCCGTAAATGCTCCAACTCCCCGTTCTCACTGACTCTTCCTTCCTGTTTGTTGGCTGCAGGAAAGAGTGTTTCTCACCATCTCCAACTACATCTTTACGGCCATCTTTGTGGGCGAGATGACACTCAAGGTAACGTTTTACCACCGGTCTCTTTATTACTCTCAGTCCTGGGTGTAATGTTTGCAAGCACTATACAGATACATCTTCTTTCTGTCTGTATCCCTCCCATGTTTCTTCTCTTACTGAATTGACTTCGCCTCACTGCTCCCACAGCCTGGACCCTTCCCTCCCTCCCTTGCTTGGCAATTCCCATGTTACTTTGGAGAATAGAGCAATTAAGCGATGTCATTAATTAGTGGATAGTCCTCTAATGTAGTCCATGTCCAACACGCCCCCACGCACTCTGTCTGCTCTTGTCCTTTCTGATGTTGACTGCTACTTTTTTAAGTCTCTGCTTCCACTTCCTTAGGGCCCCTGCATTTACATTTAGCCATTTGGCAGATGCTTTTATCCAAAGTGACTTGCAATGAGGTACAAAGCAGGCAAATAGCCAGCAAAAGTAAAGGAGAAGACACTGAAAGCAAAGTGTTCAGAGAGGGAGATGCCAGATTGAGAATAGAAGGGACATTTTTAAGTTGCAGGAAAAAATGTCATTAGCCTTGTTGTGAATATTAGGAGTCGATCTGAGGTAGGTTCCCTGTTTTGCCTCTTTTGCTCGTCCAGTGTTATTCCTTGGCAGAGCTACAGCACCTTATGTTTTGCTTTTTGCCCTATGTTCCCGTCATTTTATAATTCGACTCCCCTTCGTCCCTGTTCCATTGCCTGTGTATTCTTTGTCCCTGGATCAAGCGGTCCATTAATTATATACTCTCACAATGAATTTTTAACCAATCACAGCCCATCAAGGAGCCGCCGACTTGTCAGCCTCCCAGTGTTCCTCTCTGTTTCTGTGTGAACCTGGTATATCTGCATGCTTAGTGTTTTGATCAAAGTAATGAATGGTTTTACTATTTACTGACGTATAGATACAGATGCATGATAATAACTAGTGAATGATTTACTCACGATTTAGTTTGCTCAGAAAGCCTTCCGTGTGCGTCTGGCATTCAGACCTGAGTAGTGTGCCAGGCACTGATCTCTGAACCATCTTGACGTGTTTACACCCAAGCCCCTGCAGCTCCTCTGAAACATTACCAGAATCTTGGCAAACACTTTCAAATGTCAGTGGCAGATTGTTTGTTGCAGGTGCAATGCTCCCACTGCTGCACACAGAAACACAGAATCCAGCTGTGCTCATGTGTGTACAATGCCTCTCACACAATCCATCTCTCCCAGCAGAGGGCTTAGACCTGTGGGTCTGCATGCGTGCGCTTGTGTCATGCGTCTTGTTAGTGTCAACTAATAAAACATGTTACACACAGCCTTTTGTCCTACACTACATCTGCTTTTGCTTTTAGATCTGTCAGTTCAGACTTGTCATAGATACCACATGTGGATGTTTTTATTTACTGCAGAGCAGCAATTTGCAAGTGCCTTGTGTTACCGTCCTGTAATTGGTGTGTCCTTTCATATGCTGTTTCTCTTTTTTGTCGTCCTCAGGTGGTTTCTATGGGTCTGTATATGGGCGAACAGGCTTATCTGCGCAGTAGTTGGAATATTCTGGACGGCTTCCTGGTGTTTGTGTCTTTGATTGACATTGTGGTGTCCATGGCGGGTGGAGCTAAAATCCTGGGTGTGCTCAGAGTGCTCAGACTGCTCAGAACGTTACGTCCCCTTAGGTATGAACACAGCCTTCATTTGTATAGTTTATAGATATATTTAACATGCTCAGCAGCTGATGCAGATTACAATAAAATGATTAAGGACAGGAAGAAGGCAAATGTAAATCTATGTTTTATTGCTGGATTTATGCAGCCTTCCCATAACTACAAACAAATAAATGAACTGCCTCTGAGAAACAACGCATAAAATACACCAACTAAAAGGAATATATTTATGCAAAGTATACACTGTTATACCCTATTGTTACGCCATCTATCTCACTTTTGTTTGCCTATATTTGCCTCTCCCACCTTCAGGGTGATCAGCCGAGCTCCAGGCCTGAAGCTGGTTGTGGAGACCCTCATCACTTCTCTCAAACCCATCGGAAATATTGTTCTCATCTGCTGTGCTTTTTTCATCATTTTTGGCATTCTTGGAGTACAGGTAGGAAACTATTAATGCAATACAATCCATACAGTTCATGATGTGACTGGAGCACTACTTTATCATGCCTGCTTAGGTTTTTTTGATGGTATATAAGTAGCTAGGCGTTTGTTTTTACTTTACAGCTGTTTAAAGGCAAGTTCTTCTACTGCTTTGGCCCTGATGTTAAAAATATCACCAACAAGTCTGACTGTCTGCAAGCCAACTACAAGTGGGTCCACCATAAGTACAACTTTGACAACTTGGGACAGGTTAGTCTCACATGTGTCTGCTGCTTGTTAGAGCAACATGAAAGTAAAGAAACAAATGTAAAATTAGGTTTAGATTGACTGACACTAACTATGTTTTTACTCTACTATCCAGGCTCTAATGTCCCTGTTTGTACTCGCCTCCAAGGATGGCTGGGTTAACATCATGTATCATGGCCTGGATGCTGTGGGTGTGGATCAACAGGTAGCTCTGCGTTATGACTTTGTCTGTAAAGTATCTCATGACCTAAACATGTTTCTATATTAACAGATTATTCCGTGCTCTTATTTTCACTTTAAATCCAGCCGGTGACCAACAACAACCCCTGGATGCTGCTGTACTTCATCTCCTTCCTCCTCATCGTCAGCTTCTTCGTCCTCAACATGTTTGTTGGTGTGGTGGTGGAGAACTTCCACAAGTGTCGCCAGCACCAGGAAGTGGAGGAGGCAAAGAGAAGAGAGGAGAAGCGTCAACGGCGCATGGAAAAGAAAAGAAGGAGTAAGACGGAGGACGGACAGCAGAGGAGCGAATAGCGGGAAAGAGAGAAACAAACCAGCAGATAAATAGTTGGATAGAGATAAGAGAGAGATAAAAGAAAATAGTTAAAGTCTTAGGACGAAAGGTTAAGATCAAATGAAACATCATTATCACACTTTTTGTGACAAAATAATGTAATAATACACAAAATGTCAGAAATCAGAGTCTTTAATAGCTCTGTTTTTTTATGACATATGACAAGAAACAGTATAATTTGCTGCTTTGATGAAAGTGTGTGCAGCAGAAGCAAAGACATGGAAACACAAACCATCAGATAATTATAAGCGTACAAACAGCTGTCAAGTGTCATAATTTCTATTGTGCAGTGTAATTTGAGATTCATCATGATTTCAGCTTCATCAGTTCTTTTGAATTTTGCCTTTCCAAATGCTCAGGCTCCAGCATATTTGTCCAGAGATAATGATCTAATGGAATCGCAGCGTTTCTGTGTTTGAAAGAAGCTTCACTAAGATATTTGTCTGTCAACAGAAGCACACAAGCTGCCCTACTATGCCAGCTATGGCCACATGCGCCTGATGATCCACACACTGTGCACAAACCACTACCTGGACCTCATCATCACCTTCATCATCTGCATCAATGTAATCACGATGTCTCTGGAGCACTACAACCAACCTCACGTAAGCGGACGCATTTTCAGTGGCTGTGTGTGCAAAAGGTTCATAATGACTTCAATTAAGCCTTGTTTCACAAATTAAATACAAAGCAAACGCTGCAGAAGCTCAGAGGATAAGAGTGAATAGCTGCAACAACAGCTCTCAGGCCGTAGCATGTGTTGTAAATAGCTTCTCCTTAAGAAGGTGATTGCACTGTTGATTTCATGTGGGATGCTGTCAAAGTGGTTCTAGCTGAACAGCACATGTATCTGTCCACTCATGCGTGATGAATGAGGGTTCAAACGCCTGATAGCGATTTTGTGAGAGAGAGAAAAGTGATTATCCTTGAGATAAGATGCACATTTGACCTTTAAAATGGAGCAAGCTCTCTCAAACTGACTGCGCATCAGATAAATATCACAGGTCTTGGCTGTATTTGTCAGCTATTGGTCCTGACATTTTGCAGCCTACCGCTTGTAAGGAGTTACGTCTCTATTTCTGAAAAAGAAAAACTGTTAAGAAAATAAACCCCAGATGGAAAAGATGCTCACCTTAAGAAGATTTGATTAGTCTGCAATTAAAATAGAGCTTCAACCGTGCTGTCAGGTTGTTCTGAATGGAGGCTGATGTTGTTTTGCCCTCTGGCTTGCTTGATTTTACTCTACAAACATCTCCACTCGCACATTTTCCCCCAGCTAATGCTGTTGGTTTTCCACCTCATCCCGTCACACACGTGTATTTACTCCCTTTCCAGTCTCTGGATCTCGCTCTGAAATACTGCAACTATTTCTTCACCTCAACGTTTGTGCTGGAAGCGGTACTCAAACTCATCGCCTTCGGCTTTCGCCGCTTCTTCAAAGACAGGTACACTGTGTATTTAGAACCTGTGTGCTGGCAGACAGCTTGTGTATGAGAGGCTTAGGTCTATTCACTTGTTGGTGTGTCTTAGTGGGCTTCTTTGTGGCACTGTGTGTCACTTGTTTTATGTTTACCCTGAGAAAACAAGCATCCTTTAGATTAGATATTGCAAGATGAGCCTTAAGACAGAGAATGGAAGCCTAACAGTCTAATATCACAATGTTTTGATGTTTTTGTCTAATGAACTAAATCATTTATCTCACATACAGTATTTAAAATTGAAAAAATGACATCAAAGTCACTACAGTGGCTCGAGGCAGATGCCTTAATCTTTTTAATTATTACATAATATGAATATTTAAAAATAACACAACAACCTTTCTTGATCATAATTAATGTAGTGGTGAACAACAGCCTTAGCCTGAGTTTGTATGAGTGTATTTATTAATAAATCAAGATACTGTAATTCACCTTAACTTCCCCACGATGTCTTATGGCTTCCTAGACGTGATGCATTTGTACAACTTACTCTAAAGACCTCTGTGACCTCCACAGGAAACACGTCTCAGCACTGCTCTGTTCACTCCCACATTTATTCACTCAGAACTGAGCCTAATTGATTTGTCATTCACCTAAATGCACACGGTGATGATACTGATGTTTTACCCTCCTCAGTGAAATGTGGTGACTAATTAAAGGCAGGAACAGATTTGGAGGCTTATGTTGTACTGATTGTAGTTTAATGTCATCGGCCTATTTCAGTTAGTGAAGCGAGCGAGCAGAGCGGCAGACACATACAAATATGGGAGAGAGACTAATAAAGTATAAAGAGGGACGAAGGTCTGATGAAAGACATAGTAGAAAAACGACATATGACTGATAACGTGAGAAAGAGACGGGCGGTGCTGAGAGAATTTATCACACAGTTATCAGCTGGCACTTTGTCTCTCTTTATGTCGTGTCAGCACCAGCCGTGAGCGTTCTTTGTGTGTAGCCTGATTTATGTGTTGGGGTGTCTATTAAGCAAGCTTTAGAACTGGGTCAATGGGAGTAGCCGCCGCTGCATGTGCTGCCCACAAACCTCCAGTGGCTACATCTGCAGGTATGTGTGTCTCTGTGTGCTGTGAATCACTGTTTGGGACTGAATGTTCAACAGGTGCATCTTTAGTAGCTGAGCGACATCATTATTCATAGAGTATGTTCCAAATGTAACAGACAAATTATTTTCCTCAATCAAATATGACGTTGACTGTAGTCGATTCCCAGTTGCACATCAGTTGAAGCCAGTTCAGCAGCTGTAGCATGGATTTGGTCGCAGTCTGTGTCACTTGGTGCTGACGGTCATGCGTGTCCTAGGTGGAACCAGCTGGACCTGGCCATTGTTCTTCTGTCAGTGATGGGCATCACCTTGGAGGAGATTGAGATCAGCGCCGCGCTGCCCATCAACCCTACCATTATCAGGATCATGAGAGTACTGAGGATCGCACGAGGTACAAATAACACTGTGTGTCTGCTACATGTGGTGTAAATTAAGGACTGACCTTTCCACAGTTGTTGTAATGTTTTCCATTTAGTCTGTAATTGAGCCTGAGGGATTCTCCCCTGAATGCGTACACTTGAACACACTCTCTTGCTCTCTGCCTCTCTTTCATACACTCAGTGCTGAAGCTGCTGAAGATGGCAACAGGAATGAGAGCCCTCCTGGATACGGTGGTCCAAGCCCTTCCTCAGGTACACGATTGTACACTCACACGGCCTCTACTTTATTTTACTCTCTCTCTCTCACACACACACACACACACACACACACACACACACACACACACACACACACACACACACACACACACACACACACACACACACACACACACACAATTCACACTCCCAGGGAGCGAGTTGGCTGCTCTCAGTCAGTAGTCAGGGTGGTACGATCCCCCCCCCCCCCCCCCTTCTGTTGGCCTGTGGGCAACTCTAATAGATGACTCATTCAAGCTGGTAGACTGGCACACACACAGTACTCGCACACATAAGCATTGTCTTGTTTTTACTTTCAGTACCACGGAGAGTACCCAGACTCCCACTGAGAGCACAGTGTGCTAGAAACGCTGGTGGCTTTTCAAACCGCGCTGTAGTTCATTTGGTGGTGAACTGTCCACCGACAGCCAGCTTTCAGACCATCACACCATCCGCTGCACACAACATTCCAAGAATGAGTCAATATTTACCAGAAGTTGTTAATGCTTTATCGTTTTTATTTGCTTCCTTATGATCACTGTCCTAACATTTATCTAGTGTTGGATCAACATTAGTTCATTCATTTGAACCTTGACTCATCTTTTGGAAATGTAATGCAATAAGGCAACTCAATCAATAAAGCAACAGACCGTTTTGGAATTATGCCTAGAGGAAGATTAATACTGTACCACTCCCACATCTCTCTTAAAGTAAGTGGAACTAGAACCAGCAGACTGTCAACTTAGCTGAGGCTGAAAACAGGGAACTGTCCAGTGGGACAAAAACTAATTAACACATTATTGTTTCTCATATAGTTCTGTTTTTCTGGCATTTTGCCTTTATTTGTTTGTCAGAGGGACTGACAGGAAGTGTGGTGAAAGAGAGTGACAAGGGATCCGCCAGGTTATTCCTATTACATTGGTTTAATCTCTCTGAACAGCTGTGATCAAAATAAACTCTGGCTAAAGTAGCTAAAGAGTTAAAGCAGCACAGTTACCTAGAGGTTAATTGCAAAGGCAGGTGCAGAGCCTCATTTATGGACAAGCAGACCTAAACATACACACACACACGCAGGGTCTGACCCACTGACCATTAAGAGGAAAAGGAAGGAAGGAGGGAAACAGGTGGTGTGGTGAACAGAGGGCAGGCAGAGGTGAGGGAGAGCAGATTCCTTGTCTTTCTCTTCTATTGATCCCCCTCTCATTAACACTGGGCCCTTTGCTCCATCCCAAGGGCACCGGGGGAGGTAATTAAAACTAGGGCTAATTAAACAGTTCCAGGAGGTCTCTCTCCGTGTATGGGTGTGTGTGCATATTGAGGTGCGGAAAGAGTGTAAGTGTTACACTCGGCGAGCGCTTTAACCTGAGGAGATACTAGGCTGAGTTTGACTGTGAAAATGAAATGGCACCGAGCCAGCGGTTCTTCAGCGCGTCACAGTGGATATCGAGGACAGTATTGACATTTTAACAAAGGCTTTGAGATGCAGCTGAACAAAGGAACAGGCAAGTACACTACTATTGGTATAATAAGGCCTCGGCTATGGATAAAACCATGGAGATACAGAGGGGCAGGTGTTGGGTGGAATTATAAACGTGACTGTATCACACGTTCAACAGGCGCTTTATACATTTTATACACTTCAACATGAACTGGAGGTGGAACACGGAGCCTAATAGCTTGTTACATGTTAAGAGGAACTTCTTGCTACAAAGACACCGTAAGGCAAAATCACTTTACCACAAACATCCTCCATTTATGGCCTCTTCTCAACTGATGCGGTCATGCCACCCTCTAACTAAAGGCCTGTATAATGCTGGTACTTGAGTCGAAGCGGTGGTTGTGTGTAGTCTCTGTATCCTCCAGAATAGCGAGGGACAGATGTGGACACCACAGGAAATGACATCTTTGCTTTAGGAGGGCACCAGTCCCCCTTGTAAAGCCATTAGTTTGAAACATCGGAATTATGTTAGGCTTGCTTGTCTTGACAATTACAAAGCATTAAAATTAAAACTACAGCTCAGGATTAATTTTTACAGAATCAAGGCTGAGTTACATTTGCATGTAATTCACCATTCGGTCCCATCCAGTAAAGCCTCTATTTGTCATGTGTGCACTCATCCTTATCGTGGATCCCACATAGACCCAGGCCTCAGTGAAGCTGAAAAGCACTAACTAGCACCAACTTCCAGTCAGACTTGAGGCAAACCTCAAACAGTGTCTTTTATGATTATGACAGTAGTCAAAGTGTCTGGGCAAGGCCTCGGGACGTTGCAATTAACCCCCTTCATTTCGGTTCAAAGAGACTAATCACACTTTGCTTAATGCAATCAGGCATGAATGCTTACATTAAAAGTACATTTTTACAGTTTTAATGATAAATATGGCTACATCCATTTCCCACTGTCTGTGGGCTGCCCTGTTTAAAGTGTGGAGTAGGTCTGCTTTGCATGAACATGGTGGCACATATGAGATTATTCATGTTGAATGTGGAATCCCAACTGTAAACTGTCCTACTGGGTTCTCCCAGGTATCCTCCAGTTCAGGGGTTTTAATAAATGCGTGTTTTCTATTCAGTGCTGTCTCACCAAACTTGCCCAGATTCTTACTATACAAAACATTTCTACAGCACTACAGGTCTCTGTCACCAATGTCGCAATGCAGCTTATTTTAATAAAACTTAAGTGTAATGTATCAAGAATACTTTTTTATGTGTGATCTTTACTAATCACCTGTAATCGTAACCCTGCTACTCCCAGTGTAATAATTAGTCGGTGCATGTTGTTTAGTGTCAGAGACATTTAACACAGCGGGGGGCTTTGTTTTCTACCCCTGTAATATTTTGTTGAGTTGAGTTGACAGAAGGCTGCATCTGATGAAACCAAACCAAGTCTGGAAACCTCAAATTTAAACATTCACGACGGCACCAGAGGTTTAGCCGTGTAAATGTGTCTGAAGATGCTGCATCATGGTTTGCAGAAACCATCCATGCTGATAAGGGAGCAGCAAGAGCGAGTGGGAGTCCAGTTTGTTTAGTTAATTACTGTGTTATACTTGTGTTTTTGTGCTTAGTAGCGTTGAACAACAAAAATGAATATTGTACATACTAAAGTGTTTGCATTATACAATATATAAATTATATGAGGAGGCCAGATTGTAAACCACAAACCTACTGCTGATTTGGGAGGTCTTTGTCATAATTAGAGGTGGTTCTGTACATCAGTCGTGGTTTAGAGCTCTGCGTGTGTCTGGCTGTGTTGCAGGTGGGTAACCTGGGTCTGCTCTTCATGCTGCTGTTTTTCATCTACGCCGCCTTAGGAGTAGAGCTTTTTGGAGAACTTGGTAAGTACTTGCATCCAGCTGTGATGCTACAGAACTTTGTCACATGAACCCCTTTTGGATTTTAAAAGTGCACTGTGGTCATGAATAAGTAACGCAGTGATTTTCTCAGTACTTCTGAACTTAACTGTACTTGAAGTTAAACTACATAAAAGATTTGCATAATGCACAGTGTTTCATAAACATACATACAATAAGAAGACTGATCAGCTGGCTCATGTTTCTGTGAGCAGTAAAACATGATTCATGTTTCTATATTGTCTTCATTCTTTGCATTGCAACTGTTTAGTCCATATTAAACTGGAAATGTGATGACATGAGATCCTTCTAAGCCTTTTTTCCAGCTTGGTGTTATCTGCAGCTTTCAACAGATTTTGCCTTGACACTAGATGGTTCCTCTTTGATCTCAATCCTTATCTTAAACCATCTGAGAAACCGTAACGTGCTGTTTCATGCAAGAACACTATTAATCTCCATGTATGTGCTATTGCTAATAAGCCTTCTGATTATATAGATTAAACTCTCCGTTATGTGCAACGTATGCACCGTTTGATGAAATGCTTTATCCCAGAAGCTGATGAGCTTCTTGTTCATGCATTACTGTCCAGATGGGTAACGCTGAGTTGATTTTTTTGTGCGCCCTTTATATTAAACTCGTGCACATGGAGGCATGAAGACGTGTTAACTTCATAATGAAAATCTTCTTATTTCCACCACATCCTGTATTCCTTTTCATCAGCGCTCCCTCCTGCAGTCAGAAAGCCATCAGGGAACCAACCCACACTCTAGTATTCTGATACAAAAATAACCACATTGAAGTTGAAAGATACAGTATATCTTTCCAAAATGTCATATTTCCCCTGTGTGCTGCAGCTGTAACCACTGGCATCATTGCTTCCTATTGGAGCTTGGCAGGAGGAAGGATTAGCAGCAAATACAAGTGTCACTTTTCTTGAGGCTCTCCCAAAGATTATAGCATCTTAGGATATACGCTCAGACACCAGTGGAGTGTTTGTTCCCGTTGCTGCTGATTTCATAGCAGACTTTGTCTACATTGTGAGCTGTGGTAGGACATGCATTGAGGAAGCTTAGTGACAGGGATGACACGTTCCTGGAGTTTTTGCAGATTTCTCGTTGCGAGCCTCGCTTTTGTTCCCCTGCTCCCTTCCTCAAGCCTTTCCTCTTTTTGTCCTCTCACCTCTGCGTTGTCTTTGTGCCAAAACCCCCTGATTTCCATCCACTCTCGTACTCTCCTCCTCAGTTTGCAATGAAGACTATCCCTGTGAGGGTATGAGCCGTCACGCTACTTTTGAGAACTTCGGCATGGCCTTCCTCACCTTGTTTCAAGTCTCCACAGGCGACAACTGGAATGGCATTATGAAGGTACAAACAACATTCACTAGTTGGTATTCTAATAAAGGCATTCTATTCTATTCATAGTTTCAACCATTTAGCCACTGCACCAGATTTTGCACAGGCTTGCAAACAAACTTAACAGAGTTGAGGATTTGGTCTCCAAAAGGAGAGGAAAAGCAGAAGAGGTCTCTTGACAAGAGACAAGCGATGTTGTCACTGTTTACTTTATTTCTCACGTCAGTCTAATCTTCCACTCTAGTGATGCTTACTGATGAAAACGAAATGCGCTTGCTCAGCACCAGGAGCACAGATTTTCTTGTTGCTGAGCAGGGGAGTAAGCATGCCTCATTGCACACACACACGCACACACACACGCACGCACGCACACACACGCAAACAAAAAACCCAATTTCCCCTGAACACAATTCGACTATACCACCGGCAGCTATCACCACTTCTTCCTACACCTAGGCTGCGAGGGGAATGGAGATTATACTGGAGCGCGTTGAGCGTGGACCATTAAACACAAACTGGAGACAGGCAATGTGGATGGTAGTGGGCCATAAAGCAAACCAGTGTGGCACAGATGCTACATCCCAGAGTAAATGTCGGTCATTCTTCCTATCAAATTATTATGTGGGCTATGAGAGAAGTAGACCTGGCTTGATGTAATAAGAGCTGAGTGTAGGAGCAGAGGAAATAATGACAGAAGGAAAGATGAGCAAATGTGCAGCAGTGGGAGAAGAAGGCATTAGTGAGCCGTAATGGGAGAGAGGATGAGAGAGGGAAAGGGGTTAAATATACTGACTGCAAATTCTTATTTTCCTCTGTGAAGGTAAAATTACAGCAAGAAGAGAATAGGCAAGAGACGGGGCCACTATGTAGATTGGGCCGAGAAAAGAAAAGAAGGAAAATAAGATGGAAAGGGATTAAACGCCGAAAATGGAGATGTTGTGTGAAGGAGCACAGTGTGTAAATGTCAGGCCAAATTAGACAGAAAAGACCAGCTTCAGCTCAGAGGCCTAAGTTATGATGTGTGACCACGGCCCGGGTGAGAAATGTGTACTTCCTCCAGAAAACACTTGTCACTTTAGTTCTGCTTTGACTGAACTGCGCTGCGCAAATGCTAACCAGTGAATAATGCTCCGGAGCCAAAACACACTTCCTGTGGACTTGCATTAAAAGCAAAACAATTAAGATTGTGATGTTTTTGCAAGTGATGAATACAAAACCACTTGTTTACAGATGTAAAGATGTTTTCTGTTTCAGCCTTAAACGTACTGACGCAGCGCTAATGGGGATGGTTGGCACCAGATGCTAGCTTGATGATGTTAAATATTAACCAGGCACAAAACTGTGCCTTTATGGCTTTTGTGTTATTTCACAAGCCCTTTCTCCTCCCTTAACACTGTTAACACCTTTCTGCCACCAGGACACATTGCGGGAGTGCCCACCAGACCACAACACTGATGTGGACTATGCCTGCAATCCAAGCCTTCAGTTTATCTCGCCTATGTACTTTGTCTCCTTCGTGCTCACCGCCCAGTTCGTGCTCATCAACGTGGTGGTGGCTGTGCTGATGAAGCACCTGGACGACTCCAACAAGGAGGCCCAGGAGGAGGCGGAGATGGATGCAGAGATTGAGCTGGAGCTGGCCCAGGGCACCCTCTGTTGCATGGGCGCCCCCGGCTGCGGGGGTCTGGGCAGGGACAAGGGCTTGCCCGCCGCCGGAGCGGGTCCTGGAGGCGCGGTGGGGGAGCGGGAGCGGGCCAGCGCCCGAGGGGAGCGGGGAGACGGGCCCAGGAGGATGCGGCACGCGGCAGCGGCGGCGCACCGGGGGCCGTACAGCTCGCTGGGCTCCAGCCGGACCCTGTACTCGCCGGCACAAGTGAGTCTGTGTGTTTGCATGCGCGTGCGAGACGGAGTGTGTGGGAGGATTCCTGTGTTTGGTCAAATAGGCTGGAGACATTTGCATTTGTTTTAGTCAGTGTTTTATGTTTCTGCAGCGTAGTCGATAAAACGATACAGAACTCTACAGTCCACACTGTTTAGTTATTCAGCTGTCAGTCATATCTAAGTACTATTTGCATTAAATATTATTGGGTTATGTGCATTATATAGTAATTATAGCTTTTTTATTAAGCATCAGCAGACCCGAATAACAGAATCTGTTCACTATTGGGTTCAAAAAGTGTAATAGAGACATCACTAGTTCTTTGTGTGTCTCTGCTTCCTGTCGCTTTGCTTCTCTTTATACAGTGCATTAGTTCATGCAGAGAAAATTGCATATTTGCCGCACAAGCTGCAAGATTACAAAAGAGGAAAACAATTCAGCAATAATTCCCGCGTAGCTTCTGAATAGTGCTGACATGGAAGAGACAAACTTTGCTTTACTTCCTATTTGGGAACGCGACTGACAGCCACATGGAGCGATTGCTCTTTGTCATTTTACCAGTCTCTTTGTATAATGTGCTACTTTTGTTCCGTTTCTTTGAGATTTCTCAGAAGGAAGTGAGGGCAGGGAAGGTTAAACTTTCACACAAAGCGAGGGGAGAGAAGGAAAGAAAGGAGGAGACGTCGAGCTGTGCTTTAATGACGTTTCCCAAGTGAACTGTTTTTAAGGAACCGATTTAAATGATTGAAATTAAAAAATTGAAATTAGCAATAGTAGTAGAATTCAAGACATTTCCCAACACCACCAGACATATACCATACATTTTAATATTCTCTGGCAACTTATTAGACCAGCAAAGGGAGCTGAGAAGTTTTAATTGCGTTCAGTAATCGTTGGGTTTGCAGATGTGCTTTGGGATCATTTCCCTGCTTGTGTGCGAGAACGATGTCTCTTATTTTCCCTCCCAGTGTGACAGCAGAGACACACGCTTCTATTATAATATCGCTAATGATATTCTGAGATATCCATGCAGAAGCACACATAGATGACTCATCGGCTGCCACGAGGAGATTCGCATTTGTAGAGCGAAACCTAGAACTTTTCTTAGCTTTTAGCGTTGGCTGACACAGGAACAGGCGGCAGCATCGCTTTCTGCGTTTCTGTCACTCTTTTCCCCTCAGCGGATCCAAAAGCAGATCTTTTTGGACCACAGGTCCAGAGTTTTGTGTGCGTGTGCAGATTTGTGAACCCAGCAGTGGATGTTGTTACACATTTGTCCACAGGGAGCGTTTAGCAGGCCCCTGTTGGACCTGCTTTAAATCATACTAACAGTAGTAGTAAAAGGATAATTGCTCGATGTGTAACCAAAGTGTGTTTACAGATTAGAGTACACTGATTAATATGCAGAGACGAAACTCACTCTATGGTGAAACACTGTTAATATATTGCAGAAGGACTGTAGGATGTCGATGCACAGAGGAAGTCAGAGCTTAAAGGAATAAGAAAGAGGAGATAATGGCTGAGCCAGTGAGTCAGATAGAGACAGTAATTAATTTCAGCTCTCTCCTCTCTCTCTCTCGGCTTCCATTCCCTGTAGATGGGCCCTATTGTTGTCTACTAATACTCTTATTAATGGAGGCCAGCACACAGGCCACCACAGTCAATCAAACATTATTTTTGTATCAAGCATTCCACCTACACAGGATGAACTACCTTAGGCCCGTCTGTGTGAGAAAGAAGGGTGTTTTTATATAAATGCGTGTATTAGTAGAGCGGCATGTGTCTTTGAGCCAAAATGAGGCATCACAACACTGTTTGGCAAATCAGCGTGATTTTGGCATACCCGTATCGCTGGGAGTACAGTAACCCGCTTCTTGAATCCGTAGCTCTCTCATTTTCAAAAGCTGAGCCATGAGTGATTGCAATATAACAGTGTGAGTCAGAAATGTGTGTTTGCATAACAGATCTAAGTATAGTCCCATAAGCGGTGTTGTAGAAATGTGTTATGAAAATAGCCATGTGTGGGGATTGAAGAGGAGTGACCTTGTTTCACAGTATCGTTCAGGATATATCTGCTGATGTAAGGCAGTTATTCTGGCTGCTATAACTGTGCTACAGGCACAGTGCGTCCATTTCATTGTGAAATACAGCACCCTGCCAAGAAACACAAAAATCATTTTTAAAGTAGCTTCCTTTTCTGTCAGTAGTTTCCTTTTTTCCCCCCAAGATTGGTTTCTGGGAAAACCAATCTGGCAGATGAGATTCAAGCAAGCAAGGATCATTTAAGTCACAGAAACAGCCCTGACTGATTCAGTCTAAATTGCTTTAAAGCTAATAATACCCAGAGCACAAAGCAAATGCTTAAATCTTAAATTGTTTCAACAAGGTATTGAACAGACTAATTGAGGTGATATATCAAATATAATTGCACCGCTCAAGGCTTTGATAGTAAAATTATGTGTTACTTGGCTAATGAGGGTTTGGAGTCATATGGAGGATTTTTTTCCTAACGAGAGAACAGTGTTTATCGCCCTAAAGGCCGAGAACGCATCAGAGGAGGATTTGTTGTGCTTTATTTCTATGATCTCTGACACTGAGTATTTCAGAATGAGTTTGTGGCAGGATCTTATAAATGAAGGCTTAATGTGAAACCTGTGTGTGATTGTGAGTACACAAGTTAATGTAAGGACCTACTTGCATCTGCACACGGGTATTAACACAACGGTGTGTGCATTTCCCTGCGTGTTCTCTGTCCTCGCATGTGCACATGTTTGCGCCTGCGTGCAATACCGGCGTGCCGGCCTGCGTCCCGTGTGCGTGTGTCCGTGCGTGCGTGCGTGTGTGCGTGCGTGCGCATGCGTGTGCGTGTGTGTATGTGTTCCAGGAGAGCCAGTGGCTGGACAGCGTTTCTCTCCTCATCAAGGATTCGTTAGAGGGGGAGATGCTGATGATCGACAACCTCTCGGGCTCTGTCTTCCACCACTACTCCTCACCCCCGCCCATCTGCAAAGACTGCAAGGGCCACGCGCAAGAGGTATCACCCTGAACACGCGTCCGCACGCACACTGATGCAGCCACTAGTCCCACGCATCAAACCCAAACACGCCATCCATATTTAGAGAGCTAACCTAGAAACTGATATGTGTAAAATATTCAGCAGCCATGAATTAACCCTCAGTGTTCGAAAGTTGCCAGACTAGGTTTACTTTTATAACTGCATCATAAACTAAACCCAGGAACAAATTTGGTGGTTTGTGGGTAAGCAGCGTCGTACATTTTGCTGAGGCGAGCTGAAAGCCCATTTCCCTGCTCACTGAGAGAGAGCGAGAGAGAGAGAGAGAAGAGAGAGAGAGAGAGGGAGCAGCATGTTTGGGTCAACCACATTGCAGCCAGAGAGAAATATAATTACAGCACTTGCTGCTGACTGTGAAGAGTGAGAGAGAAATCTTTATTTTACATTAACAACCGTAATAAAGAAAGCGCAATTTATTAAATTATTTCACTCCTTTGCCTGTAGGTGTGGACAAATGCAAAGACACTTACACGAAAACGCACCCACACAGCCATAATCTTTGGGGCCAGATTGCATGAAGGTCTCAGCTCTGGGGGGGCACACATACGTTTGCGTGTACTTCACTGAACACACACGGGGCTTCATTCATCAGACAAAGCAGCCTGGAAAGAAAATTACTTGATATAAGCTGTGTCAAATTATATTATGTTACATTTTAGCATAACAGGGAACTTGAGCCCCTAATTAAACACGGCATCAACACAAGCTAATTATCACCTCTCCATATGTGCTGGAGTGTAGATGAATGAGGCCACATGCATTCATTCCAGACAAGCACGCGAGCACATCCACACCCGCATTCATTTTCCCGTCCCCTTGCATTGTGCAAAGGCGACCTGGCATAAAACACATGCCCACCAACATATTGTCCTGTGCCGGCGTTGTCCGTCACAATGACAAAGTGCAGTGGGTCAGCTGAGAAGAAGCAATAACTGGACTCCACACCTCCTCACCTGTCAGTCTCGCTTTCTGCCTGTCTGCAGACGCTGTCAACCATCAATCTCCTCTGCCTCCTTTACATGCCGCGCCTCTGCAGCTGCCCCCTCTGCTCCTCTGGCTCTTGCTCTATCTGTCTCTGATTTACAGTATCTCTCCTAGCGCTGTTTAACCATCACAGTTGCACATAGTGCGAGTTTGTCGCGTGAACGCTAGCTCGTGTGAGCGACAGACGGATGAGCTTCCCGCCGCTGAGTTGTGTATGATGCTATTTGTTTAAGGGGACTGGGAGCCGCAGCAGCACACCTGGGCGCTGCACGTGCGACAGTGGGATAATACATCATGTAGCTGTCAGACTTTGACTCGCACATAGCCGGTGACTGACTGCAGGGAAGGACAGCACACATAAGCATTTCTCAGCATCACTGCCACTGGCGCTATTTTAGGACAGGCTCCTTATTAAATGTTGTAGCGGTGTCTTGCCGTTCTACAGGCTTCTGGAAGCAGGAAGAGGCCGGCCCTGATTCCGCTGCACGGTTACTGTTGAAGCCTTTTACTGACAGTGACTCAAGTGGATCTGATGAACTGCCGACGTTCCGATGAGCACTTGTACTGATTCGCAGCGTTGACACTCATTAGTGACGCAATGTAGACGTGCGATATTAGCCGTGTCCCTGTTCCTGCTCGGTGACGCCGTCTGTTCCTCCTCCAGAGGCAGTGAATGGAACAACGCCCGGCGTCCCCTCACTAAGGCTGCGTGGACGCTCAGCCCTATTATCGGTGCCCTCAGTATGTCTGCGGGTCCATTGTTAGCAACGCGGTAACGAATAAATGAGGGAGGTGGAGTTCTCTTTAAAGCGTTTTGTGCCGCTCCTTTGAGGCACAGCGTCGCGATACAGTATTCCTATATTAGTGACAGACCTAAACTAAGCAAACAGTCGTGTTGTTGCTTCTCTGCTGCTTCCTTGCTTTGCCTCATCCCAGCTCTCTGTCTTTGTGTCTGTCTCTCCCCAGGGGCTTAGGTGATGGTAATTTACTCCTGTGCATCTGTCATGAATCTTGATCTGTGAACCTCTCTGTCTAACCTACAGATGTGTTAATGTATCGCTACCAGGCTTCACTCTATTAGATTTCATCCTACCCCTTTTAATCCCCTCGCCCCGGCTATTTATTGCCTGGCGTCTTTAAAGGGAACACTGCTCCGGCGCCTCATCGCTCCTCTAGAGCCTTGAAATTCTACTCCAGCTCGCAGTTTGAACTGCGTTTTGACATTGCGCACAGAAAGAGTGCTGCAAGGTGAGCGTCGGCTGGGTTCGCATGGGAGTCACGCGGCGATAATTCAAAAGCGTTACGGGTTGTGCAACCTGCAGTCCTGATGAATCAAACCTAGCCTGACTCGCTGTTGGAGCAAATGACAGCGAGGGGAGCAGTAATTGCTGTTGCTTTGCTATTAATTCTGTTTGGTCATGTCGCCTGTTTAGAGTAGCTGTAGAGTAGCACGAACTGTGAGACGCCATCGCACGCACAGCAGCATTATTAAAATTTAGAATTGTGTCGGAAAATATGCCCAGTTCAGCTACTGGGGAGGATTTATGAGGTTCTGGAGCTGACACAAAAGTATTCCTATGGAAAAAAATGTGCATTTCTTGCAAAACCTTTCTATTTCTACACATGAACAGGCGTCTTCACGCACCCACCTCCTGTGTACACACAGCTCAGACACCTGCCGTTTTCCGCTCATTCATCCATTGCTTTTTTTCCCCATTTTTACACTTTGAAAGATGTGTTGAGTTGATGAGATGAGAAAGGAATGTTATTACTTAAATCTCTCATCTTGCTCTCTCCACAAACAGGTGCCACGCTTTTATGGCCACTTTGAATTGTCAGCATCTGGCGAAGCCTAACGAGGCTTGGTGGAGGTTTTACATATCTGTCTGGCACATTTTGGCCCATGGGAGATACCGTAGAAATAAAAATACATCTCTTGAGTAATGTTCATATGTGTGTACTGTATATGTGTGAGGTGGCAGAGTCAATTGAGTTGACCCTCAGTAAATGAAGTAATGAATCTGTGTGCTGGTAATGGAAAAGGTGGTCGTTGCCGTTCCATGTGACGTGAATAACTATATAATAATCCCTCGCAGCAGATCAGGATGGCTGAGATTGAGCAGGCTTCGCTGAAGTCGGAGCAGCTGTCAGACAAGTCCTCATCCCCGGCGCTGCCAGACGACCTCAGCCTGGACGAGCACTCCGCCTATCAGCTGCTGGTGCGAGAGAGCAAGGTATGTGCAGCGTGTGGTAACAAGCACTGGAGCAGGAAGCGACTCAACCTTTTAATGGCTAGGCTCATATGCGTTATGCTAACGTCTGCTGCAGTGTTTTTATATGCAAAAAAACGCAGAAAATATATTTCCTGATCAATACTTGCACCGTAAATTCACGGCGGTTTGCTTGAACAGCTATGTACTTGTCAGGCAAAGTTTACCAGCCCTTTATTCTTCTCTCCCTAGAGGCAAAGCACAAACAATAGCAGAGGCTCATCAATGAGCTTCCTATTCATTCCAGGAGGCACCAACAAAAAATGACCATTATAAAAAAAAAGCACTGCTTTGCTGTAGGCTCTCATGTGAGTTACAGATACAAGCTGCAGGTAGCGAGAGTCCTTTATCTGTGCTTGTGTATCAGTGGTAACTATCTTGTCTTTGAAGGATCCCCGCTCTCTATCAGCCGTGGATCTTCTCATGAATAAATCTTTCAACCAGACTCTCCCTAGCTGCTGTCCTGGTGACTCCAGTGTTTCCTCCCCTGCACCCACTCCCCAGACTTTATCTTTCCGGCTTCTCCTTTCTCACTGTTACCCCTCTGGTAATTGCACATCTTCTGTGCCCCTCCCTCTCGCCCCCTCTATCTCAATGCCTTATCTCCCGCCCTTGCCAGATAGTCTCCTCTGTAATGGGCTAATGCTCCTTGGTTCTGGATAGCCAGATAAGCCTGCAGTCACCAAGCATGACTCCGAACCGCTGCTCATTAGAAGATGGGGAGAAAGAGGTGCAAAAATAAGAGAGAGAAAGGATCTAAGGTTAGGGATTTTTTTTTTATTAAACAAAAGTTCAGTAAAGAAAGAAATGGGTCTGTGTGTGGGAGAGGGTGGCATTAAGCATCTGTACCAAGGCTAGCTGTTTGAAGGTGTGTTGTTCAGGGGCTGGATCTGAACAGCTCAGAGGTGCAGTACAGTTCTCTAATGAAAGCATCAATATGCAAATATTAAATTAAAAATTGAAATAATGATTTGTTCTCCCTATGTGGTTGTAATAAAACCTCCAACATCTGCTATTAGGTCTTAATGTTTAACTCAATGTGCTTCCCACTTCCAGCTATTGTAGCCAGCACAATAAACACACAAGCAGTGAGTTGATGTAACATTAACATGACGATAACACAAATCCTACACTACGTTTAAGGATGATAATGCACGCTTTTATCACAGGAAGATTTGTCTTTTTGTGTCGCATTGTCTGGTCTCCTCTAGGGAAGGTGCAGCAGTGACTCCCGCAGCTCAGAGGAGGCCGGAGGCGGAGGATGCCACCCGGCTCAGACGGTGGTGCAAAGCCAGGTGCAGGGCTCGAGTCTGCACTGCAGGGCCCTCTGCAGCGGCGCCGAGGCCGAGGTCGCGCTGCAGGAGATGGAGATGCACCAACCACACATGTGCTCGCCTCCCTGCAGCCCTGGTGAGTACATCAACAATGGGTAGCTTCACACTCTCCCCAGGGTTAATTTCCAGTGTGGAAATTCAATGTAATGTCAAGTAGATCACACACCTTCTCATTTGTGCTCCACATAATTACTTGGCCTGCTGTCTTAGTAGTAGTAGCTACACAAGTTGTTGAGTAAGGAACAGAAGGATTGTGTTCCCTCCTCAAGGTGCCGTGTCCAGCAGCAGCAGCAAGGACAGAAGTAAAGAAGGAGCAGGAGGAGCCAGTGGCGTTTCTCCCCTCTTTCGACTGCATGAAGGCTTCTTCCACCCGACAGGAGGAGTCATCCCAGCACCCTCTCGCAGTCGGAGCCTGAGGTTGACGAGGAGCCTTAGACTGACCTCCCCGGCCTCCTGGGCTTCTCTCCGCTCCCCAGGAGCTCATAGACGGATGCTCTGTACACAGGTAGGTGGACCCCCCACACTGACAAGGCATCACATAATCCACATGTTTTGTAAGATGTCCAAACATAATGTGACATGTTTTTGCTCTGTGATTCATGTGCTCCATATTGTTTTTCCACTTGTCCTCCTCCCTCTCCAGTACCCGTCCCACAGTGAGTCATCCCTTGCCACAGGCAGCTCAGAAGGCAGCCTGCAGACCACCCTGGAAGAAGGACTGAGCTTCAGCGTCTCTCCACCACAGAACCTGCCCATGACCGCAGCCCCCCTCCCTCCCTCCTGCCCACTCCTGCTCCCCGAGGACGGCATGAGCCTTTCCTCCCCAGTTCAGGCCCTGAAACCGAGGCTGACGCCCTCATCGGCGCTGACTCTTCAAGCTACCAAGGGGCACCAGCGGAGTCAGAGCAGCGGACGAGGGAGCACCAGCCCAGGCTACACCCGCGATGACTCCATTGATCCTTCCGACGAGGACCTGGGTATTGGCATTGGATCGTCTATCGGGGGTTGTGGCTCCAGCCAGGCAGGCAACAGTGAACACTTGTCAGAGACGCTGAGCAGCTTGTCGCTGACGTCGCTGCTGTCGCCCAGCTCCCTGGTGTACCCGGCAGGAGCAGTGAAGAAGTGCAACAGCACAGGCAGCCTGGACCAAGGGGGGATGCTGATCTCATCCCGGGGCAGAGAGGGGCGCAGGGAAATTCTGGGTCTGGAACTAATGGACCCTCAGGGCTTGTTGGCCAATCCCTGGACAGGGGCGTTAGGCGATACAAGACGAGGAGAAGGACGCCGTGAAATGGAAGATGGCGAGCAGAGATTTAAAGGGAAGAGCTCAAGCCAAACAACAGTAGGTCCTTGTCGGAAAAACAGATGAGATCTGCTGTTTTCTCTTCCTTTGTCTCTCCATTCCTTGGATCAAAACTCAATGCTGTTCCTCTCATTCTCTCTGCTCCCATCAGCGAGAGAGAGGCTTGATGACACATGATGTCCTGTATTCCTACACCAAACCCTCATCTTCGGTCCCTTTCTATGCGTTTGTGACAAGCCCATGTCCTTTGTTGTGCTGCCTAGAGGAGTGGTCTTGGTTACGTTCAGCTTGCGAGGAAGTGGCCTGAGGAGAGAAGTCGCAGGAGCTGAAGCTCTTTTGTCGAAGCCTCTCGGCGGTTGCACCTGTAGAGGGGGTTCTGGTCACACTGAGGCACCAGGAGAAACCACACGAGAGCTTGAACTCAGAGACACACAGGTTCACTGAGGCTGCTAATGCAAAAATAGAAGTACCCAAACAGAAACAGCCCACCATGCCAACCAAGACTGCTCTGCTATGTTTTTGTCTCTGAGGCAGTGCAGCAAGTAGGTGGGCGGCGGCTTGGGGGTGGTGGAATATGTAAAGGCGGAAGGAAGGCTGGGAAAGGAGAAGGCAGGTCATTTGTTTGGCTGGGAAAGCAGAAAGCGGATCTAATGTCCATCTGTTCTGGCAGACGGAAACAACAGGTCTTACTCACTCTGGCACAGGACCTTCTGCTGAGATCAGAGTAAAACGCAAGGTGGAGGAGAGTTCAGGAGCGCGTGCTCACGCTGTCTGTTTGTGAGAGCACTGCCTCAGGTATCCAAGACATGAATTCAATTATTCTCATCACTTCACTATACCTTTGTATTTTTGAAATAGAGGATAGGTATTGACTGATCAGAGCTTTGTGCATCTGTCAATTTGGCCTTGAGTGACAGCAGAAAATGGAAAGAAATTGACAGATTGCAGAGGTAGAAGCGTGCATGGCGTGATTCGTGAAATTGGTTATTTTCCTTTCTATCTCCAGCACATCTCACTCAGTCAGACACGGAGAAGCGATGTGGGAGAGAAGCTAGGTTCGATGGAGCTTTATAGTCCCCATCAGAAGAAACAACTGTGTGTGTGAGGGTGTGTGTGCGTACATGTGTGTAGGACAGCCTCGTGTGCAGCGAAAGCGCCTCACGTCCACTAAAGTGAGACTTTAAGCACACCCCATTTGACTCTGCTCCTCTACGAAGGATTTGAAATGAATGGAGCTGCGAGGGACCTTGACTGCATGATGGAATTGCATTTAACCAATATTTTTATCTGTATACAGACATGTATCAAGATGTCAGTGTTGGGTGATAACCATGTGATTTCTATTCCACTATTTTTGTAGAGAGGAGAACAGGCGCGTGTTCCCGCTCCTCCGTCCCAGTCGATTTGACCCCTGACATGTTGTCTAGAACTCTCCGTCTGCCGGTGGCTTCCACTTTTCTAACTTTTTTTAAGGCGTGGACAGTGTATAAAACAACAAAGCAAAAAAATCTCAAGCGAACTTTGCGCTGACGCGATTGTTCCCTCCAGCACATTTCTCTTTGGGAACACTGGCTCCTCCTGGGGTGTTTTTCTGCTCGACGTCGGACTCTCACAGGAACAGTCGGAGACGCGGACAGCCATACTCGCTCAGCGTGAGGATCGCTCTAGCTCATCCACATTCCTGTTGCACACAGGGGACTTTATTTACTTTTTTAGCCTCCTCCTATGCTAAAAACCATGACTGGCATAATTCACCTATGAAAGCTTTAATTTGGGAGTTAAACCACAACATATCGATGGACACGTCAGTGTTCTTTAAGCATGGTTTTAGGATTGCAATACAGTATGCTTATTTTAAAATGTCATCCTGATGCACTCCTCTTCTCTTCCCCGTCCCTTCACACCTACAGTATGTTGTAGCAACCCTCCTGCACATCATGGTTTGATATCAAAGGCTGATGCTGTGACAGAGAACAAGAGTTCGCATCTTGCAAGTGGAATTTCTTTTGGCGCGCGCCACTTTGCTCCACCCAGAACGGAGATGCTTGTCTTAATTAGCTTGATTTCTAGAGGTAGACTGTTGCATCCTTAGTGTTTTGATCATTACCTTACTTTTTTAATTTGTGAAAAAGACTGAGGTGATGTGAGAAAATCTGAGACTTTGACCTTTTCTATCATGCAAAATCACACTGATGACTATGTTTTGTCACATGGTGTTGGGTAGAGGTGAGTGAGTGAAGGCGTGTGTGTGTGTGTGTGTGTGTGTGTGTGTGTGTGTGTGTGTGTGTGTGTGTGTGTGTGTGTGTGTGTGTGTGTGTGTGTGTGTGTGTGTGTGTGTCAGCGAGGATATCTGAGCGGCGGGTGAAGGGAGCAGACACAAAGCAACCAAGGGCTGTTTTCACTTCAAAGATATATCCTTCTATCTTTTTGAGACAAATCCTTGTGTCAGTAAATATGACGTCGAAGGTTAAAGCCTGTCAACACAGCAATAAATGTTCTACATGTATGCCCTGAGTAAATTATGTCGATGTGATTTTTATCTCCTGAGAACACTACAGTATTTATTACTGTGCGATCTTGTAATAACATTAAGGGGTAGGACTAGATAAGTCTAACTTCTTCCTACTCCCTTCAAGCATGTTACATGTTTGAAAGAATGAATCAATAATAAGAAAACATGACCTAACAACCAATCAGAAAGCACCTGTGTCCGCTCATAGACCAATCAGGAGCGAGATGGGCTGTAATTGGATGAGATGAACAATAAATGTTAACAAACTCAGGTCAGGGGGGTAAAAACCACTAGAAAAAAAATAAAGACAGCTGGAAAAGTGTGGTCAGACTGAATGTGAAGCAAATTTAGTTTTATTCACAGAAATGTGATTGCTGGATCATTTCCGTCGCCCTCGGTTAAATGCTACAAACAGCTGCACCAGATGTTGGCGTGTGTAAGCAGAGTGTGCCTTTGTACAGTATAGACTGATCTTTGCCAACATGTCGCGTTGCTCCTGCCATTTTGTTTTGTTTCTCTCAGTGTGGCGCAGTGGCTCCACGTGTTTCTTTCTTGCCAACGTCCTGTGTCCAGATGCGTTTTCGCTTCAGTTCATGATGCCTTAAGCGACGTCCACTTTTACATTGAACCCGTATGCAATCACTCTGCCTCTGAAATTTGCTTTGTGTTCAGTCTGAACCCACATTGAGTGCGTACAACTCACATTTGTACATATCTTTGTATTTTGATCTGCATGTGTGCATTGCTGCCAGTGACCATGATATGATATCATTAGTATGCATTTCATAAAACTGTACAAACGGAAAGAAACGCCCGACTTTTCTGCTGTTGTTGTGGGAAATAATTTGTTTGGGTCACAAAAGACGACGTAGCTCTAAAATTGGTCCCCTTTTTTCATACAAATGTTAATTACCAAAATAATGTTGGTCAACGTTAGCGACAGGACAGGAGGTGCTGGAAAGCTGCACAGAGGGAAGCTAATAGACGGGAGCGGGTGCTGCGGGAGCGACGGCTGCGGGAACGGGTGCTGCAGGAACGGGTGCTGCAGGAACGGGTTCTGCGGGAGCGACGGCTGCGGGAGCGGGTGCTGCGGGAGCGACGGCTGCGGGAGTGATGGCTGCGGGAACGGGTGCTGCAGGAACGGGTGCTGCAGGAACGGGTTCTGCGGGAGCGACGGCTGCGGGAGCGGGTGCTGCGGGAGCGATGGCTGCGGGAACGGGTGCTGCAGGAACGGGTTCTGCGGGAGCGATGGCTGCGGGAGCGACGGCTGCGGGAGCGACGGCTGCGGGAGCGACGGCTGCGGGAGCGACGGCTGCGGGAGCGACGGCTGCGGGAGCGACGGCTGCGGGAGCGACGGCTGCGGGAGCGGGTGCTGCGGGAACGGGTGCTGCAGGAACGGGTTCTGCGGGAGCGACGGCTGCGGGAACGGGTGCTGCAGGAACGGGTTCTGCGGGAGCGATGGCTGCGGGAGCGGGTGCTGCGGGAACGGGTGCTGCAGGAACGGGTGCTGCAGGAACGGGTTCTGCGGGAGCGATGGCTGCGGGAGCGGGTGCTGCGGGAGTGACGGCTGCGGGAGCGACGGCTGCGGGAGCGACGGCTGCGGGAGCGACGGCTGCGGGAGCGACGGCTGCGGGAGCGACGGCTGCGGGAGCGGGTGCTGCGGAGCGGGCGCTCCTCCAGACAGCCCGTCATGCGGCAGCGCTGCCCAGCGGAGCTGCCAGCGTGAGCGGGAGCGCGTTAGACACGCACGCTGAACTCTGGAGGTGTTGTTTACCTCACACCCGCGGCCAGCCAACCCCTCACCTCGTCTGACCTCCCACGAGCGCCTTTCCCTGCGGGGCCCCGTCCTTCACATGTCACCGCGGGGGAGCGGAGGTGGAGGCGGGCGCTCGAGCGTGCAGACGAGCGCGTCCGAGTAGATGTGACGAGACCCAGTGTTGGACATTACCCTCAGTTATGCGTCCGCCGGCTGAGGAGAGGAGCTCAGCTGCCTCCTGCTCTGGGCTCTTAGCTTTTCTCAGTTTGTTTTCCCTTGCTTGCATTTTTTACACCTCGAATTAAACAGAGGTGCTCCACTCACAGTCAAGACGGAGGCAGTGTTTCATTACTGAGTCTCCACTGTAGATGTGTTCTTTCTACTCCTGGGGGGAGGATGAAGCTTCCCAGTCAGCTGCTATTTAAATTAGGAGCTGTCTGTGGAGTTCTGTCACTGAAACCAGCCGAGCGTCTTTGATGTTCCAGGCCTGACCCAGGGGCTGCTTCACTTTTAGCAGCTTGGTAAATTACCTCCCGTTATATTCACTTTCATAATGACATTTTGTGAGCTGTGGAGTCTGTAACCGTAGCTTCTTCCCTTCTCTCTCATTATGTAATCTGTCCACGAAACCTTTACTCACACCTGAGTTCCTCCTGTGTGTGGGAAGCAGCTCCTCCCTGCTCCGGGACTTGTCCAGCTCCATCGATTGCCCCGAAGGCCCCGGGGAGCCGGTCGGACAAAGGCAGGCTGCGAGGACGGTGCGACAAAGGGATGAATGAGGTGCCATTGAAATGAGCTGACTACACGCGGCCGTAGAAAATGCCTGTCCGTCAGTATTTACTCCATATCTGAACATCTTATCTGCTCAGAATGACGGTCCATCATCTAACCTATATTTGGTTGCACCGTGAATCTGATCCCTTTACGAACTCTCCTCTCTCTCTCTCTCTCTCTCTCTTTCTCTCTCTCTCTCTCTCTCTCTACCTGTTTTTTCCGCTTTACCTCTGCAACATAAAGCCATTACCAGCGAAGGGGAGGCGGTGACAGCTGAAACCGTGAGATTGGGAGCAGTGCTGACACTGCTGGTTTCAGCCTGGCTGCGTGCTTTCATTATGATGGATGATTGACTGCTTTTCCCAACACCTATCCTACTGTTTTGTAAGATAATAGTGAGGAATAATACAGTAGCAGTGTTGAGCCACTGGTTTATGCTTTGAGAGATTTACTCAAAGTGGTTCAGTCATACAGGATTCTGAGCTGGTGTTTTCATCAGCAGACAGATTTTAAATCCCAGTTCCAGCTGTCACATCTCAGCCTTGGTTTGATTTGGAGTTTTCCTTAACGTTATACGTTGGCCTCCATGCATGAAAATATTCACAGCATTGTGTACAAATTAAGGGACACTGTCTGATGCAACTTTGCTGATTGTACAATAAAGTTTACAGTCAACAAAAACTTTACCTTTTGGAGGCAACAAAGGCGGCGTGAACTTTACTTTTTTGATATTTCGCTGAACTTTAATTATAGTAACCTTGTATAATCTCTGTGCACTTCAAAGGAATTGTACATGAAAGATGCTCTAAAGGCCGGCAGTGCACAGACAGGGGGCTGCCGGCTCCGTCGGGTTTGACTTTCAGCCTGTTGTGAAGCTGCAAATATGTAAAACTCGAGTGTTTTCATTGAAGATGCTTCAATCAATACGCAGTTATTCAGTTTCTGTCACTCGTCGAAGAGAAGCCATTCTCCGGTCAAGATATTTGGTGGATGTCAGAGGTGCCGAGTGGATTTAATGGAAGTGCGTTTGATGCTGCGTCGTTAAACTCTCACATTCTGAGAGCTGGGTCCTGGTGTTAAGAGCTTTCGGTTGTAGCCGTGTTCTGCACGCTGTGAGACGAACCCGGGGAGAGCAGCGAGTCGAGGCTCCAGCGTCGGCCCAAACCAGCATTACGCACGGCACAAGGTCGTTGAAGGGCAAACAGGGAGACCCTCCACATCCTTCAACGTGCGCCATAAACAGAATGAAGCCGTCTGAAAGTTGATCAGAATCAGAGCAGCGCTGGAAAAACACAAACCCACTCCCGCCCTCGGATCCTTGAGACAGCGGCGCGTCCTTGAAGGTGTTTACGAAGCCTGAAACAAAATGCTGGCGTTTCATATAGTGAGTCATCCTGACCTCCTGTATTCAGCGCGTCTCACAAAGTAATGAACCAAGCCTCTTATTATTTTATGCTTTTTATCTGCTTCGGTCTTAAAATGAATTGGCAGATTGATTCATGGTGGTTCTGCTGCTTCTCAACTGGTGCAACATGGAGGATTTCAATTAGGACCTTTAGCATTTATGACTGATAATAATATTATTTTACATTTTACAGCATCACATGCTGATGATGAATGAAGTCATAATGTCATTACTTACATTATTACATCTCAGGGGCTTTTATTCCGTTTGCTCCTGTCTCTAGTAGCTCTGTGGCCAACCACTCGTTTGTAATGCATGTACAGGTTCCACGAGGAGACGTCCTACGAGCCGTTGTCTCCCATCGTCACCATCTCATATTTATCATGGCAATTAGGCGCTCTGCTGAGCACGCAGGCCCACACTGGGCAGAGGCTGTCGGCCCTGTTTACCGAGGAGCCTGCTGTGCCACGCACACGCATAGGAGGAGACAAGGAGACACACAAGGCGCCGCCGTCTCCGCAGCGAACGGTGATTGTGGAGTGCTCCTGCCTTGTGTTGGCGTCCGGATCAAGGAGCCACGCGGGCTTCCTTTGTAGCAAGTGTTGCCTTTTGTCCTCGCTGCGTCTGCGTCTGCAGTGGCGTACGGCGGCCGTATCGCTGACAGACAGAGCGAGACGAGGCAGCGGGAGATACAGACAGGATGCGCGGAGATGAATGAGGCTGAAGTGAAATGGCGAGGACGAGCCCGGAAACGTGGAAACGAGCATCGCTGCAATGCCGCACTTCAAACGCGGCCACATTTAGCTCTCAGCGTACGGAACGCCGGAGCCAGGATGTATTCATATTTAAATGGGCCGTTCCGACGGCGGCGGCAAGGACATGATGAGAGGAGGTAGTGAAAGGGAAGCCGGGAGACAGGAAGTCAGAAAACGGGGTGAGGAAGCGGAGGGGGGGGGGAAAGGAAGGAGGCCATTAGGGCCCACGGTGAACAAACGGCCTGGACTGAATGTGACCACAGGCAGGAACAGAGACACGCACCTCGGCACCGCTTAATCTCCTTGAAGGGACAATTCAAAGGAATGAGTGTGAGGTTGGTTCAGGGGCGTGAAGGAGGCGGCTCAGTGATGGAGATGCTGCGAGTCCTCAGGGCCCCCGTTTCTAGACCTGTCTGCTGATAGTCGCACTGCTACGATGGATTTCCTATTTAATTAAGTAAGAGGAGGCGCTGAGGAAGGAGCGGGGTCAAAGGTCACCGCTCGCACATCTGGGCTTTAGTACATTTGCCCAAAGCGAAGCTCAGTGTGTGATGTTACAGCGTGCGGTGGTGGAGGTCTCTGGCCTTTCATCGATCTGACTTCAGTGGCTGCGCATCGACTGCTCCTCTGTTTTTATACAGAAATCAGGATGGTCGCGTCCAAAACAGGCCGGCGTGAACGTTTATTACACAGCTGGAAGCGTTTCAATTCCGCTGCTACAAACCTGCGTCGTACCTTAAGATTTGTTACACCTGCAACGTATGAAAGCCCTAAAGAATGGAAGGTCGCTTTCATTTAATGCAGCGTTGAAAGTCAAGAAGCGATTCAACAGAGTTTCAATTATCATCTGTGATTGTTCGACATATTGACTAGAAGCTGTTCAAGGAAAACATCAACATGATAAATTAAATGAACTTGGAGCCAACGGGTCTGAAAACTGAAGACTGCAGGTAATTGGTTCTTTCAAATTGTTTATTGCTACAGTTTGTTCTTGATAGATATAAAACTAATAAAGCAAATATGACTTTTAGGGAAAACACGGCAGCACATTTGCTCCTGCTATAAAGAAAAGAAAAAGCCAGTTTTCCTCCAATTTAAATTCATTACACTCTGAATCAAATCCAATCTGGGCTCTAATGACTTTCTTCTTATTTGGTCTAAGCACTGGCTGAACTATTGCTTGTGGACAGGTATTTTATTAGCTGCACGGTCTCCAGCGACACCTTGGGCTAATTTCCTCTGGTTTATTATGTGCTGAGGCTCCGTGCGGGTGCAGCGTGAGGTCATACGTCCACTGAGTTCCCCCTCAGCTGAGCGGCACTGAATGAGCGGCGTCGCTGCTTTGGGCCTCGCCACACCCCCCAACCTCACATCCCCGTGATTAGTCTGTGTCGCCGCCGCCGTCCGAGTGATATTTAACATATTCGCAGTATGGATTTTGCTCCGGAGCCCAAGGTGCCGCTAAATGCCAGCTCCTCCCAGCTCAGACTAAGGCGAGGCTCCGTTCGATTGGAGGCTTGTTTGGACGAGGTGCGTCGGGACCGGACCGGACCGGACCGGGCCCGGCTCCTCGTCGAGCGTCCCGGTGTTTGTCGGTCTTCGCCTCCGTTTTCCATCTCACTGCGCATCAGTGCAAATGTCAGTGCCCATCGACTTCACGCTCACAAACACACACTACGCAGTCGCTCGACAGATTTGCCACGTGTCCACGGACGCGCGCTCCATCCTGTTTCCTAATGGCTTAAGGCGTTTCTCCTGTTTTTGTTTACCTCTTAAATTACGATTTCCCCCGTGCCTCCCATCGCTCGTACAGACTAATAAGCTGCATGATGAGTGAACTAACAGCAGAGAAACGGATGCAGATCCAGAGTCGTGTGCTGTTAAGCTACAGCCACAGGAGAAATAGACCAATTTACAAATGAATCTAAAGCAGTTGAATTTACTGTGAACTCAAAGTTGTAGGGCTTCGTCGCTCCCTCGTCGCCCTGCTGTTAATTCCCACCTTAGCTTTTCTCTGGGATGCGTCTCCTCCTCCTGGCTTTCCTCCCTGTCATCCCTCAGATCAGCGCCGTGGTGTCACTCACAGGGAGGACGGAGTAAATCAGCCGGGAGGAGGCCGGCCTTGCTCCGCGTCCGGCATCACCTGTAATATCCTTGCAGGGAGCGAGTGCGCTGCTGATTTGCATGATTACACATCCCGACAGCGGCTGCTTCATTACTCACACACACACACACACACGCATCTGTAGGTGACACACAAATATTGTAGATCACAGTAATGTGTTGTGGCACTTTGTGCAGCTGAGCAGTGGCCCAGTGTGACGGCGCCTCCAGCGCTACGTGCACATGCAGTATCTCACATTCAGGCGCCGCCATTCTTAAAACTTAAAGGCACATCGTCCATAGAGGCGTGAATGTTGTCATTAATGTCATTCATTGTGCAGCGCAGCCTCATTGTGCAGGTGCATGGCTGATTTCTGTATAATCAGTGCAGAGCTATTGAAGCCCGGGATCAATGAAAGGCCAAAGAATTCACAATGCAGCGCCGTCCCTCAGCCTCATGGTGAGACAGCGGCGCCTGAAAGCCTGTAAAGTGGTGTGTGTGTGTGTGTGTGTGTGTGTGTGTCACATGTACAAACGCCTAAAGATCCTCTGGTCGTGTGACGGCTGCTCACGTGTGCGTTTTCTGCCTCCGTCTCAAGGTGAGCGTGGATCAATTAGCTGTGCAGGGCTTTTTGCACAGGCAGCATCGTGGCTTCATCAGAGACGCGCGGCTGCAGGCTGCATAAACAAACCTGGGGGGGGGTCCCGCGGATTTAAAGATGGCGGATGGGGGCGTGCACGCTGACGTGCACACGCAGACCCGCTCTTTGAAATCAGCGCGGCCCCACTCGGCCTCTGTTCAGGCAGATGTTCCGCTTTGAAGTCCGACACGAGGCCTTTTATCTTGTTATCTGGCGCGTTGCATTGTATCCTCCCGCGCAGAATCCCGGGGGTGCAACCAATGCCCAGGGCGCTCGCTCCCGTCCACAGCGCGGCGGCGGCGGCGGACAATGCCGGTCCACGTTTGAACTAGAGCGGGGGGAGGTTCCAGCTGACCGTGTGCTCTAATGACGAGCCTAATTAAGCACATGCATAATTCATGGGGGACGAGGAGCGTGCGAGGCACAGATCCAGTCTGCAGCGTCAGCATTTTAGCAGAGAGGACGGACGCGTCGTGATGCTGAATATAAGTGGTAAGTGATAAGTGGACACAAACTCACGCTCCGAAGCTGAAGCACGTTTCCAACGGTCATTGAGTGACGTGTGATTAAAATCTGTAAGTGTTAATATGAAATCGTCTATAGATCATCACTGGGACAGTAACTCTGAGATCAATGGCGCGGCCGGTCTGCGCCGCTGCCATGGAGACGGGGTCACGAGAGGTCACGAGGGGTCGCAGCTTGATGCCTGCGAGTGGCCGATGTTCTCGGGCGTGAAGTGAAACAGACGCGATCTGCTCCATATCACGTTTGAACCTCGTCTCTGTTCCTCGTTTGCTGAATTGACTGAATCTAAATACGCTTTAATGGCTGCTTGTCGCAGATAGTTGAAATAAATAATACAAGGGACGGTTTCAAACTCCACTCCTTATAATAAATTATAATGAATGCAGACCCCCCCTCCTTCCCCCACTTGTCATAATCTCAGTCCAACCGGTCCCTCGTGAGGGAGACGAGGGACTCGATTGTCCTCCCTCCAACGCCCACAAAGGGCTTTGACGCCCCGGGGGGGCGACTGAAGGCTCGCTGGCCCGATCCTGGCTCCCGGCCGCTCGTCCGGCGCCAGCGCTGCAAAAGAAGTGGGAAATGAAAAGCGAGTACATGAACGAGGACGTCGTCAGAAAGAAGCGGCGCTGCTGGGCCGCTTCCCATCGATCGGGAGCCCGTTCCTGCGGTGGAGCCATCTGCTGAAGGAAGGACGGGGACGAAGTGCAGCGCAAACACTGGAGCACGAGCGGCTCCGCGTCCTTCGCTGTGACTGAGGATGGGCTTAAACACAGGCCGACACACGTGCACACGGTGGAGAACAGCACAGGTTCACATACGCTGCACTTCAGCTCGCCTTGAAATCTGATCTGCGAAATTATTTTGCAGGGAAATAAAATAATGGCCACTCTTGGCTCTGGTTTGAGACGGTTTTTCATCATTACGGAGGGAACTGTGTGGGCGACGACACCCTATTAATGAATAATAATGAATGGTTTGTGGGAATGCGTGGCGGTAATTGATCGCCTGGAGTCTTCCTCCTTCCTCCTGCTTCGCTGGGGCTTTTCCTCTGTAGTCTGGTTTCCAGGATGGTTCGTGAAGGCTCCATCAGTCCGCTCCGTTTGCTCCACTTTATGGCCGTGCCTCTTATAGCTCACGTGTTTAACGAGGCCTCGAAGGACCACGCTGCTGGACTCCTACAGTGTCTTCGCGTTGGTTCTGGCCCGTGACAGGAGGCCGGCTCCGGTTCTGGGCCTGGACGCAGAGGGACCCGCGTCGCCCTCAGCTGCTCCGTAGCCACAGGGACGCGCATCGTTAGCGAAGGCTGCAGCCTCCGCTCCAGGAGCCGCGTCTGGGCTCCAGCTGCTGGGATGCGGACTCGCCCGTCGGGTGCTGATGGGCCGGTTCCGGAGGTGCTTTGTCCACGGACACGCGTGGGGCCCGCTCCTGACCGCGCTCCAGGTGTTTAACCGTCGCGACGCGGACGATCGGCGCCGTCGCCGCGTGGCCGCGCCTCTGTTGACTCCGCGTGCGCGGCGCCGCACGCTCCCACCGGCGTGACGCATCCAGCGTGGGACGAGTTCAGCCTCGCGTCGAGGATCGGAGACAAAGGGCGAGTATTGCACGGGAAAACTCGCGGGAGTAAAGTCGCAGCTGCACGAGCCTCGGGGCTCCTCAGTGGAGACACCGCATTGGAGGACACGCGTGTTTCTGGCTTCCAGTGCATATTGTGTTGCTGCAGCAAACACCTCAGCTGTAAAAGTGAATGAACGACATGCTGCAGCTATAATGGGTTTACATTTTGGTGGCGAAGTGCAGCTGGGGGGAACTTATTATCGCTACACGACTTCGCCTTGTTCTGAGCCGGAGCGGCGGCGAGCGGCAGACGCCTCCGGGGCGACGCGTGCCCCCCGTGAGCGCGTGACTGGCAGCTGACACAAGCCGCCGCTGTTTTGATCGTTAATCAGGCGGCGGGCGACGCTGATGGAATGCGCGTGCCCGCCGCATAATCGACGCGCCGCTCTCCCTCGCGACCTTCGCGTCTGCCTCAAAAGAGTGAAACTGGAGGAAGGGGAAGGCGATCTGTCTCCATTATCGCTCCTCACCCCGGTTGTTTAGCACCGCATCAGGACCGACCCCCCCCCCCCCCCGCTTCCTGCTCTGCCGCTTCCTTCATTCCGCTTGTCTTTGCAGCTCTCCGTCTTCCTGTTGTTGCTTCCCACCACCTCCACCCAGGGGAAATCCAGCGTCCTAATGACACGTTCAGACTGCGTGCTGCACAGACGATGGGATGCTAATGTTACCTTTTTAAGATTTATTTGTCTTAGGGTTTAATTTGTGGCTCTGTGTTTGAATGATCCCCCAGAATCAGGCAGAACACTGAGAAATACTGTGGCTGAAGTGCTAGACGCGCTCTGGGGTTCGGTCCTGTGCTCAGACGTAGGTGCACACTGCCCCCTAGCGGTCAGCAACGCCACCTGCAGCTCATCCCCATCTGCACCATGCGTCTCGCTCCCAACCAGGCATGTCTGCTGCTGCCTGCTGCCAATCCATCTCCCCAAACGAGCCCCGGCTTTGGCTGTGAAACCACGACCCGCACTCCACGGGTCATTGTTCCGCGTTTCAGATTCACTCCCAGAATTTAGCAGAGCGTCCGAAGCCCACCTGGCACGCCGCTGCTCCGGCACGGAGAGGGAGGGTCTGTGTCTGAGGCCAAGCAGCTCGGAGGGGGGAGACGGAGGGGGGAGACGGGGGTCTTTCCCCTCTCACAGAGCCAATAATTGGGCAAAACAAAAAAGTGCCAAAGGACAATAAGCACACTTTTAAATTCAATTATTCAGAGAGGATGAAATGGAAAAACATGAACGACGGTTTCCATTGTTTTCATCTGAGTGACCTTGGCGGCAGTTATTCAAATCAAGGGACTTCCAGCGCCTCTTGCTGTCTCCACAGGTAATTGGTGTTGAAAGGTAAGACGAGCAGGCTTCATCAACAATGGGGATTGAATGCAGGCGCGTAACATACGGGATCAGGTGACGCACACGTGTTTCCAGGGTTCATAATGGTACTTTCACTGCTTTGGTCTCAGCCGTGGTTTCACTCTCGTTGCCTGTGGGTTTGATGAGGTTAAGTTATGGTGTTTGACCAGTTTCTCCGCTGTAGTGGTTTCACTGTGGTCAGTCTGAAGGTTTATTTACTTCATGTTTTAAGTTTTTAGCATGATGCATTTCACCATCCACCTCCTGCCTTTTACAGGTGACAGCACACAATTTAGGGGGAGTAAAACAGGATAAAGTCTTAGTCAGATAACAACAGACTAATGGGACCCGTTGAAGCTTAGCTACATGAATAAACCATGCAACCAGTTAAGTAGAGTGTTTACAGCCTGCATAATAGTATGTGACCGTATTAACATGACATTAAAAGTGCTAATTAAAACAAAAAAAAATCCAAACACTGAAAGGTTTTTACTTTTTATTTTCAAGACAACATGGGCATTAAAAGCAGAGCAAAAATAAACAAATATTCACTTTTCAAAAAAAAAAAATGTAATCAAAATGAAATCAGTTTACTTTACAGTAAGGGGACAAGAGCAATTAATGTAAGCTCTAAGAGGAGGCGAAATGAGACACACCCAATCACGGGTCTAACATTTTACATACGCTGGCAAATTACTTTTTTCAAGGAGGTCAGGAAGTGAAGTGGAGCCTGACAAACCAAAACAAACCACAAGCACTGTTTTTATTTCAGTTTACTAAATGTCAAGAAACAAGGACGATGTGTAAAGATTTTTAAAATAAGAAAACATAATCCCATTGAACATCTCCTCTAGGTTTGGTATTTAAAGTGATGCCTGCCTGACATCTAGACCAAGAAATATACCAGATGAACCACAGCTACCCGTATCCAGTCAGACCACAGGTAACTCAATATGAATTTCAATGTATTTATTCCTCTCAATGTTTTTTTTTCTTTTTTTTTTTTTTTTTAAATATGCCACTACTGGTGGTTCACCTTGTGTTTAAGCAGCGAAGAGTCAGGTTCAGGGTAAGGATGGGTGCGCTCGTCCACTTCTTCCTCCAGAAATCCCAGCTTCCCCTGTTGAGCAAAAATGTTCACAAAATGCTACTGTTAGCAAAAGCTCCACAACCACACAGGCTCATAGCATTAGCTGCTGCTGCAGGAGCAACAATATCTAAGTAATGAGTCCTAATCTTAATGTAGTATCAAACCAGAGTCTAGCACTTTTTAAAACGGCAGTATATCAGTATTTATTAAAGCCCATTGTTCTACTGTGGTCAGATCATTACTGTAACCTTTGGCTAACAACTGTAAGCGCTGATCACAAGCTTAGATCTGCGTAAGCGACAGAGCTGTTGATGTTCCCTTTGCCAACGTGAAAATGCACATCACACGCTTCCTTAGCGACTTCTGACGTGAATATGTGCAAACATTGGCTGCGGTTTCACCGGTTGGTAAAGGTACATCAGTCAGCCCCATTCTGGCATTTTCCTCATCGCTTTACCCAAAATTTGAAAATCAGGAAAAAAGGAACCAAAAATACACAGTCAAGCTTTGATGTTCATGTTGTGGAGTAATACAAAGTAGTTATAATTTGTCTGACAGGCAACAGCATTCAGAAATGGATGTGGGTAGAGAAAGGAGTACCTGGGGTGAGTACCTGCACAGTTTGACAGTCAGAGTATCCATGATTTTTAATTTGCCCTTTTCTCATGTGGTCTCGCTCACAACACCAACGCTGTGTGAGGTGTGGAAGTCAGCTGCAATTCATTCGATAGACCCTAACCTTCAGTTAGTTGGTTATGCTATAACACCCCCCAAACACACAGTGCATGGCATCATCAAGCACAGTAAGCTGGACAACAAATCCATGGCAAAACAAACGGCTTGTTTCTCATATAAACCTTTGACGAAGGCTAAACGTATGGAAGTGTGTTTACATGAGCGAAAGAAAAATGAGTTACAAACATGTAAACACACTGGTTGGATTGGCTCCCTACATGAAGAGTAATAAGCTTTACATTCTACATCTTCAAAATAATTAGAACAAAACAATATGAAGAACAAATAGTAAATAAAGGCAAGCCAGGAAATCTGACTGGATGGGTTAATGCTTTTTCTGCCATTTTGTCCACAAAGACAGATATGCATCTATAAGGATCAAAAACCGATACAAAACGAGGGGTACCTCTGGGCATGTTTGCTCAGGGTTACACTGGCCTTTCCCTCTTGGCTTTGTGTGAATGTTTTCTACCTTCTTCTCATTCATCGGGCCTAGTCCTTCATCTTCAGTGCATACTTATGATGCACTATTCAAAAACAGGATAAAAATATATGCATATAGTACATCATAGACAAAATCAAAGGCATTCAACTGAACATAAACAGGGTTGAAAGGGAGGGTGAGAGAGTGGGCTAGGAAAGATGGGAAACGGAGAGGAAGGGAGAGTGGGAGTGTGGTGGGTTGGGTTGAGAGCCAGGGGGGAGTGAGGAGGAGGACGCACTTACCTGAGCCTGATCTGAGGTCCTATCAGATCAGTTTTAATTGGACTGAGTGTCACCTTCAGAATGGAGGAGCTCTTGCTGGCCATTAAGCAGAGGGGAGGAGACAGGGGCAGCCGCCTCTGTCTCCATGGGTTCCGCTTCTGACGAAGCCTTTATGGTACCTGCATCACCATCAGAGTGCTTGTCTTTCTTAGAGCTGCTCCTCTCCTCTGTCACCTTACGGTCTGCAAAGGCAGAACAAACAAAATTCACTGCAGAGGTTGAAGCCATAGCCATTTATACCAGACGCAAGTCTAAGAAAGCACCAGCTGGCCAACAGTGTAAATTTGCGTGAACCTCACCTTTGTCCTTTGACGACCTCTCTCTCTCGCGCTCTCTGTCTCTGTCTCTCTCTCGGTCTCTGTCCCTGCTGCGACTGCGGTGGCGGTGAGACTTGCGCTCCGGGCTGCGGGATCTCTTCCTGTCGCGACTGCGGGAGCGTCGCTTTCTGTCAGAGCGGTCACGGCTGCGTCTCCTTTCCCTGTCTCTGTCTCTGTCCCGGCTCCTACAGGAAAGAAGAACGTATTAAAGCCGCTGATTGAATTAACCATGACCCTCTAGAAACGTTGTGTGGCCCAACAGCACACAAGTAGATTCAATAAACCCTAGGTTAAACTGGAGGCTTCAGGAGACCTGCCTCATATTTGCATAATGGCAGCTGATGTCAACTTACAGCCACACCAGTACATTTACTATTATAACACGCCCTAAAAGCCTCATAAAACTTGTAATGCATTGTCGTGTGGGAATAAAATGACTTATGTCTTTCTGTTCGTTTTATTTAGGCCGGGCCGTTGTACCTGCTGCGTTTGCGTTCCCTCTCTCGCTCCCTCTCCTTGTCTCTGCTCCTGGACCGTCGCCGATCACGGGATCGGCTCCTTTTCCTGTCCGACGCCCGGCTGGAATGGCGGCTGTTGGAGTGGCTTCTGCGCGCTCTTCTGTCCCGATCTCGGTCTCTCTCCCGTTCTCTCTCCCGTTCTCTGTCTCGCTCCCTTTCCCGCTCACGCTCTCTCTCCCGTTCCCTCTCCTTCTCTCGCTCTTTCTCACGCTCCTTCTCCTTCTCCTCCTCCTCTTTGCGTTTTTTCTCTCTCTCCTCCCTCTCTCGCTCGCGGTCTTCGCGGTCTCTTTTGACCACTGGGTTTTCACCTTGGGGGTCTTCTGAGCGTCGCCGTAGTTTCTCCTGTGAATAATAAATACAATAAACTGTAAGAAGATTATAGGTGTATTTAACAAATCCACCTTGTATTAAAACTCTGTGTAACTCAAACACAGTGTGTCATGATATATGCATTTGTTATGATGTGATTCCTTTACCTTGAGCTCCTCCACAGTTGATTTGATTTTAGCGTAGCCCATGTGCTGTTTGCCCATCAAGTGATCATCCACTCTGGACTGTGCATCACCCACAATGAGAAATGCTCCACACACCTCACACACTTCCATCTGTTTCTCCTGGGCTGCAAAGCTCTCAATGGTCTGGATAGAAACGCATCGGCATTAGACAGATAATGAACTCAAAACAGTGGTTGTGCTTGTAGATAACTGTGTTGGTAGATATAACCCCGCCGACTCACCGAGGGGGTGGAATTGAGCAGTTCCCTCTCCTCCTTCAGCTGCTCCACTAGTTTCATCATTCCCTGAGCCTCTTCCACTCGACCCTCTGACCCCAGCTCCTCTATCTGAAGAAATCAAAACTAATTAAATGAGTGTAGGTGCAACATTTCTATAAAATGTGGGTTTTGCAGTTAGTAAGACTGAACGCATGTAGCTTCAGTTGCAAACACACCTGGCAAAAGTTATCTAAAAGTAGCAGAAACATAATGCAACAGGATTATAAAAACAAATATTCACTACAAACCTGTACAACTAGGTCTTCAATCTTCTCCGTCAAAACCTGAACTTTCTCATCATTCTTTCCAGATGGACTGGGACCTTGCTGTAAGACATAAGACATATTTAAGGATCAAACACACCAATCATATTTTCATATAAACTATTTTGAAATATCACATGTGCACAGACTGAGTGACCCAGCCCAAATAACCATCCTGAGCAAGGATGTCCTGCCCCAAAACCAAAATACAAACCGCTGCGTTCTGCTGAGCCTGGGAAAGGGCAAGCCGGGCATGGCCTCTGCGAATGCGCCGCTCCACTTCAGCCAGGAGGGACTGCAGATAGCGCAGGAAGTCCCGCTCATAACCCTCCTTCATGAACCGGGAGCTCTTCTCGTACCTGGACGCAGCAGGATAGAGTCAGGCCACTCGTTTGGAGCCATGTTGATATTCTTCCTACCGTTACAAATTACTACTCACGTCTTTCTAAGATTTTCATCGTGGATCTTCTCACAAGGGCCTTGAAGAGAGTTGAGACGTGTCATTGTCTTTAAACGTGACTATTCACAGATAGTGATGTGAGTCTTCAAGTCAACTTACCCAAGTCGGACCTGGTGTTTGTAAACAGCTCAGCTGGACAGAAGCCACACAGATAGTATCGACAGACCTTAATGAAAAAATAAGTTCATTATAATATTGAAATGAATTGAAATGCCCTCCAAAGTGATAAGTGGGTCAGTCCAAACAATAACGTAACTAAGGATTAATTAGCATCACAAGAGAAGCAGGCTCATGTCAAAACCTAATCAGTTCCGTTAAATGCCTAAACCATAGAGCCTAATCCTCACCCAGTCCCATTGTGAGCCACACTTTAGCATTACACAACTTATGGGCTAATTCTGCCGTCGGACGCGCAACTCCACAGACAATGCTGCAAACATCAGTTGGGGCAACGGCGGTAAAACGCGAAGCCAAGACTAAACTTCGTAAACGTCCAAGCCACAGGCTACGACTTTAGGCGTTAGATCGTGCTAACATTAGCCAGGGCGCTAACTTACGCTCTCGTCGTCCCATCGCACGTTGGCTCGCTTCTCGTTGGGGGCCAAGTTTCTGTCTCGGCCCATTAACTCGTCGAGTAGCTGGGCTGCGGAAAGCATCTTGGCTAAAAGAACGGAGCCGTGCTTTAAAATACTGCGCTAGCTGTCGACGAGTCAGCTCGCACCATCTATTGCGCGCAAAGTAGTTGCGATCAAAATGGCAGACGCTGGAAACAACGCCCGTTCGTGGTTCAACTGCAGCCAGGCCAGCAGCGGCCCCTTAGCCTCTGACCCGGAAGTACAGGTACGCATTAGCGTCGTATCTGTAAACGTTTTATATCACATAACAGTTCAACCAGTCGATCTTAAATCGCATTAACACCATAATAAAACGTTTTGGTGCAGCGATGAACGCGATAATATTATCTATGCAAAATATGCATTTATTTGTTGCTCAAAGGGAAAAAAGCGAAGTTTATTATTAGGGATTTCACTCATCTTAAATAAGTGACTAGATAATGTACTGTGAAATATACAGTAAATCAAAACTAACGGTAATGTGACATTTGAGTATTCCGGGGGGAACTAATGTCTGTCGTGCGTTACATCTAAATATGTCCCCCGATGAGGCTGTGGTGTTTTTGCCTGGCCACCGACGGAGCTCTTACACCAGTGATTGACTATATGAGTGTACTGACTATTGGCAATGGTGCTATAACGTGAATTAACAACCTGAACAAATGAGGGAGACGGAACCTCACCTGGAACCCCCAAAGACGCCGACCATTAATGCGATATTACATTAGGCCATTTTTTTTATTTTGCTAAGAACAAGTGTCTGACTTTGCTAGCAACCAATCGAGCTAGCCAGTAGCTAATGCTAGCTAGCGAGACTAGTTAGGCAGTGGTGTTGTGTGGCATCAGTAGGAACACTGTTCATCGGTTAGCACTGACAACTTAGTCGAAGAAGCTCTTGTTTGTCCTATGATCTCAAAGCGCTAGTTGTCTGCACCAAGATGTCCACCACTTCGTTGGATAAAGAATTACAGGAGCGACTGAGAGAGGCGTCTGCGATTGGTGATATCGACGAAGTGCAGGCACTGGTGGAGAGTGGAGTAAATGTGAACTCACAAAACGAAATCAATGGATGGTGAGTGCTTAGACGAATAATAACAATGGGATTGGCTTTGTCAAACAGGAGGCGATAGGATTTGGTTTTGATAGAAGTTTGTTGCAGCCATTGCGTCCAGAAACCAGGTTGTAGGGATTAAAGCGGGTGTTATCCCATTAGGCAGAGCGGGTCAGCCTCACCTGCCACTGTATATGTGACTCAATGAAATTAAATGACAAGTGCTTTTGGGTTGAATTATGTACTAATTTTTCTAGTAAGCTTTTATTTGGTTCCTGAATGAAGTGAAATGAGGTGTGAATGAACACATGGCTGCGTCAACAGTTAATCTGATTTGACAGGCATGTACTCATTGCCCTAGTTGGTTAATTCATAAACTTAATTATTACATTGCGCAATAACTACATGCCGTTTTTGGATGCAACACACTCTTGTCTGTGCTTAGAAATATTGTGTCCTAGGAATTTTGAAATTAGGACCTTGTGATGAGTTAATAATACGTCCTTGTTTCTGTGTGTTGGAGCCACACAAGCAGTGGTATTGTTTATCTGCTTCCTAGTTTTTTACATGACTTATATCAGGAAGCCATGCAAATGTTTGTTCTACAATGTAGGACACCCTATCAAAGCATATCTCTTTCTATACCAAATATAATAAATGTGTCATTTTAATTCATTGTCTCTATTTATCATTTTCATGCGTTATGCTGTGTTCTCTCTCTAATCATCCTACCAGGACATGTCTGCACTGGGCATGCAAGAGGAACCATAAGCATGTAGTAACTTATTTACTCAGTTGTGGCGCAGACAAAGAAATCCTCACGGCTAAGGATGAGCTGGCCTCACAGCTCACATCTAAAGCAGAGATCAAACGACTGTTAGGAGGTAAAGTGTTATTGCGTTGTTATTTATGTATGTTGCCGTCACATAGCTACATTACTGTTGCTGTTGCTGCTGTGTATGACACTGACGCAGATAGTGGTCTTGGAGTATTGTATTCTGAAAGACTAATGCTGTTTTATGCACTTTATGACAGTCGAGGTGGAAGAAGTGCCTGAAGTCAAGGAGCCTGAGTTGCCAATTATTCCAAATTACCTGTCCAACCCCCCCTTTATGTACTCGAAGATGGATAAAACGTCAGAGATCATTCTGGAACAGCACCTTGCACAAAATGGTTCCGGAGATCATGCTGAGGACACGAACAGTGATTCAGCCTCAGTTTCCTCAACTAATGAGCCTCAGAAGTCACAGAGCCTTGTTTCTGACAGCCCCACTCCTCCCTCTAACCATACCACTCATAGCCAAGTACAGGCTCGGGAATTCTTCCCTGTGATTGAGCAGAATGGTGCGTCACCCAGCCTGACTTCATCCCACAACCACTCTGCTGTTAACTGCACAGTGCCCATGGATGTGTCAGTCGAGCCTCACCTTGTCAACCATGCTGACTACCCGCATGCGGTGGCACACAATGGCACAATGTGCTCACCTCCATTAGCCTCACCCAGCCCCAGCTTGCCTAGCGGCAGTGGAAGCCAGGTCCAGGCTCCAGTGGCGAGTGCAAACCCCAGTATGAGCAGGCAGCAGTCTATTCCACAGCAGCTGAGCTACAGCCAGGCAGGCGGGCCCATGCCGGCTTTCCAGCCTTTCTTCTTCACCAGCACCTTCCCTGTAAATGTGCAAGGTGAGAGATGTTTCATGTGTTTTATGTCTAACCCTCTATGTACAAGTGTGGGACCTGATTAATCACTCAAAGACAGAAAGTGGCATAAATTAGTGCATGTTAAGAGTCAGCTGATTTGTGTTTGTTTGATAGCTGCGATGAGGATCTTGATGCCTGTGTGCCTGCAGTTAATTCATAACACCAGCTAGAGTTGTTAGTGGCCTTGTTCAGTGTGATGACTGAACTGTTGCAGAGACAGTTCTTCCCAGTGCAAAGAAGGGACAGTGATGTGTCAAGTTTGAGACTTGTCAGCTAATTTAATGCCCACTTGTTAACCCCTTGTGTTTGTTAAAGCCTTTTATAGATCGGTCATTGTAAACATGCAGCATCACCATGTTTGTGAACACTATTAAGTCAGTGACTCTTACTGTGAATATGTGTCCATCATCTTCAGAAGCACTTGCTGATTTCATTTGGGTGTTTTTGCCTAGAATTGGTGTTGAAGGTGCGTATCCAGAACCCCAGCGCGCGGGAGAATGACTTTATCGAGGTGGAGCTGGACCGGCAGGAACTCACTTATCGCTCTCTTCTGAGAGTCTGTTGCCGTGAGTTAGACATCAGCGCCGAGCACGTGGAGAAAATCCGCAAGCTGCCAAACACCATGTTGAGAAAGGTACCAATTAGTTGTTAGTCGTAGAACTGATTAAGAGTAATTGTAATGAGTGTAGAAAGCACATGTGACATTTTTTGTCATTTGAACTAGACTTGCTGGAACATTGTAATGATAAAATCATTAAGTAGTGGGTGAATTTGTTTATGATTTGACTATGACTTCCCTCTCCTGTCCAGGACAAGGATGTGGCTCGGCTGCAGGACTTCCAGGAGCTGGAGGTAGTGCTGGAGAAAGCCGAGGGCCTGTCTCTTTTCTCCGGCACCGGGGGCCTGACAGACAGACCCTGTTACAACATGAAAGCCTCCCGCCTCACTTATTAGAGCTACCACACGGCCCAAGGTCTTCTGCTAATGATGGGCTTCTGTAGCTTCCCTCAAAGCAACAATAGCTAGTTGCCTGCCCAGGTCCCTTGTTACAGCTTTGTTCGGCTTTGGTGTTCCGCCAATTTCCTTGCTGGGATTTGTTTTTTCAAGTTCTGTAACTGTTGTCCTCCTCGGGCCCTCCTGCCGCTTTAGTGTACCCAACCAGCTCTAAGTGATTTCTGATGCATGGTGTACTTGATAATGTGCGAACATATGTGGGTTGCTCTCCTCCTTATCTCCTTCCACTGCACTTTGTGCCAAGGCTCCACTGGGACTATAAAAGGGGACACAGGTATGTCTTCCTAATGGAGTGGACCTGAATGGGATTCTGCAATAGCCTTATAAGGACACATCCCTACACAAACTGTGGACTACGGTCACCGAGGAGAACGATCTGATAAAACCCAGAGCAGAGGACGACAGGAAGGATTTATAGGAGTCCTACTGATATGATCATTGGTTCACAGGACAGGTGGAAAGGCAGCACAAAGGGCGTGCACACAGCAGTTTTGGATTTCTCAGAATTTGACCTCCGCAGTGTCATCAGATGCTTGAGTCGGCGCACACACTTTCATACATGCTGTAGGCATTAACCTTAGTGTCTTTCCTGCAGAGGGCATCCATTCTAAAGGTGAAGATAATATCACAGAAGCTGAGATTTACTCTAGAATCAGTAGAGTCAGTCTTTACTGACCACACGTGATATGCTTTAATTTGTACTGACACCAGGATAAATACATTCAGGTAGGAGTAGTTCCCTACATAATAACACAGAAGGATTAAGTAGTTTTGCTTAAAGGATTCATCTTTAATGTCTCGTCATACACAACAAAATCTCAAATTGTTAACGTGATGCAGCCTGATGTGGGACTATTATTTTCAACAATGCATCAACACGTTTGCGTTGCATTTTTCAGTTAAGTCAACTGTGAAAGAATAGTTTTTAATTATTTTTTTTGTAATTGCTAATAAAGACAGATCGCACATAGCTCTTTAGAGTAATCATGCTCGAGTTCCAGACGATGTTCATGTGATGACTGCTCACCTAGTCCTTTAAGTTAGGCCTTCTGTTGAACGTGTGCAGTCAGTGTCTTTCTGTTTAAGTGTAATTAGAATCCAGACCAAAAACGAATCAAACCAGCAAAGAAACAAACTCTATCACTGCTTTGGAAGCGTATGCAGCCTTGTTCTAGTCCTTTTTTTATCCCTTAAGAAAGAGCAAAGATTACAATGGTCTTGAGTTTTGGTTTAGAGCTTCCTCTCACTTCAGATGGCTTCTATTGCTCCTCTACTGTGGAGGCCAGTCTAGTGCTGACTTTTAACGTAATTTGACTTCTATGTGTTTTGTATCGCTCTCTTTTAAATGATGACACGTTTGGTGACACTAAGAACAAGAGAGAAAGAGGAAAGAAAAGCCTTTTGCTGCACACTGATGCTTGAACTGACGGCTTGAGAGTCACTTGCGTGTTACGTTGGATGGAGACATTGTTCTTGCTGCTTTTATAGAGATATTCCTTTAACTTACAATGCTGGGTCTGACTTCTATCAAACAGCACAGTAGGCAGCCACGTCTCCTGTAATCAACAAGTCTTACCCAGTGGTTACTGTTTACTGTTCATGTATACCTGAAGCTCTTATTGTATTTGTATGGTTTATTATATATTTTTAATTCATTTGTATCTTTTTTTCTTAACCAGCTAGGCCTGTTGTGTTTGTGTCATTAAGTGTATTATCGATCGGACATGCAGGAGTTCAGTAAAGGGCCTGTAAAGGACTGAGGCGCTGTGGTTGAAGGCAAGTGCAATGGAAATAGCTGTTTCCAAAAAGGTTTGCTGTGAGAAGAAAGTGCTTATTTTATGTTCCAAGTCTGTTTAGTAAGTCGTGCCACATGCTTAAGTGGCACCGTGTGGGAGGAAACACCCCAGAAGGTGTCTAGTGGCCTGTGCGAGTGAGAGCGGCACGTGTTGAAATGGGTTTTTATAGGATCTGCGTTGATTCTGAGGGGAGGACGAGACTAACATTGTGTTTGTGTGGTTACTTATTGTTCTAGAAAAAAAGCAGAATACAGTTTGACTTAACCTATGCATTCAGAGTCTGATATTTTTATATCCAGTACATCCTGTGTACTTGTGGAACTGATCTTAGGCACTGTTAAGGTTTTATTTGTTCTAATCTGGAGACCTGTATCTGTTCTTTGATAAAGCATGGTGAAATACTTGGTCTCCTCCCTCTTTTTCTGTATAACCAGCCCCATGTCTAATGAAAGCATTTGTCCACGTGACTAATTGAACTAAGGTTAGAATTAATACGCATCTTAATTTGTATGTTGAATGAAGGAAGCGGCTGTTTTTATTTGTTCCTGTGAGGGTTAGTTACAGCTCACAGCCACCAGGGGGCGCACAACAGTAAATATTGGCACCGAGAGCCACTGCATAAGCTGCTGCTCACTCAGTGCTAGTGCCAGCAAACACAAAGCTGATGAGTAGTTAACTCTTTTTTTGCTGCTATGACTTAACTAAACTAATAAAAAAATCTATCCACACCGAAACTGACTTGTGCTAGAAAATGTAATAAAGTAAATAAGCATTTATTAAGCAAATATTAAAAGGTCTGGGTAATAAATGATGGAGCTGAAGTATAACATCTAATAACAGTTGTCATGGAGGTGTGAAGGCAGTGAAAGGTGCTTTATGATGTTCTCATTTGAGTTTGTTTTTCTTCTGCCAGTTGTGGCATTAATTGCCGTTTATTAATTACACATCAGAGAACAAATGAATGATGCTGGACAATGTAGCACAACTCATAGACGCCGGATTCTTCTTGCCAATAAACACGTGAGTGACCCTGACATGTTGTGTCCTGTGTGACGCTGTGGGGAGAAATAAAGCTGAAACAACACTGGAAATGATGAAACCATGCGTTGCTGCTCAGACACTAATCTCCACTCACTGGGTCCATTTAAAGCCTGCATATGTGAAACCTTCCTCTGCAGCAGCACTGGAGGCTTCAGCGCTGTCTCTCTGTCCAGCTGTGGTTCTGCCTTCGGCCTCTTCATCCACTTTTGACCCGCGGCCTGTTGCACATTCTCCTATTAACTTCTCTAACGGGGCCGTTTGTTATGTTCCCTGTGCGATTTAAAGAACATAAACAGCGCGCACGCTTGCCTCATACAGATGTGCTGGGGTGTCTGCGAGTCCTTAACCTCTTCGGCCAATCGCAGGCAGCGCGGCTCATGTGGCGAGCAGATGTTCAGGCAGCCACTCTGCAGAGGACAAACACTGCATAACATGTGCATCTAAATATAGAGAGGCTTCTATTTTATATACATTATCATTATAATGGCGTTAGGAGGAATGAGTGTATCTATTTGTGTACACGTCTGTCCATAGGTGAGCTCTAGACTCAGACTGAGCAAATCAGCTTAGTGCCCTGCTGCGGCTGGACGTGTCTCTCCCCTTTGTTCAAGCGTGGGACTCATAATGAGCTTAGTATGAACAGTCATAACACCTTTATTGTCTGCAGGTCTCAGTCTGGGTCAACGCGACCTGCGCAGTCAGGAGTCCTGTAGGAAAGGAGGCGTTGGCGCATGTTTATGTCCAACACAAATACAGACAGATATGATCCGGTGTAAACGATGAACAAATCCACTGTGCAGCTTCTTTCACTTTTAAAGGAACGGCCTTAAAGTTCAGAGACAATAGAGAATTTTGAAGTGGGCTCTGAGGTTTGGTGCAGAGAAGGTCAAAGCCAGGACTTGTTCTCAGGCGGCGCTGAAGGCAGATAGATTGTTGGAGCTCCCTGTGTGGGCTCTGCCGCCTTTATTCAATATGTCTAATGCTCCAAAGCCCCGAGTCGGCTATGCTGGGAATGCAGGATCCTGAGGGGTGAGGGTGAGGGGTGGAGGTCCACGGGGGACGGGTGGGTGCAGCAGAGGCTGAGAGCGAAGCAACGGAGCACCAGCGAACGTAGGATGACGCCATAAACTGAACCCTCATTTCCTTTGAGCCCAATCCTTCGGTTCTGGGTGTTTGTTTGCTGTAGTTACAGGCCACATGCAGGTGTGTGTGTGTGTGTGTGTGTGTGTGTGTGTGTGTGTGTGTGTGTGTGTGTGTGTGTGTGTGTGTGTGTGTGTGTACACATCGTACCTGTGTTCAGGACTCACGGCCCAGACGGAGGCTGCAGGGTTCAGTCCAGAGAGCACTGGGCCTCTTTGGGCTCAGCATGCGCTCAGAACACACACACACACACACACACACACACACACACACACACACACACACACACACACACACACACACAGTCTTTCTGGCTTTGATACAAGCTTTTTGCATTTTAGTTATTACACTGTCTGTGTTTAGTCTGAACTCTATTCAAAAATTTCCGTCACTCGCCTGTTTGTTTTGCTTTGAAGCCCCCTGTTCTGCAGCATTTCCTGGAACCAGCTTTTTGAGAACAGCCCAGTTTCTCACAGCGGGATTTTCAATTGTATGTAGAACTTGTCAATATTGTGACAGAAACCCACAGATGTCTGGGCTTTAAGTCTGTGCTTTGGCCACTCAAGCATCACCAGGCTCTGAGTCTGGCTGCATTGAGCCTCATTGATCTGTTATAAACTGCATCCCAGACTCCCGCGTGTACAATGATGCTGCCACCACTTCGCTTCACTCTAACCTCTGGTTGCAGCTGGACAGCGACTCCAGGGAGAGCCCTTCACGTGAAACTCTGGCTACTGATGCTGTTGGAATAGAACGAAATGTAATGTAACCCGTTAAATCACTCACAGACTGTTACAAACAAAACAGAATTACATAATTAAACGCGCTGAAGCGAAGCAGCAGCTTTGTGTGTTTGCTGCCATCTTCTGGAAGCGGACACTTTGTTAAAAGAAACAGATATTTAATCATCGGGGCTTCGGTGTGATCAGCAAATTGTATCAAATGTCTTTGATGTGATATTATTGATGTTTGATTTTTGCCGACTGGAATTCTGCCCTGCGCGAGCCACTTTCCTGCCGCCGCCCGCGTGCACTTTGCAAACTAAGGGTTAAGGCGTCCGGCGCCTTACGCACAGGTGTCCCGTCAGTCCCTACAGAAGCGGCGCCTGCAAACTGGAGCTGCGCCCTTTTCCCTTAATTAAGTGGATCGTGACTGTAACTCGGCCGGGACCTGCTGTTCGACCAGACGAGTCACTGTAATCCACGCCGCCGGACCCGAAGCGAGCTCGCGCAGCGCAGCGCAGCGCAGCACCGATCCGCGGCCGCTGCCGACGCGGAGAACCGTGCGCGCCGGGACCGGGCTCACGCGCCCCGACGCTGCGTCTGAGTCCAGCGCTTGGAAGTCCGACGCCGTCACTAGTTCGCGGCCAGAGACTAAACTCCGTCTTTGTCGGATTCGTTCCTCTGACCTCGGACCTGTGGCGTCTCCGCTCGTTACGCGCCGGAGATGTGGTGGATGCTGTTTCCCAGATGGATCTGGTTTCTCGCGGCGCATTGTTACGCCACGCTGCTCTATCTGGACGGATGCCGGGTCAGAGCGATGCCCATGTCCGCGGCCAAAGTCGTGTATTCGCACGCGGGTCTGTGCCCGAACGACCTGAACCCCAACCTGTGGGTGGACGCCATGAGCACCTGCATGCGCGAGTGTGAATCTGACCAGGTGAGTTCCTCTGAGGCCGAGATGAGCTTTATTCAGAGAAACGTGTGGAACTCAGTGATTTCAGCTGCAGCGCATGATCATTGGAGGCAGTTATAATCATGACTATTAGTTTTTGACACAGCGCTTGTAAAATGCAAATGCAAAACGGAAAGTCGTGACGCAAAGTTCTGATCCCGTTCCGGCCTCAGGACTGCGAGACCTTCGAGAAGTGCTGCCCCAACGTGTGCGGCAACAAGAGCTGCGTGGCGGCGCGCTACATCGACGTCAGGGGCAACAAGGGCCCCATCGGGATGCCCAAGGGCGCCACCTGCGACCAGTTCATGTGCTCGCAGCAGGGCTCCCAGTGCGACATCTGGGACGGGCAGCCCGTGTGCAAGTGCCGCGACCGCTGCGAGCGCGAGCCGCACTTCACCTGCGCCTCCGACGGAATGACCTACTACAACAAGTGCTACATGGACGCGGAGGCCTGCTCCAAGGGCGTCTCCATCCACGAGGTCACCTGCAGGTAACATGCTAGTACCCTAGGCCGACTCAAAGGTAAAGTCGGGCAACGATTCAACCAGTGCCATGTTTCTAGGCTGTATTAACTCCCTCGCCGCTCGGACCCGCTGCAGGTACCACCTGACCGGGCCCAACACCAGCCCGGTGCCCGCCGACACCACGCTGCACCCGACCACGGCGCTGCAGACCACGCTCCCGGCCGACGTGCAGCCGCCCAGCGTGCACGGCGGGGCGGCGCCGCGCGCCGTGCTCGCCGGCGACACGGCCAGCTTCCGGTGCGAGGTGTCCGGGAAGCCGCGGCCCGAGGTCACGTGGGAGAAGCAGCAGGAGGGCGGCGAGAACGCGGTGATGAGGCCCAACCACGTGCGCGGGAACCTGGCGGTCACCAACGCCGGCCAGCTGGTCATCTACAACGCGCAGCCGCAGGACGCCGGCGTCTACACGTGCACGGCGCGCAACGCCGGCGGCAGCGCGGCGGCGCACTTCCCGCTGGCCGTGGTGCAGAGGGGGGCGCAGGGGGCGGGGCCCGCGGGGAACCGCAGCCGGCCCGTGCCGGCCGAGGAGTGCCTCAAGAGCCCCGACGCCGACGACTGCGGCGACGGGAGCGTCCGCTGGTACTACGAGGCCGCCCGCAACGACTGCTTCACCTTCACCTACAGCCAGTGCAACAAGAACCAGAACCACTTCGACGCCTACGAGGCGTGCATGCGGGCGTGCGGCGGCGGCGGCGGGCTGGCGGCCCCCTGCGGCCTGCCCAGCCTGCAGGGCCCCTGCAAGGCCTACGAGCCGCGCTGGGCCTACAGCAGCGGCCTCAGGGCCTGCCGCTCCTTCGTGTACGGCGGCTGCGGCGGCAACGACAACAACTTCCCGTCCAAGGAGGCCTGCGAGGAGACGTGCCCCTTCCCCCAGCGCGGCGACTGCAAGGCGTGCAGGCCGCGCGCCAAGATGGTGCCCAGCTTCTGCCGGAGCGACTTCGTGATCCTGGGCCGCGTGACGGAGCTGACGGAGGAGCAGGAGTCGGGCCACGCGCTGGTGACGGTGGAGGAGATCCTGAAGGACGAGAAGATGGGCCTGCGCTTCTTCGGCAAAGAGCCGCTGGAGGTGACGCTGCTGAACGTGGACTGGAGCTGCCCGTGCCCCAACGTGACGGCGGCCGACGGGCAGCTCATCATCATGGGCGACGTGCAGGGCGGCATGGCCGTGCTGCAGCCCGACAGCTTCGTGGGCGCCGCCAGCGGCCGCAAGGTCCGGAAGCTGCGCGAGCTCGCGCTCAAGAAGACCTGCGACGTCCTCAAGGACTTCTCAGCCGCGCAGTAACGACTCCCAGGGACCGCGCCAGTCTGCAAACGTCTCTGTATTGAACATTTGGTTTCTCCTTGTTTCTGTTACTCAGTAGGGCTCGCAAATCCTTTAATCTCCTGCGGTGATTTAATGTAAAAGTGGGCAAACTGCTCTTTGTGATAATAATCAAGCTCACGCAGACGTGCTGTCAACTCCAGGTTCACCACCTAAAGAGGTCAGGTACCAGCGCTGGTGACGAGCATTTAACGTATTTAATCTTTGTAACTTTTGTTTTAAAATAAAGTCATAGTTTTTCCGTTGAATACACTAATACCAATTATAAGTCATATAATTTAGGTTTGTGGGTTGATGTTTTTGTGGGATCTGTCCTGAGCCTTTAAGCTCACAATAACACAATGTGAAGCCTCAGTTCATCTGCCAGAATCAAATAAGCTCCTTGGTTCCATTGTTTTGGAACCTGTGAATATGTACGTGGACAATACATATTTATTTTTTGGGTCTATTTCTTATAGGGATATATATATATATATAAATATATTCATGTTTATTGAACTTTTATGGAATATAAGGGAAGCATAAAAACGAATAAAGATGATTTAGACAGTAATAGTCTTTGTTTGTGCTGTTGGAGCCCCCGCTACAGTCAACCTGCTCACAGACCGCCCCAAACGTTCCTCACGCCGCCCTCCTTCCACTCGTAGGAGCCGACCCGGCATTCGGATTTTGAAGCGGGTCACATTCCAGCCCAGCTGTGGCCGCCCGCCGAGCTGCGCGTCGTGTTGTGTCTGGGTCTGGGGCCCTCGCCATTGGCCCCGCGCGGCCCTCTTTCATGTGCGAGAGGCCGGGGTGGAGGGAAAGAGGAGGAGACGGCTCATTCTCTCGCTCTCCCTCACTCCGTCGGCCATTTCTGTGTCACAGGGGCACAATAGAGAAAGGAGACGGGAGTGAAAGGAGATTAAAAAGCTGCGCCTGAGTTGAACCGAAGGCATCCATGGGTTCTGCTCTTCAGCACACACTGATTCTGTAGGACGCGTAGGCGTTCATGCAGACGTTGCAAATGTTGAAATAGAGACTAACTTAAAAACACACGAGGCAGAAACAGGAATTGTGGGATATTTGGAAGTTAGGAGCACCAGGACATACAGGAAATAAGACATAAGGAGCCACTGAATGTTTTCCCCCTTCCCCCTCTGCCCTCTTATACCCTTCTCTCACCCCATTCCTCAGCTCTGCTCTTCAACTGTCTGCCTGACAGCCAGCCAGCAAGCTGTGGGCGGCGACCTTTGACCCCGCTAATGAAAAAGAGGCCACCAAGGAAAAGGCCACTTTCATTAGAACTGTTGACATGTGTTAAGTGAGTGGCTGAGCTCCAGACTAGTTCCACACGGCCCCTCGTTGCCCTACACATCACAGCCAGCTGCTCATTCACCATCAAGTTCACGCGGAGACCACCGGCCAGACAGCCCATAATAATAAGCCAGACAGCCACAGGTACAAAGACGGGGGGAGGGAGGGAGGATGGGGGGCACAAAGCCCTCACTGACACAGGATCTATGAAAAGACTTGTTGTTCCAGCTTCCTCCGAGAGTTGAATTAGTTTGCATTTCTGAAGCGGTCGACAGTTTATTGACGCGTTTGTTGTTTTTTTTTATACAACGTCACGCATGTGCAGTTACGGCAGTGGACACATAACCATGCGACAACTGTAAACTCTGGTTACATGGCTTTGATAATAAAAGGTGGACTGTAAGTTCTTTTATAAAAAAAAACAAATGTGCTAAAATCTAATGAGAAAATATATAAATACTATGAAAATGAAAACCATTGTATTATTATCATTATTAATAAATAATATTATAAATGGTTTTAATTAATAATAATCATGATGAATTGTGAATAAATAAATGTCTGAGTAATGAAGGAAAACGTAAGGAAACTACATGCACTTCCTGTGCAGTAAATCCAGTTGTCCACTAGGTGGCAGCACAATATAAGACGTGTGCTGGAGTGAGGGTCGCTTCACACTGATTCAAATATTAGCAAGTCTAAGCATGATGGATATCATAATATCATAATATACTCGTACACAGTAAAGTGCAATTAAAAAAACAAACAAAAAGTCAAAGGTCAAAAAAGTAAACACACACACGCACACAGTGATGTGCCCATCGTTCACACTCGCTGCTGCTCTGTGTGTTAATGATGCACCATAAAATGTTGAGGAGAATCGAATGAGAGCAGCGGAGGGAGGTAAGAGAGCGAAATGAGAAACGGCCACAGAGAGGGGACGATGGAGCGAGGACACGGAGGAGCAGAGGGTGCCGGTGAGGGAGGGAGGCCGGGATGAGTGAGCGATCGAGGCTGAAAGGTCAGCGTGGCATAAGGAGGGTGTAAATTGTCCAGAACATAAAACCGCTGGTGTCGACTCAAGGGGATTCATTTTCCCCCTTATCTTTGTGCTTTCTAAAAATAGCCGCAGCCCGATGTAGGACACAGTTACCTCGCACATCTCACTGCCGGATCCGCTTTAATGGCCCCAGACTGATCCCAGTGCAGCGGGCTGACATCGATAATGAGACGAATGTGTGAATCAATGCAGAACGGCCGAAACTGGAAACTGCTGACACACACTTTACACACAGGGACCCAGGTGTGTGCGACGCCACACACTGGAAGCACTTTGAAAATGAGAAGAGGTGAGAATAAGGAGCTGAATGGACGGCGACGGTCACAAATCGGCTCCAGCCTCCGTTACACCTCGAGCCTCGCTAAATGTGGATGATGGAGGGAAGGAGCCCATCAGATGGCAGAGCGAGCTCCGACGAGAGAGAGAGAGAGAGAGAGAGAGAGAGAGAGAGGGAGAGAGAGGCACCAGAGAGGGGAGGGCGCGGGACAAAATGTTCTAATCCCAAACTAACATCACAGCCAGCGACTCGGGGAGTTTTTTTTCTGCCCTGGGACGAGGACAATCGTCCCAGTGTGAGCCAACGGGACCGATCAGAACCACCGGCCCGGCAGATGTGGTGCGCTCTGTTGTCTTTGGACACGTGTAGTGAAGGCGGTCGCACACAGATGATCTCACGTCCAACACTTAAACCATTATAGTGGCTGTTGAAGAGCGTGAGACTGGTTGAAACCTAGTTATTAAGCGGTGCTTCGTGTCCCGAGCGTCACGTGACCTGCGGTTCTGCCTGCGGCCACCGGGGGCAGAGTCCGGGTTTCCAGATTCAGGCTGAGCGTCTCACACAATGACCCACGTCAGGCCTCATCGCCGCAGCGGCCTTGTTTGCTGTAAACACGTCCCGCTTCGCTTTTTTAAGCCTCTTCACATGGATGAATACGCCGCTCGTCGCTAGTTTCCTAAAAGGGTTTGGCTGCAGCGTCCAAACATCCCAGTGTGCTTCCCACGTCCTCTTGTTTATTGTTGCAGATTCTAATATTTCCCAGCGTGAGTGCCAACAACACGATCATAGTTATTACATAATTATCATGTTGGGGAGGATTTTATCTCTGCTTTCAGTCCTAAACACTCATTTGTTTTACTTTTAGCCTATTTGCTTCATACTTTTGCGCCTTTATTTTAAGAGGATGCGGAGTCTTGATAGAATCATATAATAATGATATATTCCTGCCTCTGTTTGAATCTTGTGACTTGATGGACGTTTGCGTCGTTATGTACTTGAGCAGCGTTATTACACTGTTATTACAGAACACACGGCCTGTTTCTGCTCAGCGGTCGGGGCTCCGCGGCCCCTGATGCTGATGCTGAGGGCCCTGTGGAGCCTGAGTGCAGACGAACGGAGATGTTACTGTAAAGTCTGATAATACGACGCAAACGTGGCCTTGTCTCGAGGCCTCGACGTCGCAGCGTCCACAGAGGAGCGTGGGATGATGTTTAAAAGCGGAGGCGTCTGTTACGTAAGCGTGTGCCTGTCAGACAGTAGAGGATGACAGACAGGTCCCTCTGAATATTAATCCCAGCTTCTATCATTTGTTTTGGAAAGGCTCCCGCTGCGTTTGAATGGCAGGGACGCCACAAACCCGTTTTCCCTCCGCTCCATTTCACCGTACGAGTCTAAAAAAGCATTTCTCCCAGAGCGAACGCTGCAGACGCGAACGCGGAGGGGGCTGCGAATAATTTGTCCCTTCAGGTTCTTCAAAGAGAGGATGATGAGCAATCAACAGGTAGGCGAGGCTCATGATGCCCCTGTGTGTGTGTGTGTGTGTCTGCCTGTGTGTGTGTGTGTGTGTGTGAGTGTGTGTGTGTGCATGCGTGCGTGAGTGTGTGTGTGTGTGTGTGCGTGAGTGTGTGTGTGTGTGTGTGTGTGTGTGTGTGTGTGTGTGTGTGAGTGTGTGTGTGTGCATGCGTGCGTGAGTGTGTGTGTGTGTGTGTGTGTGTGAGTGTGTGTGTGTGTGTGCGTGAGTGTGTGTGTGTGTGTGTGTGTGTGTGTGTGTGTGAGTGTGTGTGTGTGCATGCGTGCGTGAGTGTGTGTGTGTGTGCGTGAGTGTGTGTGTGTGTGTGTGTGTGTGTGTGTGTGTGAGAGCGTGTGTGTGTGAGAGCGTGTGTGTGTGTGTGTGTGAGAGCGTGTGTGTGTGTGTGTGTGAGTGTGTGTGTGTGCATGCGTGCGTGAGTGTGTGTGTGTGTGCGTGAGTGTGTGTGTGTGTGTGTGTGTGTGTGTGTGTGTGTGTGTGTGTGTGTGTGTGTGCGTGTGTTTACAAGGTAAGTGCCTCTAAGCTGGATACAACTGATTCCTCACGTGCAGCTCACGTCCAATCACGGCCCGTGTGCGTCTGTGAGGCAGATCTCTGGATGTCATGTCGTCCCCTGAGCAGCTTACAGGCTGCGCGCCAGGGGGCATTACACGTCCAAATCACATGGCGCCTGACCTCTGACCCCTGACCTCTGACCTCCACTGCACCGCAGAGGAGACGGGACAAATGTGGAAATATGACGAGTGGGTTCTCAAGGATCAGACAGGTTGGTGAGCGTGCTTCACTGACAGACGGCGGCTGACGGGTTGGAATGTTTGTCCTTAATGTCAACTGTCAAATGACCATTAATGGGATGGGAACGGATGGCAGGAAGCGAGAGGGAGATCACATCACACGTTTGCCTTAGTACCCCTTATCTGTTACTATGACAACTGGACCTCCAGCTGAAGACGAGCGAAAGTTTTGGATTAATTCGCCACGAAACAAGACATCTTGAAGATGTTGATATGAATCACGGAGCCTTTTTTCACCCTGTCGTACATGTTGTTCTCATTGTCTCATGCTCTTTTGAAAACAGTCGCATTATCAAATCATAATCCTGTATTTCAGTCTTCATTTCCTCTCCGTGTAATGTGAACCGCTGACTCCAGCTGATCAGCTTCAGTAACGTATGTGCTGTAGAGTAAAGCCTATATTGCCGTGAAGGCACCTCCTGTAATAGAATCAGCAGTGTATTAAAGCGTGGCTAACTCGGATTCCTTTTACTGTCAGACTCCTTACTTCATATGAAATCACATCACACAATACACTCCGCTGCTTGGAAAACCGGGCTGCACGTATGTGAAACCTCTGATGTGCTCGGTTGCCAGGTAATATGACCGTGTCCTTGGTGACGCCTGAGGCGTTTGTCTGTGGAGGACGAGAAATGACTTTCAACCAAATATGTGAAGCTCAGGAGAAATAAGGGAGGAAATTGACAAAAATATGAGTATAATAATTAAGTATTTTTTTATATATTTTTATATACATTTTACATCTGTATTACTTTATTTCTACATCTATGTAGAAATAGATGTAGAAATAATATATATATATATATATATATATATATATATATATATATATATATATATATATATTTATAATTTTACTGAAGGCATTTGTCCGTGCTCTCCTGGGTGGCGTTCATCATTTCTAATATCTATCTAATGTCTCTTCAGAGCCTGAAACATGCTCCTGAGCAGCCGTTCGCTTCCACCTCCACCTCCAGTTGCCTCTGATATGCAAAGATTTCACAACTTGGCTTTCACCGTATATTTCTCCGTGTGTTCCTTACTTCGAGGTGAGCGTTTGTATGATTTGTGTTTGTGTACAGGCGACGCGCAGCAGCAGATGGCACACACACACACACACACGCACGCACGCACGCACGCACGCACGCACACACACACACACACACACACACACACACACACACACACACACACACACACAGGCTATGTTTTTCCCCCTGGAAGCCTCGTCTGCTCAGGATATTGCCTTGGGATGGTACATGAGCTGGAAATGTAGCAGCCGCTTTGTTGAGACACAAAGCAGCCACTCGATTTACTGCATATGCTCAACATACAGCTACACAGCATGTTCTGCTTTTATGGTTAAGCTTCAGTAATTCTTGCACCTAATTATAGTAGGAATATTCTAGGACTCTGTGCGTAGGGCCGTCGTGACAGGTGTGGTTGTATTACTGGTTTGTGAGTCAGTCTGTGGGTCACTGGGAGGGGGGGGGGGGGGGGGGGGGGGGGCTCTGACCCCCACCGTTACACTGCCTTAACACCACATCCCTTATGTAACAGTTGTTGAGCGCAGCACAGAACCTATACATGTTGTCCAGCAGATTGGGAATGAGTCGGGACTGTTTTCTAGTCAGGGCAAGTTGTTAGAGCGTCTCTCTCTCTCTCTCTCTCTCTCTCTCTCTCTCTCTCTCTCTCTCTCGCTCTTCCATGTCTCTCTGTCACGGCCATTGTAATGCAGCACAGAGCACTCCACACATGGCCTCGACAAAGGCCGGTTGTACTCCAGTAGACCTTGGGCTTTGTAGCCAAAGTCTTTGACCTCACTCCTTCCTTTCAAAGCACTGGCACAAACACACAAACGCTCACAGTCTCCGTAGGATTTGAGCACCCGGAGGTGAACGCCACGGGCGGCCGCACGCTGAACGCCGCCTTACAAGCATGAGCTCATGGCCGTGAGCGCACACAGGCACGTACCCTAACGCACACATCGACAGGAGGACCCCCGGTGGGTGGACCGCTCTCTGTGAGGAGAGACGGGCGATCAAGGGAGACGTCCTGAGCAGAGTCCATGTTCAAATACAAAGTGTTGGTATCTGATATGAATTATTACAGTTCATAATCTGAACAGGAGCCGTTCATGTTGTGCCATCGCTCCCCGTTAGATCAGCGGAGCTCCTACGACCCACCATAGCTCCACCAGCTGTGGACGCGACCTCCGCTGCCGGACGCCGTCCTCTAAACACACACTCGCAGGTGTGTGTCTGTCTCCTGGTCATACAGTAGTATGTGGAGCAGCTGTGCGGCCTATTGTTGGCGTAGCAACCAGAGAGAAGAACACAACAGGACTTCAGCAATAATGTCACAGTGGATCTGTCTGTGTTTGTGTGTGAGATAGAGAGCGAACGAGAGGCAGAGCCTGCTGAGCCAGGCCTCTCATTATGTGGCCTGTAATCTGAGCTTTCGGGGCCCGGACCGGCCCTCTGACTGGGCTGAATGGGGGACGAGCACGGCCCCCGCTGTCTTTCCTGTGCTTTCACTCTGCTTAGCTCTGCAACTCTGATTATAACTGCGAGGATGGGGTGGGTGTGGGGGGGGGGCGGAGGCTGGCTTCATATGGGCAGCTCCAGTTTGTGGGTTGACTGAGTCTGACTCGTCTGGATGGAGAGTTAAGTGTCTGCTCAAACAGGGAAACATGTAAAAACTATAAGAATTAGGACGAAGAACTAGGTTCCAGTTTTATTTTATGTTATATGTTTTTATATTTCTCAACTAGTGCGTTTAAAGATTATTTAATAAATTGGGATTTTATGCTATGACAACTCCACTATCAGATTAATTAGCTGCGAGGGCCATTCATTTCAACTGCGTCAACTCTACGTCTAATTCATCCCCAATACAAGCAAACAAAGGAGATCGGGGTTTGAATTTGTCGTTACAGCGTGAGTCGCATCCATGCACGCGTCCTCCATTTCAGCATGAATGAAAGAGGACGGACGTGTTAGAGGGCAAACAGTGATGTGAATTTACGGTGGGACGAGGTGATGCGTTGGCCATCGAGGCACGGGACCACCGATAACCTTGGGTCACCTCCGACTCAGTGACCTCCTCTGCACAATAGAGATGATTAATGCACGCCTTAAATGCCGTGTGTGTGTGTGTGTGTGTGTGTCTGTGTGTGTGTGTGTGTGTCTGATGCTAAAAGCAGCAGGACAGCCTGTGTTCAATATAGGACTGAAGATAAATCTGACTTTGGTTCTAAACAATTTGAAACAGAAAGAAACCAATAGAAGGAAAACTTGGGTTTAACAAAACAGTTTTAATTACTGGGACTCGGTGGGTAAAAACACAGGTGACCCTGTTTCTGGGTGGCAGAAGTGGGTCTCTCTGCGTGCGTGTTCACCCCAGGGAAGCGCTTCCTGCCTTTATCTGCTCCTGTGTTGACTTTCCACCAGTTGTAATTGGAAGCGTGACTCAGTTTGCTGCTCTCCGGGGAGCAAATTATTAATTTAAAGCCGCTTCTGTCAAACAGCACTTTCAGGGGAAACACAGATGTGTGAAAAACAACGCGCCGGCGTATTTATACACATAGTTTGACTCTACAACGAGAAGCGGCGCAGGGTCTGAGAGGAACGCGCTTCATGTAACTCCATCGCACCTCTTGGAGCGAGAAGCAGGACGTTGGGCCGGCGCGGCGCTGGTGAGTCAGTGGAATCACTCACGCCTGGTGCAGCGAGTCATAGCAGGAAGAAACAGATACAGAGAGTGGAGAACGGCCACTGAGCACGTGTCAACCTCTGATTGATCTGATCGATGGACGGATCGATGCTGTGACCGGGTCACGAGCTACGAGACCGACGGTTATTGGAGTTCAAAATGATAACATGTACATGGTTCAGAATTTGATGGATTCGGCCCAATATTTAGCACAGATCATTAAAAACATGCACGGAGAAAATGATTCAAATACGGTCATTTTAAACACATGGTAGTGGAGTGTTTTAGAAAAGTCAGGAAACAGGCGACAAGGTGAGCAACTTGATGGAACCAACAAAGCCACTGGTTTAATTTATGCCCAGCATTACATTAATTTCCTTTAAGCTTCAGCAGGTTTGCTCAGAATTGGTCCTGGTCTGAAAAACAACTTTGATTTAAGGGAAGGGAGTCGCGTACATTTTCCCTCCAACAATCACTCACATTTCTCCCCGGCCTCGAGTGGAGACAGAGGGGGAGAGGACCCAGGGAAGGATGGAGACAAAGGCACGGTCAGTGTCTTTATGTGAGTTCCTGCACCAAACCCTCTCTACCTTGAACCAGCGCTTCACCCTCTCTGACAGTGAGGTGGCTGCTGATTTGTGTGCTGCTATTTTTAATGGAGCGAAGCGCTGCTGACCCATCAGTGGTCGGGAATGGAGAAGCCAACAGGGGTGTGTGTGTGTGTGTGTGTGTGTGTGTGTGTGTGTGTGTGTGTGTGTGTGTGTGTGTGTGTGTGTGTGTGTGTGTGTGTGTGTGTGAGCGTGTGTGTGTGTGTGTGTGTGCGCTGAGCTTGACCTGCTTTTTGCGGGAATGTTGCGCAATGCCTGGTGAAATGTGTTCCAGGCGCAGAGGTTGATTTCCCAGAGATCAGCGGGGAGCTCATCTGCAGCTTCCAGGACGAGCTCGAGTGACAACACAAGGAGACGCTTCCTCCTTCCTTGTCCGATTCCCAAAATACGATGAAAGAGCAAAGTATCTGCTGCAAGTGATTACCAAATGATAGATTTTTAAAATGAACAGTATCAGACTGTGAGGTGGTGAATACTGAGCAGAACCACGCTCAAACTGCAGCTTCATCCTGTCTTTTTGCATTAGGACCCGCGTTGACTCACGCCCTTATTCTTGGTTCGCTGCATCAGATGTCCTCTCACTATAGTTTGGCCGGTGCATCTATTTCAGTCCTCCTCTATGGACAAACATACTGTTAGTGGGAAGGAGGTGAAGGGTGAGGGAGAAGAAGAAAGTACGAGCTGGGAACCGATGTCCACCACACGGACAAACCCAGCTGTGGCTTCGAACCGGCTTCTCACACTCAGACACAGTGACTCTGAGAACCAACGTACAGATGCTGCTGCCTTCATTCAGTCACGGGTTCATACTCACATTAATGTTTTTATTCACACTAAAAATATGTTAGTGACGTAAAGTTGAATGTTGATGTTTTAATGATGCCGGTCCTTCAGCTTTTCAGCTTTAGTTAAACATTTCCAACGATACAAACCTGAAAGTATATGAAACCCAATTGAAATAGAAGCAATCCTTTATATAAAACTATACCTCAACAGTTTAAGAGGTGTCTTTAAATCTAATCTAAATCTGATCATTCCCGGGGCCCGCGGCCGCTGGTCCAGCTCTTTAGCCACAACAACATCCATACACAAGATTTATATTCCCAAGTCAAACGCTGTGACTCTATATTGACCCGGATCAATATTCCTTTGTGAACGAGGGCCTGAGGCTCTGAAACCTCATTAGAGCAAAAACATTTCATCAGGAAGCGTCACACACACTCACACTTGACTGGGGACTCACTACTCAAGCGTCAGTGGACGGAGGCCGTTCTGAACGTGAAGCCTGTGGCTCCTCCGACCTGCGCCGCAGCTTCATGACAAGTGGCCGCAGCTTCGACGGTCCAGTCGATTCAGCAATCAACGTCATTCAGTGGCGCCAGCACCCGAGGGACAGAGAACAAACCCGGGCCCAGCGTCGTCTCATCAGAGCTTTTGAATTCATGGGGAAGCGCTGATCATCAGTCCGTGAGTGGAAACGGATAATGAGATCAAAATGTTTTGATTTGCTAATCTTATAAATTCCATCTGTAAATCCTTCGCTGGACTCGCTGTGCCTCACACACACACACACACACACACACACACACACACACACACACACACACACACACACACACACGCACGCACACATACACACACACACAAATAGCATATAATCAGTGTCTGCAGCTTCCTGTGGAGGGGACGGCTCTTTCTAAATGATCATCTTTACATTGTGGTTCACTGAAAGCCTGTGGTCCCAGCGTTACTTTGTACAGTACACGTTTCTATTTTGTGAGTGTGTGTGTGTCATAATGTACCCGACTATTACCGCGTCTATTGTGTGTGGCTGTCGAGCCACCGTGAATACGAATATGGAGTCTGAATTGCAGGGCGGGCGGCGGAAGGCAGCAGCTCATGGCCGATGGACGGCGGTGGATTCTCCTCCGCGACGGCGTCAAAGGCCGAGGTGACGAGACGACGGCCGGCGCCGCTGCCGTGAAACCGCCACTCGCTCACGCTCCGGCCTCCTCCGCTCCGACCGCCGGCTCGTCGCCGCCTTCTCGCCGCGCCACAAGACGTCACGGAGCCGTCAGCGCCGGCTCACGCGTACCTGATTAGCGCTGATTCATCTCAGAACCGCTGCGTGTGTTGGACAGAGGTCAATTATGTGAAATTCCTACTAATAAAGATGGATGGACGCCGACCCTGAGCCCCTTAATAGAGTTTGATTATAATTTGAAAGGTTTGTCTTTCTGAAAAACTTTGCTTTAATTCACTTTAAATTGTGGCTGCTCAGAGTATTTTCCTCTCTGCCTTCTGTCTATATTTGGTAAGCGATCATAGCTGTTTTTCTGGCGAGGCTGCTCACGCTCGCTGGCTTCCTGCTGCTCGGCCCATCACTCCTCGCTCCGTTCCCTCATTTCTCCATCCATCTACGTCCCCGCTAACCTCTCCATCATGTCACCAGTCTATTCTTTCGTTCCTGCCTGGAACTTTCCATCTTCCCCCCCCCCCTCATAGCTATCTGGGCTGCTGACGTCGGCAGCAGCAGTGGAGTGTGGCCAAGAAGGGCTTTAAATCAAACTGATCTCTAATGAAATGCACACGCTCATGCACATATGTGAGCCGAGGTGTGTGCCAAGCACACACATGAGAATGCGAACACGCTGACAGACGCACACGCAGACGGCATCAGCTGAGGCTGCGTCATGAAGCACAGATGTGAAAGATATATTTAAAAAAATTCAAGACAGGAAAACCTGCAGTGGAATTAAAACTCCAGCCTTTAAATATTTGGAATGATTGCTGTTAAAAAAAACAGATGTTTCAAACTGGGCTCAAACATCTGTCTCCTGTGGACCCCCAGTGCAAGTCAGTGTCTCTACACTGACCATTGACTTAAAATATACGATGCGGTGGCTTGAGGCAGTTTAATATCAGCTCATCTATGTGCATCTCACACAGACGCCTGCAGGTACCTTCTGCAGAGCGATCTGTCAAAGCCTCACTATTATTATGACTGCAGAATAAAAATGCATCATTGGAACCTGAGAACCAGCGGAGGCAGATGGCCGCTCACCTGGAACCTGGTATTGCTGGAGGTTCCTTCCACTAAAGGCTTCAGAAGTGAAAACAAGGCCTTTCTGCTTCGGACTGAACTACGGAACAAGCACCGTTGCAGCTGTGATGCTTGTTTCTGTGCGGTGACCTCATATTCAGACTAAAGGACACCACCGACTAATGGGCTAAACGGGTTGTTTAACCACGCCTGTGTTCCTTTAAGTGAGACCTACAGCTCACATTCCGGTGACCTGGCAGAACCCCTCTGCAGCTTCCCCGCTTCCACTTCCTCCTGATTCCGCCGCCGCCGGCCGTCAGCGAGCTCGCGCTGCCAGCGAACCTTGGCGCCGGCTGACAGCACAGCAGGCACTACATCACACAGTGGGACTGAGGTTTCATAGGCCCACTGTGGACCGCTATCTGCCCGAGGGACGGCGCCGCGTGAGCCGGGGACGGGGCATAAATCAGCGCTGAGATGTGGCTACTGTAAATTCCATAGCATCACGCGGAGAGGAGGTTGTCTGCAGGGCTGGACCTGCCAAATGAACATTCCCCAGGCTTTGTGGAGGAGCGTGCAGCCCGGCAGCGCAATTGGGTTCGAGTCTCTTGAACCAAACCCAACGCTTAGTGTAAACCACCGCATACGTGCGCTTGTTTTCCCTTTATCCTCAAGATGAAACAGCCGTTTGTCTAGCCTTCACAACAAGCTGCTGGTGCTTGGTTCACCACGACCAGAAGTCATGGGGGAGAAAGGGACCAGAGATGCTGCTCCTTTAGCATCACTGTGTTGCATTGTGTGCAATGGAAAGAGGAAAAGTAGAGGAATCGGTGGTAATTATTTTCAACAAGTAGGTGTCGATGTACAAAAAGAGAAACAGGAGTCTTATACAATCCTACATGGAGATGATTTCATTTCAATGCCAGCGGTGACTTCTCGTCTCTCCGTCTCGCGCTCTTTATCTCCGTGTTGTTGTCTCTGGTGCAGCCTTGTGTTTACATTTTTTTAATTGCGGTCCACACAGTTGACTCAGCGCAGACACCCCTGAGCTGAATCCACCCCCAACCCTTTAATTCTCCAGTCTCCATTCAGCGCTGACGTTCTTATGCAATGCCACCCACTGTGGACCTATCCACACCTCCCACACACACAACTGGCCTACACACGAGGAGCAGCCGTAAGCATCTTTGTTCTGTGTGGGAGCGCTGACGTCATCTGCTCCACCTGTGGTGTGTGTGCAAAACAAACAAGCATGAATACAGAGCGCCCTGCAATCCACCGTAATGACAGACGCCAAACCCCAACTCCACTGATACCAGGTCCTACCTGCAGATTGGAGTAAGGATGAAGACGAGGTCCAGTCCGACCACCAGTAACTGCTCACATTTTAAATCCTGCTTATTTGTTCGATTAAAAACGACCTGAATGCACATGAACATGAACAACAGGTTTAAGCCAAGCTGTTTTTTTTTCTTATGTTATGAAATATCTTAACATGTAGAAAAAGACAAACTCAATGTAAATAACTTTGCAGGATAAAATTCAGGAATTTCTTTCTCAAAATATGTTTTTGTGAATTTGTTTTAAGGTCTTGTTGGAAAACAGATGCATTTTTAGTATCCAATTTCCATATCCTGCCAGAATTAAGAGACATAAAAGGAGACGTTGAGGAAAGGGAACGTATGGAAGGGTGTTTTAATGATTCACACGATTTTACAGTTGCAATAATAAGACGTACCAATTAAAATAAGTCCAAAGAAAAACATGTAAATATATGTAAATAAGTACAGGTTCATTTGCAGAAAGGAGCACTCTCACTGCTCATAGTAAATTATCATGGTTGAAGACTTGAACTGAGAAGGAATAATGTTATACATCAAAATATATTCAATAAATATTTATGCATTTAACATGAAAATCAGAATCATGATAAGGCACGAGCAGTTTATGTACAGTAGAGCGTGTGTGTTCAGGCCCGTCTTTTCAGCAGCATGGTTGGAATTCCTCAGCCTGCATTCGCCCGGTGCTGCTCCAGATGTGCAGTCCACACGTTCAATTAGACGAGCGAGGCCCAGAAGCGAGGCCCTGAGAGCGGGCAGCGGCTTCTCAGGAGGCCGTCACGCGCTCCCGGTGACGCTGTCAGTGAGCGGCGCTGTCTGCGACCGGCCTCTTCTTTGCGAGTCAAAACACACACTGTTGGTTTTTCTGGACTTGACCTCACGCTCGCTCGCACATTCGAGGGCACTGACACAGTGTTCATTCATGTCCGCTACTGCCCGTAAACGCTACAGAGACGGCTTTATCCACGCATGTTTTCACTTCCTGTGGAACTGATGCCTACGAGGTGCCACGAACCAATCCTCACGTTTTAATCAGACAAGACGTTTTCTTTGATAACTTGAGAACATGAAACCTGTTGACAAACTACATTAGATCTGCAAAAGCACATAGAAAAGTGCATTTATTTCTATAATGCAGTTCCCCCTGCTCATCTAGCCTCTAGCCACGCCCCCTTTCCTCCAGCCACTCCCACTTCCTGTTTCTCCCCCTTCCTCCCCTTTGTCAGATCACCTGAATCACACTCACCTGTGCTGTCTCCTCTCCAGATTCTCAGGTCACCATGAACCAGGTCATGCTTGTTTTATTAGCCGTGTGTTCAGCCATGTTTATCCAGGTTTACCATGGCCGTGTGTTTACCATGCCTTTGATTAGTCATGTGTGCCATGTATTGATCAATGCTTATTGTGCCATTTGATTAGAGAGGTTTTCCATGCCAGTATGTTGCTTCATGATTGCCATGCCATTGCATCTAGCCGTGTGTTTACCATGCCTTTGATTAGTCACGTTTGCCATGTGTTGGTCCATGTTTGCCATGCGATTTAGTTTATTGTGCCATTTGATTAGCCAGGGTTGCCGTTGCATCTAGCCGTGTGTTTGCCATGCTAGTGATTAGCTACGTCTGCCATTGCATTCATCTATGTTTGCCATGCCACTGTGTTTATCCATGTGTTTACCATTCCACTGTTTCACCTTGTAAGATGACTTCTAGATTCTTGTTCTAGTTTCCTGTGTGTGTGAAAGATGTTAGTTGAGTTTGGTGTTCTTTGGTTTTGTTGTTCTTGATTTAATCAACCTGTTTCCTATATCATGATTCTACTTGGGTCCAAAAGGAACATTTAGGAACCATCTTGCATTGTGAAGTGGGACACTGTGTGTCATTTGATGTGTGATAATATTAATCAAAGCTTTAAGTAAATCAAGGTTGATTATAAGTCAAGGTGCTCACAAAGCTATTTATCTTGCATGTAATTTCCTATCCAGTCTATGCTAGCGTGCCCTGACATCCCAGCCTCAGCCTCTGAAGCTTCTGAGCTTCAAACCTCAGACACTAAAAAGATCCTATTGTTGCTACAGTGTCCCCACTTAAACACACAAATAGACTCACTAGGAAGTGATGAATAGCAGATGTCCACCCCCCCAATACCTTCCCCTACTCCATCAGTGCTGCAGATCTGCAGATTGCACAGCACTGATTAATCTCCACTTGACAAGTTGAGTCTAATTCAAGTCTCTTGGCCACTGCAGAAAGCAACTGAATTTCTCACAACTACAGAAGCAGGGTGGGGGGGCAGGGTTATATTCACAGGCTCTGGGATGGTTTAAATGTTAAAAATATCCTCCCTTAGGAGTGCCCCCCTTCCTAAAAAAACCCCAGCCATTTTCAACACACAAGTAATTGACTTCCATGGACAGTAAGACTAATTGTACTCCCCTTCCTATACAGATATGGGAACGTCTCGATAGGCTGCACTAGAAGCCAAAGCACGTCACAAACAGGGAGGAGAGGCCCACAGCAGCCTGTTTGGTTCTGCCTTCCTTGTGCAGATAAGAACAGCTGCAGTTTAAAGGGGTGGGTGCACAAGTGTCAGCTGGGGCTATCTACACGGCACAAAGCAAACAAGACAACTCCCAGTATGTGTGTACATAGGAATGCAGGAAGTGTGTGTACATAGATATATTATATGGTGGGAGAAAGTACAGTTGTATGAATTAGCACAGCTGCAGCTTGTATTCGCAGAATCCATCGGTGTGAATGGTAGCTGTTTGTCTGTCTACCAGCTACAGCTCATGTGTTTCAAATGGCGGCGAGAGCAACTGTTTAAAGCAAATGCGTCCATACCCCCGATGCCTGCATCCACAACTGGTACCTAACGAACTACTGGGCGCTAGAGGCGAGATTGAAGGTGTCTGGTTGCTCGTATTCGTTGTGCACATCTTTAAAACCCAATTTAGAGACAGTGAGGGGGTAGATTCTTCCCCTTTCGCCTTGCTCCGTCGGATACAGACACGGTGTGGTGAAGTAATGTTCAGAGGAAAGCACAATTCCCTCAAGCTTATCATTGCTCAATCAGCTCCAGCATGCTTCCAGAAATAGACGGGGTGATGGGCTGGACTAAACCAAGCGACTGAAAAGCCATTAAGTGTTTTTTTTGCTGTGGAGGGTGACATTACCATAAGGTCTGTGGGCTGCCTGGGACCACAAGCTGAGCTGAGCTCCACCTGTTTTTATGACAGGAGCAGGGGGAGTGGGGGGCTGAAGAGCTGGGGGCTGTGCCTGGCACTGGGTCAGCATCAGTAGTAGGGCTGGCGGCGTTTCACTCTGCTCGTCTTCCAGCAACACTCAGCCAAGCTTATTTAAACCCACTTATTCCCATCGAACTCTCTTTGCTCTACAGATCCACCTGTCAATTGCAGTTTATCATATCGGACGATGAGTAACTATAGGGATTGTTTTTATAACCTGCAGATCATTACTGGTAACAGCTTCATGTATGTTACTGGTTCTCGGTGTCTCCTCTACACCAGCGTAGTTAGATTAGTCCATCATAGTTATTTTCAGAATACCCACAATGCATGTCAGTCATGCATGTACTCAAACAACCAAGATAAACAAGCACACTTTCACCAGATGCTGCAACGCTCAGCGTATCAGCAGTTGAGATAAACCCCACACACATGCTGAACTTTGCACAGCCCACCGAGCCCAGAGTGTATCAGGGGACACACAGACGGACAGGCGATGACGAGCCAGCCCCAGAGGAACCATGATATGCCAACGGGCTCAGGGTTTCAGGCAGCCAGCGCTGGCTGATACAGCTCAGTGACCTCTCGTCACAGGCAGACGCAGTAACAGCACTGAGGTCTCTGCTTCAATATCAGAAACACAGACGCTGGTCAGAAAAAAAATGTTTCCTCTGAATTCATATATATAGCCTGCATTTACTGAAATTATATATTGATTGTAGCAGACGCTGAGCTGTACATTACATCATCCCAATGGCTGTTTCCATATTCCATGATTGTGCGCTGCCTGTTCTATTGAGATGCTCCACTTGGATCCTACTAGCCTACATACACAGGTACCGCTGGTTACTCATTGACAGGCCACATCCCGAAGGACACTGGGTGAAATGTAAGTGACCAGCTTGGCAGTGAGCTGAACACGGTCCAATGTGTTTTCATACAGTAGCTATGCCTTTTATGATCCGGGTTGACAGGCGTCTGTGCCGGGGGTTTATTGTGGTCTTCCCTCTGCGGAGGAACCGAGTCTTCAGCTCCATAAAGCACCCAGCAGATGCTAAGCTGTTGCCTTACCTCAGACGTATGCCTGACCTGTCGCCCACAGCCAGATGGACTAATGGTGCAGATTAGGTAACAACACGGGTATTTTTAAAGAGGTGCTTTTATTTAAAAGCCTCCATTTGTAACATGAGCCTTTGGTCAGTTCTGCGAATGTTACGTCTGGGATATGTGTTAAATGGTTTAGCAGCCTGTCAGCTTATTACCATATGAGGCCAGGCTTTAGCGCAGGAGGTTATCAGGCTTGACACAGTCACACTTCCAGCATCCATATGTGTAATGACACTTGTCGCGAGGGCAACTGTTTACACAGGCTGCAAAATGTGAACAAATGTTGTGAGGGTTTGTGGCGAGTGTAAGTGTTAAGAGAGACAGGAAATGAGCCCAAGTGTGTAACGTATAATCTGTGGCTTTCATTGTAGAGTTAATGAAACAAGCCTAAACTTCAATCTGTCCCCTGAACACATTCACTTGTGTAAATAAACGACCAGGACTGTTTACTTGTGGGTGTGTTCAAGAAAAACCTGATTCTGTCAACTTTAGGACAGAGTCTGGATTTGTCCAGACATGTTCAATAACTGGGCCGTCACCATTCAGACCTGAATCAACCAGTTCAACCACAAAACCCAATAACGAACTCAACCAGGGTCATTATTTTCAAACATTTTAATACAAACTTAATAAACTATCAGTCCCTCTTAACACGTAAGACACTGACTCAGAATACGTTGTTATACCGTTTGTTTTTATCAAGTATTGCACAATGTAGGTACAAAATTAATATACGATTACATTTTGTCCATAATATAGCAAAAATCTTTAAACTCTTAACAGAAAATACAACTCTTATGTTTTTCAAAAAAGCAAATATTCTTAAATCCCACCACTACGGAATATTCTGTACACAATCTTTAGAATAGTCAATGTTTTTTTTAAAAGATGGATTCATTTTATAATTTCAATAAAAAAAGAAAACATAAAGTTGCTGCAGCCATCACAGATCACTGGAGTAGTAAAAAGATATAAATGCAATACCATGTCGTAGAAACAATAGATACTCTGATATTTTACAAACTCTGTACTAAATTAAATTATACAATTAGAAAAAAGACCAGGAAATCCCACCTATTTATGCCAATTTCTTGGAAAATTGATGATTTCCAGTTATGTTTAAATACTGAAATAGGCCATGACTTGTGGTGGTGTTTGTTTTTTTTTTGTCTTTTTTTTATATCTTAAAACAGTCACATAAAAAAAATATTTTGTGCTTGGTTGGCAAAAGAAATAACAATGATGCATGTTGAACTTTAGGTAACCAAGCTTGGACATCTTGTACTACAAGCTTCATTGTTTAAAAAAAAAAAAAAAAAAAAAAAGGGTATAACTCAAGGGGGCAAAGTAATTCACCCTCGGGCTCATGCTCTTAGACTCGTAACATAGATCTTACAGTTGACAAGTCACGTTTTCCTTTTATTCTTGACATTCGGTTCTTGTTTACACTTTTTCTGTTTTTCTAAATGTGCATTTGTTTGTTTCCCACCTGTCACATTATCTCTGGTCGCTTCTGTGGGAAGTAGTAGCTTAAGTAGTACCCTTTACACGTACTAGTTGGCCATAACTGGCTGGAATTGCTGGTTAGAATACTGCATGTTGTTCAAGCTGAAATTCAAGCCATCCATGAGGGACTTGTCGTTAAGGCCACCGTAGGCCGCAAACACGTCGAAGGCATTGCTGTACTGCAGCGGGCTGAGGCTGAGCGAGCTGTCCCCGGGAAAGAGAGCACTCTGGCTGCCCTGGCCCTGCAGGCTGGGGAACACGAACTCCTTGGCGTTGGGGGACAGGGCCGAGGGCTTCTGGTGCTGCTGCTGCGCCCCGAGGCCCAGCCCGTACAGGGAGTGCATGGAGGTGGAGATGGCTTTCTGTTTCAGGAGACTGTTCACATTCAGGCCCAGGTTGGTGGGAGAGGTGCGCGCCGCCTTGCTGGTGGCGCTACAGCTGCCGTTGTTGCTGCGCCCGCTGCTCTTCATCTTGGTGGAGCCGAACTTGGTGGCGGCGAAGGTGGCGGTGGTGAAGGTCAGGGGCTGCGCCGAGCGCGGCATGAAGGTGGGGCTGACGGCCGCCGAGTGGCCGAACGGCGGCGAGGGCGAGCTGGAGCCCGGGGAGGCGCCGCTCGCGGGCTCATTGATGGGCATGAAGACCTGCGCGTCGGGGTTGAAGCTGTTCTTTATCTCCTTGTCCAGGTCCAGACCGCCGCTGCTAGCGGCAGTCTCGTTGCTGTCGTCAACATATAGGACTTTGACAGGGCCCTTCTCCCCGATCTGATAGGACACCTCGAATGGGTCAATCCACACGCTGAGGTCCTGGGGCAGGTTGTTGCGGACATCGTCGATGTCCAGCCCGCTCTCTTTGGCTGCCTTCTCCACCACGGGGTCCACCTTCTCCCCCACATGGATGCATCTGAATCCTGAGCCCTTGTATGGCTTGTCCGGGTACCAGTGTCCTTCATATTTCTGCTTCAGCTGTCGCTCCAGCTCCTCGCCAAAAATGTTGACCCGCCGCCTCGGCAGCTTATTGTACAGGTATGAGATGATGAAGTTGAGAGCTACTTGGATTTCAAGCTGCATAGTTATCTGCTGACTTTACGGGGTGCGTGAAGAGGATGCGTGTCTGACCTTGGATGAGTCCACTGCGTGCACTTAGTTTATCCGTGGTTGGCAATGCTGACGCTCGCCAGGCAGGATGGCAAAAGCAAGTAGAAGTTGGATCAAACAGGTTCAAAAGCAAAAGTGCTGGTTTTGTAGAAGTGGCGTCCTTCCACAGGGGGATATTTGTCCTGCAAAAAAAAAAGAAAAGAAATACAGTATTATTAATCAAATATTTTACAAGTATTTACATATGCAAATATATATATACTCTGAATATACATGGAGACATCATGGAGTAGTCCTTCTGACTGAATCGCTAGCTTCAGTTCCGTCTGCTTTAAGCTTAGATGTAGGCTTTTGTCCAGAAAGTTACACATAATCAATGCAGAAATTCACATTTCTGAGATAAAGCTTTTATTCTGAATCTGATACTGAATTGTGTTCATGTCCTTTAGGTGAATGTTAACCGTGGCACGTAGTAACCAGGCATTAGGACACACAATCCCGTTACGTAACAGGGCACAGCCACTGGGAAACCAACACGGTTTGTATCCTGATAACTGCTACACAAGCTGGTGGAGAAATCACCCAGGTGATGTTTAAAGGTGCAGCAGCGGATTAGTCGACACCTTCAACTCCTTCATTAAAAGCCTTGAGGCAACATGGCTACACCCTTATGTTTGGCAATTTCATGCAGAGCACGGTTAAAGCTCTAATCTCACATTCAGAGAGAAGCTTCTGCCACAACAAGCACGGCTTTTGTTGCGTTGAAAACTTCGAGGCTCCTTAAATACTTATTACTCTTTAAATACTTCAAATACTAATTCATAGCCTGTAGAAAATATCAATTATCGCCTCGTAAACTGCCTTTAGGAGAGTCCGGGCTTAACAAATGGCCACAGGTCCTATATTACCGTATAGGCTTTAAAACGATGAACCTATCACACTGGTTTTAGCTGTTACAAAAAATACAAGATTAAAATAATATATATAAAGCTACGGCGTAAACTCACGACCACGCGCGACGTGTCACTGGACATAATGTCATTGTTTTTTTGGAGCGAGAGGAAGAAGACAGAAAAAACAAATAACAAATGACAGCTTCCACGCACGCATGCACATATTGACCATATATCTCGCACACGCACACGCAAGCGCGCACACACTCGCACACACACACACACACCCCTCCCTAAGTTCGTGGACTGACGCAGCAAATCAGCTTAGTAAGTATGAATAGAGCTTCAGTACGACAGCAAACAAAAATACACAAAGGACGATTAAACACAATCGGTCAAATCGGAGCGAAGATCCAGCTGATACTTACTGCTATTGTAAAAATAAAAATTCTCAGTAGTTCTGAAGTACCGTTAGTTAGTGCAAATAGAAAAAAGTATAAATACTTTCTTCACGTAGAATATCTTAACAATACAAAAAAGTATTCCAGTACATGTAGATGTCGGAGGACTGGCGTCAGCTGTTTTTAGACTTATTTCTCCTCGTTCAGCAGGCTTGCAGAATCGCTCCCTCCTACTCGGGAGTTCGCAACTTCATCCCCTTCGGATCGAGCGTCGCCTGTATTTATAGCCTTCTTCCGCCGTGGGCACGAGGTGGGCGGTGATGCGGTTTCAGAGGTCAAAACAATACGATCGACGGCGATTGGCGGAGCGCGCGAGCTCCGCCCACTGACGTCGCCCGCTGCCGCGTTCCCATTGGCGGCGGCGCGTTGTCTCTCCGGTACACGTGACTTTGTGAACTCGGAGATACGCCTGTGATGAGCGTTTGCGTCAGAGATAACCTAGGTCTGTGCTGACAGCAAAAGGCAAAAGTAATTAATGTTGGGACGTGACGGATGTTGAACAAATAAATATTTAGCATTTAGACTGAGCCGTTTTGAATTAAATACTAAATGTTATGTATAATTTTATAAACAGCATAAACAGGCGAACCAGGCGGCTCTAAACATCATTATCACAGTATATTAGATCCACTGTGCTTCTAATCCATATACTCGAGCTCTATCCACATGACTGAGTCCCCTTTAAGCCTCTCCGTGTTTAACCCTGAAATGAGCCATCTGCGCGATCACGGTCCCACTGAACCACCGCGCACTTCGCTTTTATGACACGCAGCGCCTTCGCCTTCCGTGGGCTGCCACGGAAGAATGCAGCAGTCATGACAAATGGCCGTTGCCCGAGAGGAGATTCCCTACAGCGGAACAATACAGCTGGCAGCAGTGTGGGTGGCGCTGGGTGCTGTCTAGAAAACACGCGCGCTGATTGGCTCAAAACGGGGCAGGAGCCCCACGGTGAATGGTGTGCCCGTATCCAAGGTGCTGATGTAGGCTGCGCACGTCATCGCTCGGCTCAACGCACGCTGTTGCCAAATTTAAAGCGCACCGACACGCAGAGGTTTATGTTCACAATGTGGAGCCACCGCTGGTTCCTCTGCATTCTATCTGAACAGATTACGACATCTCCGCTATGAGAATAGCCTATTTTCAGTCAATACCCTAAATAAAATGTCGTCCTACCAGAGTGAGAAAATGGCTTTTGCTGGTGAATTTCAGCATGTTAATGTGTAAAGCCCTGATGACAGAGGGAACCTTCAGACGCAGAAGTGCAGTCATGTGCTTGTTACGAGCTGTAAACGCGTGGAAAAGTGCCGCGGGGGCTCAAACGCGTGGGACAGACGGCGGCCGGGGCAGCGGAGGAGACATCATTCGGTCTGACGTGCCCCTCGTCAGTGCCCCTGAAGTGGAAGTGGGTGGGAGAGCGTGCCGGCTGAACACCGGGACTTCTTCTACAGGAGAAGCCCGCGGACGCCCTCCGCTTCCTGCCTGTTTTATGGTGGTTTGTAGTAAAGTTTGTGTTTGCAGCGATAACAAACAGCGGTCAGCTGACACAGCAATGTCAGCAGCCACGGCCATGCATATTAAGCCTGCTTTATTGTCTTAGGCTGTAATCCTGCCTGCACTCGCTGCTTCTTCTGTCACTTGTGCTTATGAAGGAACACCCTGAGGTCTCTAATCCCCCAATCAGTCTCCAGTCAGAGTCTGTGCTGAGAACGTACAGGAGGAAATGGGTAAAAAAGGCCTTGTTTCCATTTATTATCCCAATGAAATGAAGGTCAGAAACTGTCGCTTGCATAATCAGCATTTGACGAGATGTGCAGTAAAAACAGCTGATTCCACCCTGACAACATATGACAAGCAGAGGTCGGCCTCATTGATCTGCACCACATAAGGAAACACACAGAAACCGCTCAGCGTAATAAACAGCGTCCCCCAATGACTTCACGCAAAGCAATAAGTTCCCAAAGAAACACAAAACAGAAATCATTAGCTTCTCATGTTTACAAGCGGCGTCAAACGGCAGCAGTGACACACAAACAAAAGAAAAGCAGCTGACACACAAGTAGAAGAGATTTCTCACACACTGCTGCTTCCACTCTGCCCCCCCCTCCTTCCCTTCCCTTTTATTCCTCTTTCACCCGCCCGCCCGCCCTCCCTCTCTCCGGAGCTCAGACGGAGAGCCTTTGACGTCACTGGTTGTTATTACTTAACACAACTCCGCAGAGCGCTTCGGGCTCCTCGTAAGAGACAGATGCTCTGCTCTGCCTTTGAAGAGTAAATGAGGTAGCAGGTGAGACACGAGGCGGGGAGAGGAACCCGGTGGGTGCAGAACGGGCCTGTTAGTAAAGTTTGAACAAAATAAAGCATTTATTTTAAACTAGAAGAACTAAAACACGAGGAATAAATTATTACACAGATTCCACTTTTCAAGATAAAGGCATCGTCTGAGTTAATATCCTGGACAAATCCAATCTGGCCTGTGCAGCGACCACAGGATGAAAAGGCTAATTAGCTTAGCGAGGATGCAGATATTGATTAAGTGAGGAAAGTGGTGGACGGGTTATCTCTGTTGGCATGGTAGCAGGACACGCACACGCACAACACCATACGTCAGCATCACTTAGCGTTAGCATTAGCGGCTAACGCTGCTCCACGGCAGCAGCTCGTCGGTGTCGTCGGCCTTTTGTCCTGCGCTCACTATAAATACACAAGCTTTAAATCCGTGTTCCTGTTCTGTTACAAAAATCTACAATGGCCGCTCTGATGTAAAAAATCGACTGTACTACGTTTCATGAGTGGCCGAGCTTTCACAGCAGCATTTTATAGTTTCATCAGTGGACAGCGAGTTGTACAGTTTTACTGTGGCTGCCCATTAAACATCATGAATCAGCGGCCTGGAGTGAGTCAGGCAGAACACACACACACACACACACACACACACACACACACACACACACACACACACACACACACACACACACACAATTTACATGGCAGAGTTTATGTAAATACAGAGGTTATCGGTTGTCACGACAGCAGCTCGGGATCCTTTCTTCACGCACGGTTCCTAACCCGACGAGGCTGCTCCATAATTCATCCCATGGCAGCCCGCTGGGGCAGTATCAATAGATCAATTTGCCATCTGCAGGGGGAAAAACAAGCCTGAAATGCACAAAGAGCGTCCCAGCATAATACAATGAAAGCTGCGTAAAATTGATCTCTGGACAGTTTTAGCAGCATAAAGTAAGGAAACATGTTTATTCATGACAGCTCGACTTCTCGCACACTTCTGTCTTTGAAAAGGCATTTAATAACGCCCACAGCACAGCGCCGTCTGGCTTCATGATGCACGGCTAATCATAATTCACATGTAATCTTGTTGCCTTGTAGCTACCAGCTGAATTTATTTCAGTGCTCCTCTGGTTGTAGCGTTTACTGTAGCTGCTGTGACGCACGCATGTACACACACACACACACACACACACACACGGGTCACAGCAAATCAGCAGCACCGTTCCGCCGGCTCGGCACAGTATGTTCTCATCAATGCATTGTCACATGGTTTCTCTTTTAAAGCAAACGCTCGTCACTGTAAACTCCTTGTGATTTGCTCCCGCCCACATCCACCATCCACCATCCAGCTGCCGGCGCACTTTAGAGACTTTAAAGGCAGAAACCGTCGGGGAGGAAGTCGATATATAATAGCTGTGCGTGTACTCAACGGAGCGCCCGCCTCGAATAATAGAGTGGCATCTCCCGCGCCTCAAGGACACGGGGAATCAATTCAGTAATGAGATAGTTGATGGAAAGATGGCAGAAAGGTGCAAGGTTGTTGTTTTGAATTCATCGGGGGCTGAGACGAGGCGCGTCACTCCACGGCGCTGTGCCGCCGAACATTATGTTGATTGCTGAGCATTTTTCATTTGGCCATTTTTAAAGCCAAGCCTGGCTTTTAATTTGACAAAACCGTATCCTACGGTGTGTTTGGGGTCTGAGTTGAGAGATGGGAGGTTCTCTGTATGGTCCACATCCTCTGAATGAGGCTTTAAACAGCAGGAGACCTAAATGGTAAACAAAGAGCCTGTTAGAGCTGCTGACAGAAGCCTTTTACCCCAGCCACAGCACAAACCTGCACTACTTTATACCAAAGCTGTTTTCTTCATCTGCCGTCATGTAGGTTGTGATATTTTCGATTGCATTGTAACAAGATTGCTTCTGGATGCGATCTGGGCTGATTGCAGTTTGGACAGGCTGCAGCCTGCAGAACGGCTTTGATGTCTCTTAAGTGTCCCCTTGATTGGATTGAAATTCCCTGCTCGCGGTGCCGATAAGCTCAGACGTCACATTTCCGTCAGCCGGGACGTGCGCTACGAAGCAAAGCATGACAAACGACCATCTGAGTCTCAGCGCTGCAGCCGAATGTGTCACTCAGCACCTTCCAATGCGCGGTTGTTCACGCAGCACAGAGCGGTGCTACCTGGGAGGGTTCGAGGCAAGGCTGAGGTGTTTCAGAAGCATTAATCCCCAGGCTGAAAGACTGAAGAGGTGCAAGAATGGAAGGAGGGGAGCTGCAGAGGCAGCTGGGATGATGCAAAGGAAGAAGGAAGGCAGCTGGTGACCCCAAAGGCCTGATGAGGAACAAAGATTAAAGGGAAAGAAATTAGGAATGAGCTGGTAAAGGAGGATGAGAGGATGCAAAACAAGCAGTGTCTGTGGCACAAACGATGACTTCAAACTGCAGAGTCAGCGAAAAGGAGGCCACGCAGTGACAACAGCAGAGGCCGCAGCGGAAGCGCTCCAGGCTCGACGCGGCGCCTGCTGCACTAATCATAATTCTGATTAGACCTGATCCTGGAAAGACGCAGCATGCAATTAGGACTCACGGAGAGAAATTAACAGTAAACAGCAGGGGCTGTCTGCCAAGGAGCGTCCTGATGGATGGGGAGGGGAAGAATGCCGCGTTCCTCACGTCCTCTGAATGCACAAGTGCACAGGTCTGAACCAGTGTGTTTACAGTATGTGAGTGATCGATGGAGATGAAGTGGTCGCGCATCGCTAGACTCACTCTTCTGCTCGGCCTTGGTTTTTGCAGTTATAAGTCAAACAGACTTCAACTTAATCAGAAGACGTATGAGGCTGAAGTGTTTTATATTTAGTCACAGTTTTCCTGCAACATGTTGAATATTCTGATCTAAACTTAACTCAGATGAACGTGTCAGAGTGTGAATGCTGCATAAATTCTGTGAATTTTTGTATATACACTCTTTGTGACACACAACACTGAATTATTTACCGTCTTAATCAACAACAACGGCACCTTCAAGTGTAATCTGTTGTGTTGTGTTTGGCCAAACAAGGAACAATAAATGTGCTATTCAGCAAGTGTGTAGATATAAAGGAGGAAAAAGCAAAACAAGCAGCTGTTTAGTTAAAAGCTTCAGCATCATAGTTCATGTGACGCCTGCACTGTAGAGTCAAGTGACTGCTCTCCTCTGTTGTCTCTATAGTTATTGAGGGCAATCCTACTGTACATGCGTGTTTGTGGGTCTGTCTCCGGCTGTGGACGCACACACACTTTGCCTGCAGTGCAGATGGAGCCTCACCGCGTCCCACAGTCCATAAACTCTGCTGGGCTGCAGCGTTTGCTGACTTCCCCCGGCCCGGTGTGTGTGTGTGTGTGTGTGTGTGTGTGTGTGTGTGTGTGTGTGTGTGTGTGTGTGTGTGTGTGTGTGTGTGTGTGTGTGTGTGTGTGAGGCGACAGTTTAATGCTAGATCTGCTGCTGCCTTATCAGTGAGTCACACACAAACATTACGACAGGCACCACACTGCAACACCCAGCAACCGATGCTCGGACCTGTGTTGGTACCAGGCGGTGGCCGGTGGCGTCACCTTTATTCCATTTGGCTTCTGAGGAGATGTGGGACAAGGTTCAGACTAGATTTTAACGCACTGTGTTTGTGTGACGCTGGCAGGCGCACATTAGTCATTTTCACTATCGCCCACCTCCTTATTCACATCAACACCAGGGCCTTAAATTACCCACAATCCAATTCAACAGCTGTCAGTTTGGTTGGACGCAGCCCCGACAGTAACACAGGGAGCTCAGATGATAATGACTGATTAGTACATGATAAGTTACGTGGTTCATCCTCTCCTCCAGCGGCCCTGGGTGGACGTCCATCTGCCCCGACGCCCCGCCCTCCCCTCAAAGGCAGCGTCCAGCTGAGGCGCCGGCACCTGCAGGTTTGCTGAGACTCACTTCACAGATAAGAGGTGTTGCCTCCCTCGAGTCAATGCCCTTTGATCCGGGTGTCAGCCACGTCCTGCCTCTGGTCCTGATCTTTGGCCATGCACGCACGCACGCACGCACGCACGCACGCACGCACGCACGCACGCACGCACGCACGCACGCAGTTACTGTAAATGTGTGTCCTATGCATTTGACTGAGGCACAGCTTCTTCTTCTTTCCTCAGACTCATTTCACCTCCGAGGCTCATAGTGTCTGGAGTGCTAACATGAAACAGATCTGTTACAAAGGCTGCCCACGACAGCGAGATGCGGAGGAAAGCCCAGTTTCTCAAACGTCCAGGAGCGGAAACGCGTCAGCGTGGCGTCACATAAACTTCACGTGACGCCTCTTTGGGGTCGTCTTGAGACAGTTGTTTGTCTTCACCTCCACACACACACACACACACACACACACACACACACACACACACACACACACACACACACACACACACACACACACACACACACGTCTCCCACCGCACCGAAGAGCGACAGCCTGTGGTGATGTCACGGTCACCATGGTAACCATTCTCACGGTGCCCCCCTCCCCGTCCTCCTCCCTTGCGCCCTCTTTGATCCTTTAAATCTGCGCAGAGTGGAAGGTTTTCTCCGTCTGTCTGTCATCCTGCGAACACGCAGCGCGTGGCTCTAATGTGGCCGAGACGCAGAGACACTGCATCCAGGAGCAGGAAATAAAAGGTTGTGATCAGCTTTCTGCTGCCGGCCACGGGTGCTCAACCGCCACGCCGACGCCTCTTCATTTCGCTTAAGGGCCCTTTTAAAGGAAGAGGGAGGAGGAAGGCAGCTGCTGTTTGCTATGCATTGATCTGTTGATTTATGGAGGAGGGACGCGCTGGGGGACGGCGGCCCCTCAGACGGAGGCGATGGATGGGTGACGAAGGCCTCACGCAGGTGAACGCGGCAGGAAGTGGGAGGCTGGTGGAGTCAAACACTTATGTTCAACATGAGGAGCTCCATCCTGATCCGTCCCCCTCTGGTGACACACACAGGGTGGATGGAAAACACTTCCCAAATACGTCCACTTTGAAATGCGTAGTTGACTTCCACATTTATATTCATTCTCTACAATAAACGCATGGCGACGGCGTGGATGCACACGTCCTCCTTGGTTTGGTTAAAGCTGAAGTGACTCAGGACTCTGGACCTGCTGCCGTGTGTCACGTCCCGCTGGCGCTGATAGTAGCGAGGACCTGTTGGCGTTCATCGCTGCAGCGCTCACACACTGACTGGGTCATTATGTAAGGGCACCGCTTTATTTTTAGAGCCCCCCCCTCTCTTGCTGCACTGATTCTATCATCAGAACATATGAATTACATGCAGCGCTGGCTCCAGCAGCGTGCACAAACAGGTCTGGGAGCAGATTAGTTGAATTCTCCGATTCAGGCGAATAAAACAACAAACAGTAAACGTCGGATTTGCTTTGAGGCCTGTTTGTCTGTTGTTTGTGTCAGACTGACTGCACAGCGGTCATTCCCGGGTCAGGTCCCAGTGGCAGTGGACAAACCCTGCTCAGGTCTTACACAACAGGACACAAACCCTGACCTGGTTAGAACTATTGTGTCACAGCCCACATTGCTCCTGATGCATGCGTCCCCCCCCCCCCGCTGCCCGGCTCAATGGCCTCCTTGTTCACAGCTACTGCCCCAGAAGTGTGGATTCATGCACCGAGCATTTCAACTTGTCCTATTGTGGACGCGCAGGAAAAACGAGGAAATGTAACCGGGACCAGGAAGACGAGAGGGAGAGCGAGGGCTGCTGCAGGTCGGATACCGTGCGAGGACATGAGGATTCATGAGGAGTTCTGCTTGTTGTTCTTGCTGAACCGACACTCTGAGAATTTACGCGTCGGTGCTGTTTCTAACAGTTTGAGATGCAAATAGGACAATGGTGGAGAAGTCAGAGAAGCCAGGCTTACGAGAGGAGGAACATGATGCTGGTTCTGTTCTCACTGCATGGATCCTGTGTCTGAGCCTCTAGATCCCAGTATTGTCCTGGTTCTGCGTGGTTCTGCGGGCCTGGGTGCTGCTCTGCAGAGAGCGCATTGTAAAGACATTGTGTAACGTATACGAGGACGAGTGAGCGCTCACACAAGGACAGCGAAGGCCTGGATGTTCTGACGTAGCAGTCGGTCCACCACACGAGCCGATGCGATCGATACGAGACGCGGCGTGGAGCTAAAAATAGTGGCGGAGCAGCGGCGCTGAAATATGAGGGCTGGAAATTAGACAAACAATAAAGGCAGCATTTAGGGATCCGACAGCGCGGCCTCAGGTTAGCGAGCAGCGCGGCTCCGCTTCCATCTGGGAGCTGTGAAACAGGAAGCTCATGGTCTGGTGGTTGGTCCAACGTCAGCATATACAGAAAGAGATTCGGTTTCAGGAACCTGCTTATAAAATGTTTAAAATCTACCAGCAGCTGCAGAGCTGCAGTAGAAAATCCACCAGGATGCGATGATCAGCGTCTCGCTCCTCGTACAGCAGGTGAACTCACATTCAGGCAGACATGGATCCATATATGCAGCATCTGAGCCCAGGTTTCCATATGTTTGCAATGCTGCTGAGTCCGTTCATAAATATTGATGAGCTTGTTTTGACGAGAAGGACCAAGAATTACATGAAAAGCGATACTGATACTGTTCTCCATCAGCGGTTCTGTCCATCGTCCCCCTCTCTCTCTCTCTCCCTCTCTCTCTCTCTTTGTCTCTCTCTCTCTCATTTCTCCCTCTCTGTTGCTGCTCATCCACAATGCTGCAGCCAGCCTGGAGTCTGCAGGACAGCGAGGGCCCTGCTGCACCTCATCCACCGGCTGCTTGTCAGAGGCTCATTCCACATTCTGAGCGCAGCACGGAGCTGTTCGGGGAGTTCCAGCGTAGTGCTGCTCCTCAGCAGGCCGGCCGTGCACTCCTGCTCCCGAGCACTTACTCCCCCCTCCTCCTGGGACGACCTGGTGAGCTGTAGCTCCACGGTCTGGGATTATTCCTCTCCCCGACTCTGCTACTTCACTGTCACGTTGCAGTATGGATGTAATATGCTATATTGAGTGGTTCGTACTGTTGAATATGAATAGAAAGCGCCTTTAAAACCCACCCCATCTGCAGTGAATAGACCTTGTGGAGGGTCACATCAAATGTCTCCATGGAGCTACAGGAACAAAGGCCCACATGTTAAGCAGAGGAGTAGCTCAGTCTCTCAGCAACAGGTTGAGGAATAATTGATGCTTGAAGGTATTTCTGAACATAATTTCAACAGAACATATATATTTTTGTTACCATCTAGTCACTGAAGTGATGTTTGATGATGTTTCGTACCAACACCTCAAACAGGCCTCCCTGTGGCTTCACGCCGTTGGTCCTGGAGATTATTCCATTCATCACCTCGGCTTGGCCGGAGCCCTTATTACATCACGGCCCAGTCGATCTCCAAGCCACACTAACGACGCCATTAAATGAGGAGGAGAGGACCTGCAGCGGCTCCCGAGCGGCTTTCATTACTCCACGCGTGCCCGCGTGAGCGTGTACATGTGGGACACGAGATATAGAGCGCGGCTCCCTTAAGCCTTCCCAGCATTATTACACGTTTCTATCATCCCTTCACTAGAAAATGTGCCTTCTGTTTGCTTCTGTCCCCACAGTGAGTGTAGAAGCCCGGGTCCCAGCGTCGTGCATTAGCACACGTTAGCGATAGCCGTCTAACCGACGCATCCGCTTACATAAACCGGAGTTGTGCTGAATCATAAATGAGGCAGTGCTTGCGTAAGGGCCCAGAGCCCCTGTCTCGTTTCCAAACACAGACACACGTCGACGTCTCAGGGGCCGCGCGGCGCCGCCTGCACCTCGACTAGCTGCTGCCGGGTTTACGTGGAACGGAGCGCGGCCTCCTCCGTGCTGCAGCTGCACACATTATCCCTCACCTATTTCTGACCCGCGCTCTCGCTGGAGGCCGACGCGACGCGGTCGCTGCCGATGCTGCGCTAATGACGATTGGGCGAGCGAGCCCGGACTTTGACTTTGGCCCAGCTCCTCCGGGGGTTCGTCAGCGGGGAGCTGCTTCCGGTGCTTGACTCACACCTTCCCCGCGGAGAACCCGATATCTGGGCCTTGTTCTCTTTTAATGGCCATAAATGATAGATGACGCGCTACAGAAGCGGTAAATTAGCTCCTCTGACCCGCCTGTTATCGCCGAGGCCTCTGTCTAAAGCTTCACACCGATGCAGACACACACACGGCACGCAGGCCGCGCTGCAGGAAGAGGCCCGAAGCCACACATCCTGCCTGATGAATGTTGGATGTGCCGTGTTTGGACAAGGAGGAGAAACTGGCCGGCCTCTCCCTCTTCAAATAGAGGAGTCTCTGAGTCCACGTGACACCTGAGACGGGCAGGACCTGCTCCTGTGGCTTCGACAGCCTGAGAGCTGTTTATATTTGGCCACAGTAACGCCTGGTCTCTCCTCCACTGTTGACTGTTGACACTGTTGCACTGGGTTATTAATATGCTGAATGATCAAACAAGACACTTGTTGCTTCATATAAGGACGTAAACAAGGACGTTAACAAGATGTGCAATAACAACCACGGCTGCAGCAATAAAATACAGCTGCAAAATGATGCTCCGAAAACCGAGCTGTTGGTGAAAAGCAGGGAATTCAGTGTTTCTTCACTGGACTGTCCATTAGTCTTCAGCCCAGTGTTTCCTGCTATCTGCTTCACACTCTGTGTCTAAGCATCAGTGATGGATGAAGCAGTATTGACATAGTTGCTGAGACAACACATTAAAACCTTTTTACTTTGTGTCTGCACCAAAACAAATACGAGCAACGGCTTTTCCGCGCGTCCAGGTTTCTCCTCAAACTAATGATACTCCCTTTAAAATAAAAGTGGGTGTTGATTAAGTGTGATTGCATCACTTAAAATTATGAAAGCGTACAAAAGCTGGAAAAAAAGCATAATTTACAGAATGTATAAGGCGCAGATTGTGTTTTTCGTGTTGTGTGCTCAGCAATCTCGGTTATTGCATGAATTGGTAATGTCACCGCTGTCACCCTCGCTCAGTGATTTACAGTTTCAGCATTAGGAGAGGTGTCAACAGCAGAAACAAATGGTCCAGGAGTTAATATGCTGGCGTGCACAATATATGAGGCATCTTTTCAAGGACGGAGTGTTCTGCATGGATTAAAACCTGCTTTAATTTCAACGTGTGAACGTTCACACTTGAACCCTCGGTGATGAGATCGGACCCAAAGGGGCTCCGTGACTCCGCTCTTATTTTTAGACGTCAACGCGCGCTGTTTATGCTGAACTATAAGCGTTTCTCCTCGTCTCGGACAGAACCGCAGCTCTTCTGGCTGTAGCGAAGGTTAATGTTTCGCTCGCTGTGCCGGTGCATCTGCCAAGTTCCTAAAAATGCGCCGCGGGGCGTCTCGGAGAGAAGACGTGCGTGTGCAAACACAGTGTGCGGGTCTCGCCCCCCCCCCGTCCAACCTCCTGACATTTGAAATGCTTCACTACGATATGTACTCACGCTGCCTCGTTTTCACGTTCCCCTGTTTGCTGTGTCAACACAGCGAACAGCAAACGCGCATAACCTTGATTGCTGCTGTTAAAGTTTTATAGATTCGAGGGGAAGTGTTTTTTTAAATGAGACACATTGCTCCTCATTGAGACTTTGTCACTGTACAATAATGAGCCGGGGCCAAACCTCCTCCCCTGGGTTCTCGCTCTTTCAGCCCACCTGAGTTCAGATGAGCCACTAAAGACCCTGTGGGCCTGTTGCCGGGTAGAAGCGCATTTCCACCCCTCGCTGTGATTGGTCGACGCGGTCTCAGCGGCCCCGCCTCTTGGACGGAGGCTCTCTAAGCACAGCTGTTTGTGCGGAAAAGGGAATCGGGCCCACTGCTCTGGAATCAGGTATTTGGGATCTGCTAAAGTTAGAGAACACACGGCCGAGGCATAATCTGATCCAGTATCAGTCACTATAGAAGCCTTCTTACCCGTAACCAACCAAGCGTGTGCACCTTTCCCCCTCTGTAGACGCGTATGTGAAAACTGCCAGAACCACATTCATGCCTGAGGACGAAAGCTTGTATGAACCATCAGAGACTCAGACAGACTTGACAAAGACGGACACGTTGTGTAACGTGAGGTTTTAAGGCCTCTTCTACATCTTTGTGTTTCTCTTCCAGTTTCTCCCTTGGGAGTGACTGCAAATAGGAACAGGCAGCGGGTCAAGTGGCTGATTTTGACTAGACGGGCTCATCGTGTGAACCGTGCCTTTCATGATTTAACATCATTGAACATATTATTTAAGATGTTATAGCAGTTGGACAGTCAACAACAAAGTAAATCTGCCCAAGGACGTTTTAAAGGAAAACCCGAGTTGCTGAGAACCCAAACACCTGAAGCACGTTACTGTGTGTTATGTCTAATCTGCAGCCAGTGTTATTTTATTGACCCACGAGTTCACTTATTATTCCGGCACCTCTGTGAATGTTTAATGGGCACTTTCCATAAACACATATGGATCAGGTTACATTTTAACGTTGGAGCTCCAAAGAGGTCGGACACTAATTGATAAAACACAATCAAATATGCTGTAATTACAACAAACTATTGAGAAATACCAGTTTTTTTAGCACTACAAACGCACAGGCTCTGTTTCCTTCAGCTGCGCCTGTAAATTCAGCCATGACCCAATATGCACAACAGCACTGTGTCGCAATCAGGATTATTTTGCATCAGTTTGACCAGACAGCTTTAGACGTGCGCTCGTCTCCATAAAATGCGATATGCAGACATCTGGAACCAGATCGCTATCGCCTGCTCTCATTTTTAGCAGGGACAAAACAAAGTGGCCTCAACCTGCGCGCACCCAGCTGTGAGGTTGCATAATGTAATCCTCCCTCTAGCGGCGCCGGCTCCTGTGTATGTGCGGGGTTTCCATAGCGTTTCAGTGGAGCGGAACCACGGTGCTGCTGTTGTTTGTCCTCCGCTCGGCCATCTGCCTCACATCTCCGCTCCAGCGCTCCCGCTCCCGCGCTAATCCCCGGTTCCTCACGTCTAATCAGTTGTCGCGGGAAACCTGGAAATTCATTTTGTGTGGAGGATGAAAATGGAGGCTACACGCTGATGTCCTGAATCCTAATCTCCCAAAATCAGGGCGGCGTTGACTCAAGCCGCCGATAATCACGTTGCGTGGACGCGCCGCGTACGCTTCTTTGCATATTCACGTATTGTTACGTTCATTTATCTGCAGAGCGTTAACAGTTGCTTGTGCTGCTTCAGGTGGGCAGATGAAATGACGTTTACCTTCATGCCCAGAAGCAAGGTGAGGCGCTACATGCAAAGCGGCTGTGCCCTGAAGCGGAGAAGCACATATTAGTATTCCTCACAAATGAGGTCAGCTCTTCATCTTCTGCTTTGCTGTGATTCACTACTGTAGGTATATTTGACTATTTCATTCAAAAAGTCCCGTAGAAAAACTGCATGTAAAATTTATGACCGTCTGCAGCAGCTTTGCAAATAGTCAATCTGAAAATCAAACATTTGAGAAGCTGATGGTTCATCTGCTGAACACACACAGAGCAGCTGTTCGGACCGAGCGCCGCAAAGCACGGACTCAAATCAACAGTGGTTCATTCTCGCACTGATACATGTGCTAATCCAGATTTTGGGATTCGCTCTGTAAACAAATGCATTTACAGTAAGTGGAAGGTGGTGCCCAGGCATTTGTGTAGACACACACACACACACACACACACACACACACACACACACACACACAGGCCTCCCTCACTCGCTGTGAGGACGCGCACACCGCGTACGCTCCCCAGGAGGACGACCTTTACCTCGCACGAGCCCGGGATTCACCTCACTATATTTGCCGTTGGAAGAATTCCGAGCCAAGACGATTTAATGGCGTAAACAGAAAAACATTGCGCGCTGTAACAATGGTGCGTGGAACGGGAAAGGACGAGCGTGAAGGGAAGCAGCGCTTCAGCGAAGAGTCTGGACCAAACACCACAATGTTTAATGGAGGCTCCAGTGCTTTATATGGAGCATTTAATGCAGAGTAACGCATTAGGTCTGTGAGAGGCAGGGAGATAAAGGCAGCAATCAGAATTAGCCTGACGCGCCTCATCTTTTATTCATCGCGCCCACTTTTGCTTTATAAATTGAGACAAGGGCGCGCGTTGCAGAAGAAAGTCTTAATCTGCAGAGTGCTCGCGGTGAGAAACAGCTGCCCTTTTTGTTTTATAGCAGCCGGCGAGGTTACGAGAGGACCGGAGTCGGCACAGCGACGGCAGGAAAACATCAGGTGACTTCTCAGGCGTCCGCAGAAGAGCGGGTCAAAGATCTGGAAGAGTCCACATGACTTCCCAGCGCCGCTCAGGGAGGGGTCGCGGGTCAGAGGCGCCTCCCTCTCTCTCCCCCCCCCGTACGCGCTGTCGCTCGCCCACCTGGCACCGGGCAGCGCGTCCATCTGCTCCGGTTCTCAAGCGGAGGCGACTCGGAGGCAGATGGACGGCGACGCAGCGGAGGGGAGAGCAAACACGCCGGGTCAGCGCCGGCGCCGGCCCGGTATCTGTTGTGAGCTTTAGATTAGCAGAGAGCCGGAGCGGTGCGGCGGAGCACGCGCGATAAAAATCAGCAATTATTAACTCTTGTTTTGTGCTGAGGGAGGGGAAAATAATCATCTGAGGCCCGGTTTAAAGGAAGGAGAGAAGGGGATCAGGCCACAGCAGCAGAGGATCTGAGTTCTTACTCGAAGCTCAGGGTTTTGACTTTTATCAAGTCTGTGAAGAAAGTCTCAGCTCCTTTTTCTTGACTTTACAATCCTGTTGTCCTACAGCAGCAAATAGGAGTGAAGTAAATACGATTCAGTCGATTCTTTGAGACGTCGCATCTCCTGCATGCGTGAAAAACGTCAAAAGAACGTTGTGAAGCCGACACACAGTCAACACATCGATCGACTGCGGCTTGTTTTATCGATCCGGATTAAAGCACCTGTTCTGTCTGACGGCCTTCTGTCATTTTTTATGATTCAATCTGAGAAAGTGCTTTTTGCTTTTAATAGGTTGAGGTCCCGACCTGCGTGTTTATGCCGTGTGCTTTAATGAAGAAGACCTACAGCCTGTTGATCAGGCTCCGTTGTTTCAGCTGGAGACCATTCATTGGTTTGTAGAACAGATGTGATGCATAAACACGGCTGATGGAGGTGTAACGGCAGGTGTTGCATGAGGAGACGCTTTGAAGGGCACAGCCTCCAGCTGTTCACCCCCCAGTGAGCGCATGCATGCGTTTCTACCAGGAGGGGCGCTTGTTTGTCTGGCTCATATTTCCCACAAGTCGCCGAAATGCAAACCAGCTCTGCGTGAATGCAAAGGTCGCGCGGCCAGGGATTAAACCTGCTCATTTCCCAGAGCTTCAGTTCGACACGTTTGTGGGCTGATGAGCAGGTGACAAGCTGCGTGAAGTAGAAGGAGACTTTCAAGTTGAGTTTTTGCATAATGCGTTTGTTTGGCTTCACCTCTGGGTCGAGACATTGAGAGCAGAAGAACGCCTGCAGCTCTCATGACTGGATACTTCATGTGCTTCAACCCCGGTTGGTCTCTGATAATGACAGAGCTTTATTGATCCCACGCTCCCCTGAGGGAACAGCTAGTGGGAGGTGTCTTGCTCAAGGACACACCTGGTGCCGGAGGCCGGGCTTGAACCTGGGCTGATGCTCTACAGCGGCCTTTGGTGCAGGACTCATGGCCTTTGTGCACCAGTGCCTGGATGATTCTCCTCCTCACCTCTAGAGTCCATTTAGGTTTTAGGAGTTATTTACTGTTTATAGTTTTGTAGAAGCAGTTGTGATGGGGTGAGCAGTGGAAGACTCCTGTCAGCTATGGAAAGACCAGTGTGTGTGTGTGTGTGTGTGTGTGTGTGTGTGTGTGTGTGTGTGCGTCTCGTAGCCTCGTTTTATCGACTTGCTTGTTTTCATCCGGTGACATCTTCGGTGATATGCGGTCATCGCTGTGCTGTTCTGGGCAGCGTTTCACAGTGATTACTTGGCAACAGTGTTACCACAGAGTTGTTTTGATTCAGTGAACTGACAGCACCCCCCCCCTTCCCCCGGAATAAACAGCACGCACTGCTTTACTGAGACTGACAATAGCTAACGGCCTCCCTGAGCACCTGAACAGCACCGCGCTGTTACTGTCGGTTCCTGAACGCAGCACGGACTTCGACTGTAAATAGACGGACGCGCCGCAGTAACTTAGTAGAACACAATGTGAATCTGCAGCTGCGGGGATGTTGTGCAAACTCAATTAACCCAGCAACAAAATGGAAACAGTGATTGGATTAAAGCTCTACATGAGCACGTTTGGAGGTTAAGGAGGACAATAATAGGATTCCAGCTCGCAGCGATTCTAAACTAAACGTCCAATAATTAACAGGCTGCACCCACGTTCGCTGGTTATGGCCACATGTTGCAATTAGGCTGAACAGTTGAGACGCTGCTTAAAATAATGAAAAAGTTGTTTAATGAGTTTCTAGAGGAGCCAAAGAGGCTAATGCTCCGTACCGGTCGCGTTATTCAACTTGGGTGAAGCAGCAGATTCCTCTTCAGCCGAATTATTAGTGAGGAATTAAATGAACCCCCAAAAGCAAAACCCACAGACACAACATGGCTTCAAACAACAACAAACCAAGTTCCTCTAGCAGTCGACACGTGAGGGGCTCAAGGTCAGTGAACTGGATCCATGTCCACCATGAATTCACCAGGACAGCGTAACGCCGCGTATTAATAAAATGGGGTTTTTCAATTATGAAATCACCTGAAGCCACCTTGTGTTTAATCTGCGCCTGCTGTTCTACAGAGGAATGATGGACCCGCTAGAGGTGAACCGGCAGATTTGTTTTATATTCCCTGCGCTCTCTGCAGCCCCGCTTTAATTCATGTTAGTGCTATAAAGCACGGGCGAGGGCATTTTTGACGGGAGCGGCGTAAATCCCAGAGCAGAGCTCGAACATGTAAGACGACAACCAACCAACCTCTCCTCACAGTTGCGGCTGCTTGTTGCTTTCCACCATGAGCTACAGCCTGACCAGTCACCGGTGAGTGAGCGAGCGGGCGATCGAGTGAGCGAGTGCGGGTCGGCCGCTCCCGCTGACCTTGGAGGCGTCGAGGCTCGTCCGTCCAATCTCCCAGCCGCCCCTGAAGGGGTCGTAAAGCACTCGCTGCCCTGACACTTCAGGGCGCGAGGGGCAGCGCCCAGAGTTATGTGAGCTCTGGAACAAATGAGACGACGCGAGCGCGTGAGCAGCAACGCATGCTCCGCGCGCTTTTGGAGGAATCGAGCCAAACCTGGGACGAGTCTGCATTTATTGATGTTTACCCTGTAACACCGCACGCGGCCGGCCTCTCTGCAGGAAGGGGAATGAGTGGAGGGCTGCAGAAGCCAATGTTCCTAATGGTGATTAATCAAGTCTCATTCCCCCGGAAATGTCACATGTGCACGGTTTATTTCTCAGATGGATGGTTTTGACTTTACAGCGTTCCATCGGGGGCATTCGTCTTCCGCTCTTGTGCGGTGCTTTACACATTTCACCGCTGCGGATAAAAATACCAGAACCAAAGCAAAGAAACCTCCTTCGAGTGAACACGAAAAGGGGGAAGAGGTTCAGATGATGTCCTTCCTCCTCAACGCAGGTCTCTGTTTGTGTTCCTCAGGTTAAAACACGTTGCGTTCGAGGAAATGGGCATAAAAAAGGGAAATATAAAAATGCACATGGAGAAACAAACGACTGATGAACAGACAAAGACCTTGAAGGAGAAAGAGAAGAGAGAAATAAAGACGGTGCAGCTGCAGGAGGTTGTTGCCCTCAGCAGTTCTCATTACGCAGCCGTAATATTTCAGCGCAAACATGTCGGACACATAATCACCCGTGAAGGTGAATAATGGGAAGCGAATGAGCGAGAACAGTCAGAAGGAAACGTCCGTTTTTCCACCACTGGCGTTGGGTGGATGTTGCTCCTCGTTCGTTTCTCCGCTTCAGACTCTCTGTCGTCTGGATTCGGGGTCACTTCTCGTCTCATGCACAGCCTCGCGAGGAGACGCTGGCAGATTCTGTCGCCGGGAGGCATCTGTCATTAATACTTGAACCGCACTTCGCGTTTCACAAAAAAAGTGCTGGGCATGAATTGATGAGGCTGAAGGTAACGCTGTCTGTGCTGCTCTGCTGCCAACGCTTTTGGATTTGACTGAACTCACGCGGGTTCGAGAGGAGGACAGGCTGGTTTCTCTATGGTGAATCCGACAGGACGGGGATCAAGGCGTCAAAGAGTTCTGTCCAGTCAAAGCTGACGGAGCTTCCACCTGCTGTATTTTTAGCCCCGCAGCTCCTGTAGCTGCTTACGGCCTGTGGCAATTAGCGCCGCTAATTATAGGCCACAACAGCTCCGTGCAGCGCTCGCATCCTCGGCCGCTCTCGTCCGGGTCAAACGCTCTGCAGCTCCCGAGCAGGCGACGGCCCAACCTTCCTCCCGCTCCACCTCACGGCAGCTTCATCTGAGCCCCAAGAGCTGAACACAATCGTTTACCCTGGGAATTAATTAAGGGGGTCTAAATCGAGACGAGAGCACGTTTACACGTAGCGCACAGAATGACAAAGGCTGGAATGAGAGCCCGAATGTGGGGGATTATGCAGAAATGCAAATACAGATTCAGATGTAGGAAAAAAACAGCGTTGTCTGATTTAAATTTCACAGAAGCTTTTTGCACCATTAGGCTTATTAAAAAGTTCTGAATGTGAATCGACGATGAAAGACGCCCAAAGATAATAGTGTCAGATACAATAACGTGCGCTACTTTTCAAACTTTGCTGATAAAACCTCTGGTTTAGATCTAATTGGATTCCTAACGGAGGCTTTTACCCGTCATGTCGTTTGCTGTATTGTACTAGTATTAATGCAGTTTGCCTTTTAGCTGCAACGAGCATGTTGACGCGATCGGCCTGCGGTGACGGGCTGCAAACGGACCCAAGTGCACGCAAACGTGCGCGTTTCTCCCTCTTTAAAGGTCACGGCCGATCCCTGGGTGCATCATGTGATATCAGATATTGGCTCCGTCACGCTGGCATTCAGGACGCTGAAGTATCGCACTGCACAAATCAGCTGGAGTCGTTCTTGTGATTATTACGCTCCATGAAACTTAATGAGATCGTTCTCCAAACTCCCTGACACCACATGGCCATTAATTTCCAATCTATTCCTCGCTGTCCCTTCGTGTGCGTCTTCACCTCCTCTGATCGAGCTGCTACTGTATGAAACGGGATGCGCTCGTTTTTGGCCAGGACGCGCTAGTTCTTCACCTCAACTTGTCCTGGAAGAGATGATGCTCCTCGAGGTGTTCCTGCGCGGCGGCTCAGCCCTGGCAGAAGCATCAGTAAATGTGCTCTCCCTCCGCCCTGTGTGTAGCATCCGTCAGAAACAACACGCCGAACAAGGAGACGAGGAGCCACCAGAGATTAATTAAGTTCGACACGTATGAAGTACAGGTTCACGTCCCCGACGGGACGCTGGGAAAACTGCAGCCGCAGCAAGATCGTACGACGGCACCGAAGCTTTAGGATGCACTTGTGTTTGAGATGTCGACAGAAAATAACGCAATGAAGAAAACTTTTGAGGCTTTTTGTCAGGTCGCAATGTCAACAGATGTAAAAATAATGCAGTACGACGCCCACGGTGGAGGAAGAGGAGGAGGAAGAGGAGGCTGCGAATACGTCAGGAGGCAGAAACGTGTCACAACTTGGTCGGTTTCACACCAAGAGGCTCTGTTACAACCGTGACCTGAATGTGCCGCCGATAATGGAGTTATGTAATAGATGTAGGTCCAATAAGAACACAAGCACATCCGCTCCGACCCCTCGCGTGTCCTGAACTGGAATCGCTACGTCGCCCGGATCAGCGTTCACTTCCACACGTTCCTCACATCTATTCCCAAGTTTCTGTCCTCACTTAAAGCCGCTTGAGCCCACGCCGCCTGTCTATTTCTCCCACCTTCGCGCTTTGGATGTTCCCTGACACTTCCACGCTGCTAGTGCCGGTTGCCATGGGAACGCATCTTTGACGGCTTCTCCCGTCTCGCTCTCCGCGGTGGACGCGGAGGCGTCGGATGGAGAGCAGGGCGACAGGGCCACGACCAGGAACCGCCCGAGGGCTGGTCCCAGATCAGCACAAAACAACCAGAGGGCTCAGAAAGCAACAGGGGGGACATGCAATGTAATAAACATTAGTTTTGTAGTCTGATGGTCTCTGCACTGCTGATTTAACAGTGAGGCCGGGATCAGATCTTTCCTGGCTCCACCTGTTCGGACGCCGCCGTCTCGCTCGCTCACTCGCTCGCCGTACGCAGCCTGCTGCGCTTTCTTGGCAGCGTTTCCGGTAAAACAGCGGCGTGGTCTGTTTTGGCTTCCGCTCTCATTTGACTCATCCGAGGCGCAGACGGCGTAATCTAGTTTTCCCAGAGCTGGTTTCTGACAGAGCAGAGCATTGTGTCTGCGCCCACAGCCTTCAGGTAGTAACACGAAGCTTAATATACAGGACCCGGGACGGATCCCAGCACAAGCGCTAAACCCATTATGGTTTCATACACAGTAACGTGCATTAGACCGTCTCATCCTTGACATTGGCCGTCGCCCTTGGATTAAACAGTAAAGTTGAGAATCAACAAGTTCAATGGGACCTAAGCTCTATACGACACATTTACAACTCAGGAATAGAACTACGTCCTCATGACGCGCCGCGATAATAACCAGGATTCATAACAGAGGTCACATTTATGCTAGTTTGCATTTTAATGAGCCATCTCATAACCACAAACAACGAGCGCGGTCCTGTGCAATAACGCAGGCCATCAATCACTTTAATTTCTCATGTGTCCTCCGCAAAACACGCGCCAGCGTCACATTAAGCACTGGTGATTTGTATAATCATAACAATTATATTAAACCAACAATTAGATTCAGAACATTTCCAAAGGCTTTACAGCGTAATGATGCAGGCTCACAACACGCTTTGAGTAACACTGACTTTTATAGACTTTTTCCATTTCACATGATTAAAACCTATACAAAGCACAGACACATGACACTAGCTGATGATGCCACGCAGCACTTTACCCGTGGACACAATTAGAACCGGACAGCTGACATATAACCACACACCCCGGTTCTGCTACCAGCCTTCATTTAACCCTTCGTTCAGCCACAGGAGTGACTCCTATAAGCTTTAAGGCCTATTATCAGCAGGATGACAAGTATTAGCGTATTAGCGATGCTGTGATTTGTCAATTAGAGGATGTAGAATGGTGCAAACACGGCCACAAATGGACAAGTCGGTGTCTGTACTCATAAACATGCGTATGTCTGTATTTGCATATTGTACATTAAGCAGGCTGTCGGACTCCTGTTTGCATATGTGCGAGACTAAAGAAGCCACGGAGCTGAATCATGGAGGTAAATGGATCGTCAGAACGCGCAGAGCGCCTAAAAGCCTAAAGTGCCTTTTCAGAGAGAAGAGCCAACGCCAGCCCGGTGAATCATAGGATTCAAAAGAGAACGAGCGAGAGAGAGAGCGTGACTCATAGGAATAAAATCATCCAGCTGATGCCTCTATGCAGAAACACAATAACGCGGGAAATAAATAAATAAACGAGGGACGGCGCGAGAGGGAGAAGGAGCCATAAGAGCGGCGTGCCCACGTCAGAGATGAAAGAGTGAGCAGAGCCTGAGGCTGAGGGAGGAATAAATAAGGAGAGTGGCGTGTGGGTAATATTACCCACGTCCCCCTGCAGCTGGTGGCCTCGCCGCCTGTCAGGCACTGCTGGACAGTGATGTCACTGAGGGAGCAACGAGACTCTGCTCTGTTCTGGCACACACACACACACACACACACACACACACACACACACACACACACACACACACACACACACATGCGCCTTCATCATCATCATCATCATCTTCATCACCTGCAACATCATCCTTCCAACAGGGCAAAGTTTCCCAGCATCGGCCCTCGCTCCATCGGGTGCAGCATCGAGACAGAGGGCGAATCGCCACAGAATCGGGTTGGGTTTCCTGCTCTGCCACAAACAAGGTTAGACCCCACGCTTGTGTACTTCAAAAGCTCCGCCTAAAAATAGGAGGGGAGGAGGAGGGGAAAGTGATGAGGACCTATCTGCTTAGCACCTATATATAACCTGCGCCTCGCTGCCAGCCGGCACATGGTGTCACACTAAACTGTGCCCCTGTTCTCAACCCCACTTCAGTCTCCTCAGCACTTTAAGTCATTTACTATGAATAGGCCTCCGCACAGACCCAAATACCCCAGCTCCACATTTAAAGGGCTCACACGCTGTGTTTATAGGGGACGTCTGTGGTGCGAGGCCAGGAGGCTGCTGTGATGTATGGGAGGACGGAGGGAGGCCTTCAGATCACACATCACACGGACAGATGGAAACGCAAACACACAGAGAGTCAGTGGAGTCACGTGACACCAGTCACGTAATGAGCCGTCTATTTAAAGTACTTCTTTCCGTTTATTTCCATTTATTCTAAGGAAAACACATATTTCATCAGTAACTGCTCGAATTCTCTGTTTATTAATTTAAAATATTTTTATTGCCTCATGCTCTGTCTGGAATTAAACAGTTGCCTACTGTAATAACAGTAAGGTTATTGTTTCCCTGCTACTAGTGTGTGTGTGTGTTTTTCATGTTGCTCTGCAGTGAGTAAATATATTAGTAGTTTGTGGCAGAGGTTTGTCCGTCTGACAGCTTCATTGGGTTTTTCCCACAGATTTTTACTCCTCCCATTAAACTGCGATAGAACAAGTTGACCCGTTAGCTTTGTTTTGCTCTTCATCGTGTCGGCATTGGCGTCATGTGGTGAAAATGACAGACGAAGGCTCAGCGGAGCAGAGCGGAGGCGCCCACGTCAGCGCACATCAGGCAGATGTAACGACAGCCTTCACATGTTGGACCTTAAACAGGCGACTTCTCCGGGTTCCTCGTGTCTTTTCTAGTCACGGTGCCGAGACGCGACCCGTGGAGGCCACTGAGACGCACACACACTCACACTTCACTCATAGACGCACACACACTCACACTTCACTCATAGACGCACACAGACTCACACTTCACTCATAGACGCACACAGACTCACACTGCACTCATAGACGCACACAGACTCACACTTCACGCATAGACGCACACACACTCACACTTCACTCATAGACGCACACAGACTCACACTGCACTCATAGACGCACACAGACTCACACTGCACTCATAGACGCACACAGACTCACACTGCACTCATAGACGCACACACACTCACACTTCACTCATAGACGCACACAGACTCACACTGCACTCATAGACGCACACAGACTCACACTGCACTCATAGACGCACACAGACTCACACTGCACTCATAGACGCACACAGACTCACACTTCACGCATAGACGCACACAGACTCACACTCAGCCTGGTTCTGATGCTTCTCTCTCCTCACTACTAACACATTGTTCACTCCAGTATCATCTTGGGAGCTTCCCCTGTCTCCGCTTGATCGTTGACCCCCCCCCCCCCCCCCTCTCTCTCTCTCTCACTGTTTTTCTAGACTTTTTTCTCACTTTGCTTTCATCCTTTGAGATTTTGCCGTCCTTTTGAAATGTCTCCTGAATAAATGAAGACTCTGTCCTTTCCCTGTGGTGACACCCCGCACCCCCACACCTCACAGACGGGTAAAGTTTGGACTGGAGTTTGTTGGGAGCCGTTTCACAGAAGCGAAGACGCCCTCGTTTCCCGTCCGTCCACAGCACTTCAGTGAAGCTGCCTTGTGCTAATGGGGCTGCGCTGCCACTCGTGAGCCTGCTCTCTGTGGTGCGTGACTCTGCTGCCACGCACCACCAGCAGCGGCGTGGCCCGTCGTCAATGGATCCACTGTGATCGGCCGCCACGAGCCGAAGCGACGGCGAACAGCTGCATCTGACCTTTGAGAGCAGGTTTATGAAGGTTTACATTGACATATTGACGTCCACGGGTTTAGACCGCTGCAATCTTTAATTGAGTTAAACTCCATAATAAACTAATCAGTAATCAGTCAATCCAATAAGTGCAACACAGTGCTTCATCCTATTCAGATAAATCAGCAATACAGCAACACAGGTGTTTTCCCTCCAGATTAGTCAAATGCACCTTGTTACCTCACCTGTTGCACCTTTTACCACACACACACACACACACACACACACACACACACACACACACACACACGCTTCTTTACTCTGAAACTGTCTCTCTGGCTTCATTCCCAGCTGTATTATTATTATTATGGCACGTTGCAGCCTCTCAGAAATCCCTGTCTGTGCCACAACGCACTCGGTGACGTCAGAAATCTCGCTGGCTTTGCCTTCAGCCCCCGCACAGCTTCAGAGGAGGAGGAGGAGGAGGAGGAGGGGTGAACGAGGTGGGAAGCAGGGAGGGAGAGAGAGAGAGAGAGACGGAGGCGGGGGTGGGCTGATACAATGTGATGTAATTTCATGGAAACTGTTATGTGTGATGATGCTGCAGCCGACTGAAGCTCGGAGCAGGACAGACTCCTGCCGGCCGAGCAAAACGCCACATGAGCTCATCTACTAGAACGAGTGTGGGAGCCTGAGGATGCGACGTAAACACGATGAGAGGTTCTGCGGTTTCAAACCATAACAGTGGCTGAGCTCTACAACGATAAATACATGAAAAGTATTTCACATATTATTCACTATGTCTTAGTTTTAATGTTAAAAAAAAGAGCGTGTGCCCTTTAAACGCAGATAACAGTAATATTTTAATATAAACATTGGAAGTAAAATATTTAGTTAATAGATGTGCAGCGCCATCTGGTGGTCAGAGAAGGGAAGTGTTTGGGACATACTTTCTTCCATTGACACTAAGACATTAACATTTATTGATAACTTCTAATCCCAATATTTAATTTTATATTCAATATTATATTTTTACAATGTTACTGCTACGTATTGACATCTATGCAGTGAATGTTACATTGTAATTAAGGAAGTGGAAGATGGATGATGTTTGTTTATAGTTGAGGATTTTATTTGATTCAGAGTCTGAGTGAAGTGTTTATTCTGTGAAAAGCAGCGCATCTTTGTCCAGTTCAGTACATATAACCTCAATCATGGGGGAAAAGTGCTGAGCCGACGGAACACGATCGTTTAACGACCTCCACAGAAGGTCGTCGCTGCTGCAGCTGGTTGTTCACGGTTGCACTGAGACACGCTCACGCTTTTCACTTTTTGAATTAGGACTTTTATGAGACGCTCTGGGATAATAACGGTTATGTAAGCAACACGTACGGATCCAAAAATACTTTTGGGTATTATATAATAGTTTAACACCTAAACACTGACTTGTGTGTGTAGTGTTTCATCAGGTTTGTGTGTGAAGTTCGCGTCACTGTGAACTGCCGTCATCAATACAAAATTTGCTTAGACTTGATTGGTTCGCACCAGAATATGCATGAAATCAATCACCTTTGGGCATATGAGCCTCACTTCTTGAAAGGAATTCAATGAATAACAAAAAGACACGACGACGTTTCTCCATGAAACTGAGTTTAATAGATTGTTAAAAATAAGGCTATGATGCTATTTTAGCAAACATCGACCAGGAAAAACCACTTAGTGTCCAGACGTCCGGAGCGACCGGCTCTGGGGAGTTACAGACGGACAGAGTGAGCAAACACACAGCAAAGGTGAGACACACGCTGACAGACGCCTTGCGCTCCTACATATACATATACATATACAGGGAGTGTACAAAGAACCACACGCACACTGGACTCAGCATCTAGACTTCCACCCCACCCAAAACGGTGGCATTAAACCGATCAGCTGATAAACAGAGCAGTGTTCCCTTAAAAAAACATGCATAGCTTAGTCCATGAATGTGGAGTTTGTGTTTGCACATATTGGTCTCATGGTTTGTCAAACATTTCATTTGTTTTTTATTTACCCATAATTAACAATCATGTAAACGCATGGGACTATTTTATTTTTAATAGCCTCCTTTTATATTTTGCTCATATAGAAAGTTACATTCTGAACCAAGGTCGGCTCGATGACAAAGGAAATAAATACTGGAATGGCATAAACGCTATATAAAGGTAGGACTTTTAAATGGACTGTAGAGCAAACTTAACTCAAGTCTTCAGATATAAAAACAAATTAAAACACTTCTCTAGTCATCATGAAAATACTCATTATTCAAAAACACAAAATGACATATTAGAAACAAAATCATGAGGGTCAGTGACTCAGCAGATGCTCTTTAGTGCTGTGTGCATGTTCAATAGAAGGTGCCACACAAAACGTTATTTGTCAGGAAAAGGACAAAAAAGTCAGACATGTAAACCTTCCAATTATTAGAATCACAAGCTTTAAAGTTGGAATTTCCTTCTTAAATGTCAAATAGTTGTCTTCTTTCTTTTGTCCTTTGGTGACAAGTCACTGCAAACAAACATTTCATTGCTCCTTTCACTGAATCAGCACATTCACGTCGTGTTCTTTGACTCATGTCATTTTAAAGTGCCAACAGAAAGTAGCGCCGCTAATGGAACAGAAGAGGCTACAACTTGAAACTGCTGATCAGGAACGCGCCTTCCCCATGCTGGCTACAGCTGACCCACAGTACGGGAAGCCGGGTTTAATATTATCTTTTTAGAATAAAAGAAATAAAATAAAAACGTGCTTGAATTCTATATTGAATCAAACACTTGTTTTTCCTGTGTTTTAATATTTTATGCAACTGAGACAGGTTTTGCGTCCCAGGTGTGCAAATACATTTTCAAGTAATCGAAACGTAATCAGGTTCAAACATTCAAACCATTAATATTGATTATACATTTTAACTTTGATTTAGATTCTTTAATGATAAAACTATAAAAATGACCAGCACACCAAAAGGAGCCTAAGAGATCGACATGCTCCCACGGTTTAAAAAAAACATGAAAGCCTTACGTAAAAATATGCTTCAGTTCAAATGAAAACCTCTTGTTCCCTTTTGGATAATTGCAAAATTCCTTCAAGCACTTTTCCTTTTTATCCTTCATGTCTGTCTGCTTAACATTTGGGAGGCAAATGTTCCAGCATTACCTGATCACCCTTCACACCTTCACACCTGCTAACCTGCCGTTTCCCTGTGTGCACCTGCTTTTCCATCATGCAACACTCAGACCTTGGACGTATTTTTTTTTTTAAATTAGCATACTGTAAACGTCACCTCACGCATTTAAAATTCATGAAGAAGAAACTGTACAAAACATAGACTAAAAATATTTTTTACAAAGGAGTTAACAACTCAGGCAATAAGAACAATTGATAAACACAAATTAAAGAGTGAGGAGGGCATGCAGGGCTCGGTGGGCGGCCGTGGCGTTCACGCAGCACTTTAATCAGGGGAAGTTGTGACCTGCCAGACAATGAGGTGGCTCCGCTCAGCCTTGGTGGGTGTCGACTGCTGGCTGGCTGTCGGTTCCGATAAACCGTCCAACTCGCCGCCGTCATCCCCTGAGGAGGAAGACAATGAGTCGAATGAGCCAAGTCCAGCGATGATGTCACATGATGTTTTTACATGCGCTGGGTTGACCTGCTGTTCTCACCCATTCTGAAGTCGATATAGCCTTCGCCTCCACTCATGACGAGGTATGTTTTGGGCTCGGAGTTCGCTGTGTCGGAGGATTCGGATGCAGGATCGTCAGAGCCTGAGTCACTGCCTGGAGGCGGCATCGCCTGACCTGCGACAAGCAAAAACAAATGACCCAGAGGTTTAAAAAAGAAAAGGTGGCGAATCATCATCATATATTTAAATTCAAATACCTGGAACAGTGACAAAGAACTTGACAGCATCTCGATGTCCGTGGAAACACAGCTGGGCGTGGGCCATGGAGCAGTACGGCACAAAGCTGCCCTGCACAGCACAGTCTGAGCTGTCGTCTCCGTAGACCCGCACAGCGGCGCCGGGTCGATTTGGCACTATTCCTTTTGACTTGTTTGCTACAGCAAGAACAGTTCATGCAAAGAGGATGAATTTCTGTAACACGGATATATGAAAAAAAGGTGGACAGCAGAGGTCTATGTGATACCTTCAGACAGAGGGATGGAGATGATGACGCCGTTTCCTGTCCCCACCCACAGGCGGTTGCAGGACACCACAAGAGCTGTGATCCTCACAAAGGAAAAGCCCAGTTTACCCGTACCTGCAGCACACGCAGAGCAGACACATGTTGACAGCTCTCCAGTTTAATCACGGTTGGCTGGCGTGCAGAGGTCACCTGCTGGTGCTTACCCAGCATCTTGCTGACGTACGGCTCGATGTCCACGTCCTGGAGATGCTGGTAGGTGTGAGCGTGAAACAAGCGGAGGGTGGAATCCAGTCGGATGGAGACCCAGATGCCATCACCGACCCAGGCCAGCTGCCGAACCTGGCTCTCCTTGCGTGGATGAGCATCAAACGATTTCTGCTCAGGCAGAGCAGAGACAGCAGAAATCTCAACCGTAAAGTTCCAACTACAAAAGGAAATGAGAGACTTAACTTCACAAGGTTACAGCCGTACCTCTATCCTCATGGCCTTGGGGTGGATCACGTAGATCTTGTTCCTGTAGCCACACCAGACCTTGTCGTGGACCACTGTCATACAGCGGATAGAGTGGTGGGGTCGGCCCAGGTCCAACAGGTGGTAGTTTGTTAAGTCCCACTGTCCGTCTGCTGGGGGAAACAGATGCTTGTCAACCAGAGCTGGTGTGGGCTGAATTAGCAGAGGTTTTGTGTTTTATCACATACTTACCAATGCTTCGGTGGAAAATGGCTAAAGTCCCATCAGCCAGTGCTACCAGGACTCTCCCTTTAACGTGGCTATAACAAATGAGACAGTTTTACACTTATTTCCTGCATTTGAGTAGTTATTTTTGTTGTATCTGTGTGAGTCTGTACTCACACTATGCTCAGGATGGAGTCTTTCAGTTTGATGGCATGGAGACACTTTCTCCACCGAGCCACAGACGAGTGCACGTACAGACTTTAAAATTCAGAGGAAAGGGTCATGATCAGAGAGCAGTAAAAGCACTGGTCCAAAGACAAAGCACAGCTCATCAGAGTCGTGTTCTGAGGCGCTCTAGGCGCCACCTAGTGGCCGTCGTCCTGCTCACCATCCATTCTGAGCTCCCAGCCACATGGTAGGGAGGGAGCTGCTCATCCTCAGAACGTCTCCATCATTCAGGTCTGAGTCTTCTGTTAAGGACGTAACTCCATCCTGTGCGGAGCCCCTGGGTGACAGAGAAGGCAGGGTTTTAAGATGTGGTGTGTTTACAAAGGAGACAGTGCCCAATGATCACATATGACACCTTCCTCACCTCTGCTTGTCGGTCAGGGAGGCGTCGGTGGGTCCCACCCCCAGTGGATCAGTAAACACATGCTCCGTGTAGATTCCAGGCTGATTTGGATCCATCCCCTGGTCCTCTCCTTCGTCGCCCACACCGGCATTAGCCTCCGTGGCTTCTGTTGCCTCTTCCGCCATAGGAACACCATCTTCGGCTGGACTGGCCTCTCTGGACAGCTCAACTGATGACACAAAACAAGAAAGGCCACATGGAAGGAGCATGCTTTCACTGGGCTTAACTTACAAACTAACTAGAAAACGCTTTAAATATCCACCTGAGCCTGAAATGACACTTTGCTCAGCCGACAGGTCCGTGACGCCGGAGCAGGCCGTCTGGGGGACGGCCGTAGTCCCCTCTGCTGCCATGGCACCGTCGCTGCCCGTTGAGCCCACACTGGCCACGCTGCCGGCTAGCGACACCCCATCGCCCTGGCTAGCCTCCAGGTCCTGGGGCACCTCCTCACCCGCTGGATAATCAGTGTCCAACACACCTGGAAAAAAGGAAACCTGCAATGTGATCTCGAATGAAACTATGTAGTGGAGGACATTGTTGGGGCAAATCATCCTACCTGGTACACTGGCAATGCAAACAACATGTGTGTTGCAGGCGTAGAAGCTGTCCAGCAGGTCGGAGGGCTGCGTGGCATCCAGGACCATGACCTTAGTGGAAGAATGTGTGCTGGTGCACACCCACACCCTGCTGGACATCTCATCCTCCTTCAGCTCCTTCTCCCCTTTCTCTTGATCCTTGTTTCACACACAACTCAGAATCAAACCTTGACTTTTCTGGTATAACATTGTAATGTTACAAACACCAGTGGCTTAAATGACTTGTTCATACCTTACTCTCTTGCTCTAGCTGGTCCAGGCTACTCTGAGAGCCCTTTGTCTGCTTTGTGAGCTCTGAGGTCCTCCCTCCAGACATGTTAACTCCAGCAGCGCACCACAGCTTGAAAACCCAGAGGAAATCCATTAGAAATCTTTGTTTTTCCCCAAAAATCAATACAAGGTCTAATTGTTTACCTTCATAGAAGCATCCGTCTGATCCAGAGGTCTCAAGTAAACTGGTACAGGTAGATTCACTTTGTTCTCCAACTGGCCACCATTTGCTGCCTGCTGTGAACCACAACATGCAATGAAAACACCACCCCATGAGAACATTAAGCCAGTTCACAGTAATAACGCACCTTGTATTTGCTGGGAAGGCTCCAGCCGTGTGCAGTCACTCGTCCATCCTCCTTCTGCATGTGGGCCTTGACCTGTCTGTACTGAGCTCTCTTCTGCTCTTTACGTGACGGGGAGCTGCACTGATCTTTCCTGCAAAAAAGGGAAAACGGGAAAAAATGGGATCACCTTAGTACCATCATTGTCATTGGGCCTTTTCAAAACATTAATAATATACTAAAGCCACGGTTGCTAGACTCTGTTACTCACTCTTCGTTGAGGAAGTCGAATGTCTTGGATTTCTCTGTGGGGAACTGGGAGAAGGTGCTGCTCCTCTTCACCAGACTGCCCGGCGAGTTGTACTTCACATTGGACTGCGACTCCACCTTCTTCATGACCGGGGCACTGGAGGAGGAGCTAAACAGTCTGCTGAAGCTGCAGGTGGTGAAGGTGCAGGAAGCCGAGAGGGGAGACAGAGCCGAGGGGAGTGCAGGGAAAAGCAAGGTGGGGAGGGTCACCAACCGACCAGACAACCGAGGAACTAGCACCAACATTTAATGTACACTGACATAAAGCATGCTGGGAGTCGTGGTGTAGCTCAGCAGCTCCTGTATTACTGCTTTCTGATTATCCAGTATAAATATTATTTATAAAACCCTAAGAAATGTTATTTCCCTGTGAAAAGAATCCATAATTATAAATTATGACAATATAAATAAAAACACATTTATTTGTCTCAAAGGTGTCAAATTTATATTGTACATACTTAATTTGTCTACGATTTCTGGGAATAAAATTATTACTTGATTCATTACATGCTAGGCTGTTTGGCCTATCATCTGTGCCTCTTCAGCTCCCTGTGAGCAGACAGAGTAGGAAAACATCGAAAGGCACACAGCAGGCAGGAGACAGGAAAGCCCGGGGGCACAACGAGAGTCACGTCTGAGCAGTTTGCGATAACAGCAACCGATGCACTTCAAGGAGAGCAGAGATTACGGATAACGGTACATCAATGTTTGTACGAGGGGGCATTTCTGTGTGAGTGGAGGACGAGGAGGAGGTTTGGCAGGGACAACTTTGAAACACCATCATTACCTAACGCTGCCAATTCATTAGCACATGGCGGAAAAGAATAAAAAATGAAATAAAATTATTAAATGAGCTAGTTGGGAGGCTGCAATTATTAAAGCCCTTACAAAACTGATTCATACTCATATTTTCTAAACAGAAGTAATAAATCTGAGCGGACTCACAACTGCCAGATGCTGGATTTCTTTTTTTCCGTGAGCGTTGGATTTTCTCTCGAGGCCCTGATCATCTCCGTCCACCGCACGGCTTCCTGGAGCTCCATCAGCCGCTCTTTGTACTGGTTTCTCTCCATCAGCACTCTGGCCATCTCCACCCTGGTGAAACGCTTCCTCTGGGCTGTGGGTACGTCGCTCTGCAGCAGCACATGATTAAAAATATGGGTTATGAGGAATGGCTCGCATTGTGACAGAAGTTTGCTTTGGTAACACTCACATCTTCTTCGTCTTTATTCTTCTGCCTGACTTCCTCCATTTCCAGTCGCACTCTGGAGGAGACCAGATGTTCTGCTGTTACTCTGTAAATCACAGTCAGTGTGGTAACAAACTCACAGCTGGCACCGGCTGGACTTACTTTTTGAGTTCCTCCTCCAGCTCCTTGGTTTTGTCGTCCAGCTTGGTCTTGGCCAGCAGCAGGGCCTCCAGCTCGCCCTGCAGCATTTCCTTCTCACAGGTTAACTCATCCACCTTCAGGATCAGGTCTTTGTTCACTACATTCAGAGCGTTCCTGGAGAGACAGGAGACATTTTAGCACAGACAGCTCCGTTTGTCCCTTTGAGTCAATGGAGTATAAATAAACGAAACATATTTAGTTTTAGACCTACTTTGTCTCAAGAAGCTGTGAATTCTCCTGAATGAGATTTTCAACTTCTCTGCCCATACCTGAACACAAATGGAGACAATGTTAGAATAGTACTACTGGTAGGAGGAAGCACAAAAACACTAAGATCCACGTGTAGATTATTAAACAAACTAAATTAGCTTTGTACTACAGTCGCTTTGTAAGTAGTCAAACCTTTACTCTTTACTGAGTTGCTTAAAACCCTATAAATATCCCATGACAACATCATTATTTATAAAATATGTTTTGAATCTTTAATTAATTTATTGAAATGTACTTTTCATTTCGAATAAATTTACAAAACAGCAAAAAAGGGAAGAGGTCTGATACCAAAGCAACTGTATGTACCGTGTGATGAGAAATATCAGCTAAGATATTTAGGTTTCACAACACTAAGAACTACCACAACACATGAACCACAGCACATGACTGACAGGAGGAGGATGGATAGAGTGGGTGAGCTCTTACCAATCAAACTAAGGTCTGAGAAAACCATGCAATCCAAGTCAGGCGGAAAGGATAAGAGAGAGAGAGAAATGCGGATACGGTTTGAGACAGTGGAATGAACAAAACAATGGAGGAGCCATGGCTAAACATGTAGCTGTTGACTCCACAAGTAAAGAGGAGCCTCTAGGGCCAGTTTCAGTCAACAAAGGCAGCAGTAAAACCGGAAAAGAGGAATTCATAAAGGCAAAACATATTTTAAGCTTTAAAACAGTTGAGCCAACAAAGGAAGCTTAAATCTCCATTGTTCATGCACAAAACCTGAATAAATGTCAGAATAGGCATCTGAAAAAACCTTAGACTGGATATTAGTGAACCAGGTAACTGTTAAACCTGATGAAGCAGCTGTGAGCTACTGTAAAGGGATGAGGAGTATGGCAGAAAGTGACTAATGAACAGAAATTAATGGGATATTACAACAGAGTGTCAGGTTCGAGGTCATACACACCAGAATACTCCACTGGGATTATGGACAAATGCCAGAGGATGAGATACGGGAGAAAAAGAGTTGATGTTAACATGGTAATAGAGACAAAAATTTAGCCAACGCTGCACGTAACAGCTGGATGAGAGCAAGCAGTGCAGCGCAGCAGCAAACAGCAGGTTGTTGAGGTTACAATGAGCTTGGAGCTAGTGCATCCAGTAGGAAAACAGCTGCTGGTCCAGTAAAGGGAAAGCAGTGTCAACTGTTACTATTCTCATTATATAATCATGATGTTTCACACAGTCTGCATTGAGCGTTTGAGTCTGATTTCACTAACCCAGCAGGTCTGCTCCTTCATCCACATCCCCTATGAGCCCGGTGCCTGCAGACGACAGCTCGTCAAACAGGGAGTCGGTGTTGCGGTCGAACGCCATGTTTTCGATGCCTTTGGTGGGAGTGCTGGAGCGGTAACAGCAGGAAGTCCTCATTAGCCATGCTGTAAAACTCTACTTCTTGTCTAATCTCTCCACTCTACTACCTGCAGGGTTTGTAGGCTATGAGGTCCATGTCCAGCTCAGGAGTGGACTCAATGATGTCCTGCACGTCTGAGCTGTCTTCATTTTCAGGCAAACCTGCCGAACACAAACAGGTTGGACAAAAATCTGAGGCATTTTCCATGAAAGGATGAACCAATGACTTACCCACGGATACGGATCTCGTCCCCGGTGCTGCCTGCACCTCTGTGCTCTTACTGTTACCGTCTTCCCTCTCCATGTCGGAGGCCGTGGTGGACATCGGCGTGGCCGACTTGGAGCCCGTGAAGTCTGACAACTCGTCCTGCAAAAGGGGACTCGATTACAGCATCAGGTAAACATTTAAAGTCAAGTGTCAGACGGAACGTGGCATGATGACGACAACACATGATTCTAACAGATTAGTGGGAATCTCAAATGGAGAATTCAACAGCTACTGTATGCATGCATAGCACATGATGTACACACAACTGAAATACTAAGCTACAAGCTTTAAAACTGGGGCTTTAGGAAAGAGTTTGAAACTCTAAAAGAGAGAGACAAACCAAACCCCGAAATACTAAAGAGATAAACTGAGATGAGCTAACACAAACACAGGGTCCACACAGAGCAACACAGCTTGCAGGGGGCTTCACACAACACAACAACTGGAGCAGCCAGTCCGCCTGCTACAACACAGGACGACACGGATACACAGAAGTAAAACTGCTGAAACAAACTTGTCTAAGGCATTAAGAGATGTGAAACAATGAATGATTAGTAATAAGATCTGCATGAATGAACAAAGATACTACAGAAATAAAATAGTCATGCATCTTAACTGAAAGAAAATCGAATAGAAGGCCGGATGCAACCACAACCTTGTTGAATTTGACAGATTAATGATTAACCGCTCCCGCCTCAGACACAGCCGATGGCGATGTGCACTTATTTTGAAAATCCCTGATGACAGGACGTGGTTGCATGAAGCCCAGTCTAGCACAGGTGGGTCTGTGAAGTGATGCTTCATGGGTGCACAGCGTGAGCGGCGTCGCTTGGAAAGATGAAGCAGCCTAGTGGAGGAGACGACTGAAGCCCACACAAACGCAAACACTGTGTTGTCGGCAGCCAGGCGGGCGAGCCGCCGCCGCCGCCGGCGCTGACGCTCGTCCAGCTACCTTGCAGTCGTCTGCCAGTGAATTCCCCCACGTAGAGTCCTGTGCATTCTTACCCTCCCTTTCCTTTGGGGGGTCCATAAAGTCCAACTGCGTGGGGGAGGGAAGAGTAAGAATGAAGCTCACATGTGCAGAAGCAGCAGAAAGGCAAGTGTGCGTGTCTGAGGTGAACAGAAAGGTCCTAGACTGTGTGGAACCTCACGGAGGCCTGCATCTACTCTAGTACAAGGAATAGAACAGCTGATTTAGACCACATCTGTAGATGTCCTACTTCTTTCTATGTCACTGAGCTAGTTTTGGACAATAATTAGTTGCTCTGATGCAATGATTATTTATTATGCCAGCCTTGAAGGTTATGGGATGATTTTGCTCACGGTCAGGTTCATAAATAGTGGTAATGATGGAACATGACTGACGAGCGGTTGCATGGCCAGCGGTGGGCCGTTCCCTCCTCGATCTAGACTTATGGCTACTCTCGACTCAGTAGAGCTGCTATTCACTCACTGGAACCAAGGCTAGAGGGCTCAGAATCAAAAGGCTGCAGTAAATGTCCTGTAAATCATCTGGAAGGTGGAAAAACAGCATCAAGTTATGTTCATGGGTTTCAGACCTCTGGGAAAGAAAGTTACTGCACAATATTTTCATATTTGTTTGTACGAACCTCACAAAGATGCTGTTAATGCTGCAATTTCATTAAAACCTGAGGTGAAAAGGCAGAAATTCCAACATCTTTCCTTCCATGGCTGCTTATGACTCATGTCGTGCATGGACGTGGGATCACGCGGGCGTGTGCACATTACCTGCTGATCCACGTCACCGAGCAGGGTGTCACTGCCCACAGCTGTTAACAAACATGACGTCTGCGTCTCACTAAGAGCTCGTCTGCATATCAAAGCCCCTGGTGTCCACAAGGCCACGGCCGGACAATAACTATCCTGTGGCACTGATTACACAAGAACCAATCACATTCCAGCTCGCCTCTTTCTCTCCCTCGCTGACTGGCTGCAAGCCATCCAGCCGCACCACTCCCATCATGCACTGCGCCGCTCAGTTGTCCCAGTTTTAACGAAAACGCAGCAGCAGGATGGAAAACATTGCCACCCTCCAGGTCTTAACTGCCACAAACACAGATAAAATGTCTTCAAGAGCACAGATTGCTCTGAATTATAAATTTTAACTTATGGAATTGATGTTTAAGATCAAAACAGCTAAAGCCATAAATATTCATGAGAAACATTTAATGATGTCCTCTGACTGCTGCAGCAGAGGCAGTTTGCATATTCCTCAATAGCTAAAGAGGAAGATGTCTGAAACAGAGGTGTCCTTGTCAGTCGCCTACCAAAATACACATAGCCTTATAAAAGGCTCTCTCTTTTGAAAACAGACCCAAAGTCAAAGCTCCTCTACCGTCTCAAACTGGTTGAAAAGCTGAAAATGCCACAAAATTAGATTGTAAAGAAAAATAAGTCATAATATTCACTGTGTGTTGAAGCTCATTTTGAACAGGCAGCTAAAATAAGCTTATGATCAGGTAGTAATTACTTCAGAGTACGAGGGAATAATGACACTGAAGTAACTGGACCGTCACACGAGGTGCATCCACACACACCCACCTTCAGGCTGGCGTTGGACCGTGGCTGTGCCGGGTCTGTGAACTTCCAGCTCTCTGTGCCCGGCGTCTCCGCTCGGGCCTGGGGGTCCGGGATCAGCAGGGAGGCGCCACCGGACGAGGGGAAGATTCCCAAGGAAAGCGGCCGCTCCCTCCTGTAGAGGTTGCAGTTAGCAACAGTAACGCATCGCTAGCGTGGAGGTAAATCCGTCTTCTCACCTGACTCGACCGACTGTGCTCGACTCCGACGTCTCGCTGATCTGCTGCAGCTTGATCCTCTCTACGTGCTCCATGTAATTATGGATCATCTGAAGCGGGCAAAGCAAGAGAACCAGAAGTCAGTGCTGTTTATGGCTGCAGCTCCACAGCATCTCCTTCCTTCCAGAGTCGCACACTCACCTCTGTGTGCCGCTGATGGAGGGAGTTGTATTCCTTCTTCAGGTCCAGCTCCCGTTCCTCCAACCGGCCGACTAAAACGCAGAATAAAAGAGTAGTGTGATTGTTAACTGTTGTGTCTTTGTACAAGTCTACAATCATACGGTTTGAACGTGTCGCCCTGCGAGGCAGGCAGAGGGAATAATCTCACTTAAATGGGTTTCAATGTTGGGCCGACTTAGGAAGTATAAAAACATCTAATCCCCAATTTAGCGCGTCAGGTTTAGGCTAAGCCAGGCGGAGAGCTGCTGCCTCAGACACCGACTGCATTAAGGCTGTTAGAGATGCGATCAATTACAGCAGCTCAGTCCTCGGCGTGTTGAGCAATGACATGCCTGTGTTGGTGCTGTGACTCCTGCCGCCAGATTTCACTCTGCTTTAATGAGTCATCAATGTCATGAAGACAAGTAATTAAGTAAAGGAGGAAAAGACAGACAGCTGAAGTCTGAAGCTCAAAACCATGATACAACCTCCTTTTTCACACCATATCATACTATTGGAGACCTTTTCTAGGCCGACCCAGTATAATGAGCTGAGCAATGCCGCTGTTGCCCGTAATCCATCAAGTGTGGCCTTAATATTGCAACTCCACACAGGCTGTGGACTCTGCACTGGACGGGGACATTCCCCACCTCGTGTGCTGCATTCAGCGAATGAATCATTTACCGACCAGCGGGAGCACACGCGGACATCAGCCGACAACTAACTAGTTGACTGGTGCATGTACAGTTGAGGATCTATATGTTCCAGTAGAGAGGAAACAGTTACTCTGACGTAACGATTCCCATTTGATTTTCCAGAATGAGTCAAACACTGAACTGCTGTGTGAAGGACTGATGCACTTTAACCAGTTGTGTTCCTTTGTCACTAGTTACTGGGCCTATGAATTCACTATTTCCTAAAGGGAGGAAGTGACTCAGCCAATGGCCTTGCCTCTCCTCCCTAATCCTCCAGTTAGATGGGCAGTAATGCGCTGCAGCATTAAGGGGCTGGGAATAACAGAAATCCTATAATCCCATTACTGTTACCCTGCACAGGAGGAGAAGGAGTGAGTGAGTGTGTAACGGGCAATGAGAGAGACGTCACAATTACACATGGGAGCAACAGGGACTGAAATGACCGGGTTCACTCACTCTGGTCTGCGTAGTTCTTGATCTTGAGTTCCAGCTGGCGGGAGTGGGACTCCATTCTCTCATTGTTGTTCTGCAGGTCCTTCTTCTCCTGCTCGTGGGTGTCTTCAAACTCGATGAACTTCTACACAGACACAAAAAAACATCTCTTGGTCAGACATGTTACACAATGAGGTCTAATCGGATCCGTTTTTATGCTACACGTACACAAACGCACCATTAACAAAGGATTTCCTGCTTATCTAAGCAATTGGAATTGAAATAATTTAATTAATTGACCACCAGAGAACATTCTTTATTTTTATTACTTCACTTAGGTGGCAAACTAAACTGTGTACATATGCGAAAGTTGCATGTTAATGAATGAGAGGACAGACTGAGGACGTGAGAAATGGGATCATGAACTCATTGGGAATTTCATTCTTTCCTCTTCTAGGCGGCCTGTGTGTGTGTGTGTGTGTGTGTGTGTGTGTGTGTGTGTGTGTGTGTGTGTGTGTGTGTGTGTGTGTGTGTGTGTGTGTGTGTGTGTGTCGGCATCCACATCCTGCCCAGCTGACCGAGGCTCTAATGTGGCTGCCCTCCTTCCTCTGGACACAGGAGACAAACACATGCCTCTGTCCAAAAAGCTAAGGAAACTAAATATAATCTCAATCTGCTCCTGTGAAGAGACTAAATCAGGCGGTTGAAGGTTTTATTTTTGTAGTCTGTGATGCTCTGATGTATGTTTTCTTACTGACAGCAGCAGAGCTGTAATTATGCAACAAACCGATGGTCATAAATCTGACGAGCAGGAAGGATGCTGCTACTGTTGGTTTTATATGATGAGTCAAGAACCAATGAGTGGGAAACACAAAAAGTAAACAGCCTCAGGAGGTCAATATGTGTGAAAGCTGCTCATCTCATAGAATCTGCCTTCAGAGAGAAATGTGACACCCTTCACTCTGCCTTTATGTTGTTTAGGGGGGGGGTCCAGAATTTGTCAAGACAGAGAAAGGACAGAGACATTCAAGCCGGGGGTTGCTCCCTTTCTACAGGCGCATGACAAAGGATCACATGACCTGGAAGTAATACCTCGATTCTCCAACAGACTCGGTGCAACCCTCGTTTCCTCCTGCTCAGGTCTCCCCCGGACAAACACACGGACACTGGTTTAAATCTAATTAAAGGAGAGGCCTTGTTTAGTCGGACTGACTGTTTACGCTGCCTCAATAAACAGGGTCCCTGCAGATCAGCAGGGTCCCCGATGCCCTGAGTCAAAGGAGGAGGCTGGGACAGATGGTGCGAGTCGCTTCAGGTCAGTCCTCACGCAGAGGCCGATGACCTGGATGCAGCAGAATCCACGCGCTCCCACTGATCTGAATGGGATTAACTTTGGGGCTGTAGATGTGTTTCTTCACCCCTCGGTACCGTTCTACAGGCTTCGTCAGACCCCGAGCTGCCTGTTGTTGCTCCTTTGTCCCCACCCCCTCCCTCCAGCCGGTCGAGGCAGATGGACCATTCAACTACCGCGTTACAGCTGTAGAACAGCTGTTTTAAGTGATGCTCAAAACGCTGACTCACTTCACCTGCTGTTTTCTAGTCACTGTCTCCCACCGGACTCCTGGATGGGACTTCGCTATCTGACGCAATAGGCCGGAGGTTGGAGGCATGTGCAGTGTTCGGCTGTGGCCGTGATGCCGCCTTGTTTACATCCCGGGCGCCGACCCGGCCACGTGTGTGGGTTAATTCGCCCCCGGGCGACGCGCGGAGGCGGAGGAGACGGGACCGGGCAGCACTTGTTCCCCACTCACCTCCTCCGCGTGCTTCCTCAGCGCCTTCTCGCGCTCGTACTGGGTGATGAGCTGCTCGTTGTCCTCCTTCAGCAGCTCCAGCTCCACTTCGTGCTCCTGGTTCTCCGCGAACACCGAGTCCAGGTTCTCCAGCACGGCCACGACCAGCGGCATCAGCTCCTTCACCACGTCCTCGTCGTACTTGCCGATGAGCCGCTCGAACTCGCGGTAGATGGAGTTGGCCAGGCCCGACACCCGCTCCGACATCATCGCTGATGTCCCGGGGTCGTCCTGGTACACAACTCCGTCTTCCAGCTCCATTTTAGTCCTCTGCCTTACAGCGAACGGGGCTAATGTGGCCTTTCCCGCCTCAGCCCGCCACGATGAGCACCGCTGTGTTCCTAATAAATGCGAGCTTCGTTCAAATAGACGTGTATTAGGGACATTTTACGTCTGGACCGTTACGATGCGAGACGAGCTACGTGGATTTCTTCCTCTTTTTTCCTCACTGGTCTCATGCTGCGTTCAATTGCTATGTTGAAGCTCGTAATTTTCCCGTTCGCCGAGTGCAAAGGTTATTCTTTATATTTTGTTCGAACACTAGTCTTTTATTTAAAACCCTTTGTGTCTTTAAAATATTTTGGTGTAGATACCAAACATTAGAATGACTTATGCCTGCTATTTAAAGCCAGTTGTTTAATAATAGTTTAATTACTTAGACATAAACGGGAATGTATTTTATTCGCGTAATCTTATATTTGTAGAAGTGTATTAACAATTTTTCTGAGTGAGTGATGAGTTACAGTATTTCCCCCAGAGATAATTAAACACATTTGTACTATTAAATTCACAACCAAGAGTTTTCCAATAGTTCCAACGGCACATTAAAGCACCATCACAACAGCTGAGTTAATGACGATATCACGTTTTGACGTCACATCGTACGAAAAACGTATGATTATTTGCATTGATACAGACTTTTATACACAGTCTTTATTGTGTAAGTAATTGTTATTTACGTATAAAAATTGTATAGTAAACAAGAATATTAGTTTTTGCTTTTTCTTTCTTGTATGAAACATTCAGTCACCAATTGGAACAAAAAAAAACAAAAACAAAAAGTAACATCTTTTTATGATAAAGTAGTAAACTTCCTCTGCTGTTGAGTTAATGTGATCAGTAAAATCGACTGATCGAGTGCAGTGTTCTGTACAACAGAACACTGTAACCGGTTATATTGATAAATTGTTATAATTACACAAAATCTGATCTTAGTACTGTATAATAATATTATCTTATATCTAATTATATACGTAATACCTGATAGCACAGAACTGGAGGCCTCGTCTTTATTTCTTCTTCTTTGTTTTTTTTCTGTATTGGGGATAAATGTGGGCTGCACCTCTTGCTTGAAGTTGCACTAATCAAGCTAACTTCAGTTTGTGTCTGGTGCTTTTAGGTACAGGAGAGAGGGCGGATTTTTACCTTGGTGTGGGTTGTGTTTTATTTCTGTTTATCAGAATAAACAGGACGACCGTGAATCCCGGCTGTGAGTCGATCCTTAAAGCCACTACACAACGCAGAAAGCCACCGGTCACATTGCCACAAATATAAATTTAATTCAGATATACAGACCAATTTTCAAAAGTTGTCAACATAATTAGTCTGTGCATGTGTAAAATAATGAATTGGTTTATCTAAATGTGCTTTGTCATTTGAAAAGTTTTTTTCACCTCACAGTTTGGTGTCTTTTATAATAAACTATTTTTCTTCTTGTGAAACCACAGTGGGAGGATCTGTTTTGTTTTACTGGTCGTTTAGGAAGTCTTCTCCAAACATGACCATCTGTCTCAGTGTGCTCAGTATTGGAGTGTTCATGTCATTGGTGGTAATAATTTCTGAATTGTAATTCTTCACCAGAAAAATGTTCTTCAGGGGAAACCCCAACAACACGCTGAACTTGTCGACCTGAGATGGACAGACGTATCAGTGTTTACAAAGTGGTAAGAAATTGTCATGGACTCAGTCACTGCACCATTGTTTATGTTCATTTCCGGTTTTATGTTCTTGTCACGTCCTGCCTCAGTCATTATTAGTTGCTGCCAGCTTTACTTCCTGCCCCAGACCACACACCTGTTTCCCATCTAGCCATCATTCGCCACTACTTAAGCACCACCTCTTACCCCAGCCAGTTGCCAGATTGTCTACGAGCATTAGCCAGCAATCCAGCGTTTGTATCCATGATCTTGAAACCCGTGTATGACCCTGATTCTCCTGACCCTGATTCTTGTCTTGACTACGATCCTGCCCTGCCGTGAGTTGACCCTAGCCTGCCTTGTGACTACGGCTTGTCTAACCCTGCCTGTACTGTACCTGCCTACTCTGTGTATCGACCTTTGCCTGCCTGACCACGAGAACCAGTAAACTACGTTACCACCCAGTCTTGTCTCCGCTGTTGCATGTGGGTCCGCTACCTCGAGCGCCGTGACAGAAATAAGCTTTTTCTACTTTAATACACAAAATGCAATTGCTTTTACACACAGAGACATTTATAAATATATTAGAAATAACCAACAAACTCACCTGTTCCTTCAGGATCTTGCTTTTGTGGAGATTGTTTATATTCTCATTCACTTCTGGACAGGCCACATCAGGTTTGGTGAGAATAGCCAGTTGAGGAATTCCTGTGAATACAGAAAAAAAATTCAGTTTCATTAATAAATGTAAATAAACACCATCAGTCCACACTGATGACTGTGTCTATATTCAGCTGTTACCCAGGTCACGGGCTGCCATTCTGACTTCTCTCATCTTCTTCACCATATCTTCACTTAGTAAAGACACTGAGCCAACAGGAACGACATAAACCAGGACATGAACTCTGTCGTCCATAGTGGGAGCTGGGTTGTAACTGTTGTCATTCTCATTCAGATGGTGATCAGAATTAAACTAGACAATAATAAAATATGGTGATATATACAAAAATACATTAAATAAAGACTCTTAAAGAAACACATTCCTCACATTTATTCAAATACAAAGCATGTTTGTGACTCATGCTTCGTTCACTGGTAAATGTCAAAAGACACCATTAAATAATAAAACCAAGTGATTTTACCTCATAACCTTCCTTTATATGTCCCTTCAGGGCCAATTTGACATCCTCCACTCGGACCCCTTTGTCTGACTCGAAGCCCATGATGTCATTGAAAATGAAATTGTAGAAGCTCTGAGGCTCTTTGTAGATTTTGTAAGTTTTATACTGTAAAACAGAAGACGGAGATTTAATTACAAGTCAGTTTACCAACTTTCAAGTTTACATTTCTACATTAATAATGAGTCACTGTCCTTAGAATCACCACAGTAAACAGATATTCATACTTTTTGAGTATAGCTACTTCCAGATATTGCATCTGTTGGTGCTCGATCTGTAACTCTGCCTTGAAAAACGCTGTCAACAGAGTTGATGAAACTGGACTTCCCAGCATCATCTGGTCCACTAAGCAGAATTCTGAGACGTGTCGCTTGTTCGTTTTGAGGCTTGTATTGTTTTAGAAAACGTAACGTTTCCTCGCTCCTGTTCAATAAAAAAATTCTGTAAGATTTATTATAGTACTAATGTAACATAAACATAATTGTTGTCATTCACAGTATTCAGTCAAAACCAAACCAGATGAGTTTCTGAGCAGAACCACAGACACTGATGGCACCACAACATTAACTCACCCTGGTAAAGTCCTCCATGGATCTGTAAATAGTCCTATAGGAATAAACATTTATGGTGTAAAACTGACTGATGCATTTGTAATCGCATAATGAATAACATTCATTCAGTGCTGCTAGATAAGACTCAGAACTTACCTGCTCCCATTCCTGAAAGACATTTAACTGCACATGTTAATATACAGTACTATTAGGAGAAGAAGAAGTAGAACATTTACAAAAATTGCCAGTAAGACATTTTACTGATACATTAAATTAAACTAAATGAAAAAAGGTCTGGCAGATTTTGCTGTTGCGCTTGTACAGGGAGCGGTGTGCACATACCCCATTACGTTTTATGGTTCAATAACAGGACAATATGCAGCTTAAGAGTATATTTACTATCTATATGTGACAACAAATGGAAAAGCATTACCTTTGGATCTTTGGTTCTGGGTTGGGTCCTGTAGATGAGAGAAATACAAGAGGGGGGACGGTCATGGAATCTAGTATATGATCAAACAATGATCTGTAACAAAGTAAATACCAGAAACTAAGTAATAATTATAATCAAAAACAGATTGTCACAGAAACAGAGGTCATCTCCTCTCATATGTGGGATCATTTAGGATAAAGACAAAATAGAAAAGTTTACAAGTAATTAAATGTTTTAATTGTTGCTAAAACAACAAACAAAATCTTTGGTAATTTCAAATTATTTTACTAATTCAATGAACTAACGGTAGCTGTGAATGCTGCTCTGCAGCGTTGAGTCTTCCTGTGCATGTGAGTTGAAGGATAAAGGTCAATGTCCACTTACCTTGTCACATTCAATAGTTCAGTATGTTCAATATGGAGATTAAACTATATTTGCCGTAAATATGTGACAACATATAGAAAGTCATTACCTTTGGTTCTGCTGCTCTGGGTTGAGGTGAACCTGCAGAGTGAGAGAAGGATCGAGGACGGGGTCTTATCGGTTCTACTGTTTGTACTTTTGCTTTCACTTTAGCTAACGACTCTGAAGAAAAGGCATGCAGTGCTGATGTATGATGAGCTGCTGCACAGGGACATATGAAGTCTTAACTCATAGCAAATATTAAAATATTGAGCTTGGCGTGAGGAGGATAGAGGTGGAGCTGCTGACGGTGAACAGATGGTGATGAATGGAAGAAATCTCATGAAGCAGGTTTCAGGTTGGGATCTGTTCTAAAAGGTGATGTTTGGAGCTTCAAACAAAAGAGGAACAGTGACCTCTGGTGTTGACATTTAGAACTGCTCTGACATCACATCCATTACATGCAAATGTTATTAAACGATTACCAGGAATGTTTTTAAATTCAATTAAAAGCAGAATAATACAATCTCAGCCCTCCACAATGAGCACCTAATTTTGCCTAATAAAAGCAAGCTTCATTCAAATAAACGTGTATTAAGGACATTTTATGTCTGGACTGTTGTGATGCAAACCAAACTATGGGGATTTCAGGAAGTGAGCGTGATGCAGGACCCACATGCACAGCCGGAGACAGAACTGCCTCATAAGTCCATTTAATGGGAAGTAATTCCACAAACAGCAGGGAAAACTCTGAGTCAGGCAGGCAGTGGTGAACAACGGGAGATCAGACACACAGGCAACGGTACCGACAGGGAACAGGCAAAAGACAGGTGGGCACGACACGAAACAGGATCTTACTCGAGCAGGAACTGAGGATGAAACGCTGGATTGAGGTGATAAATACCAAACTAGACTAAATACACAGAGATGATTACTAAACAGAAACAGCTGACAGGGCACATGACTCGAAACGTAAAGCAGAAACTAAACTGACAGAACAAAACCAAGAAACATGACAAAATAAAACCGGAAACAGCAAACAGACAGTGAAAACAGTGGTGATCAACCGGCCGGGACGTGACAGGGGGTTTCTTTTTCTCTCTTTGTGTTTGTTTGCATGTTGAATGCTTTTAAATCATCTTCAGCTGTCCTGCCGACTTTATGCAGAGGAATAAATTATCATTTTTCTGCATTGATAATATTCTTAAATAATAATCTACATGTTTTTGGTCAACCCCCATTTAAAGGTTTTAGTAAGTTAAGGCACCATCACAACAGCTGAGTTGATGATGATGTCCCGTTATGACATCACAGCGTACAAAAAATAATTTGCACTGAAATTTTTATACTCTGTCCTTATTTCTAATAATCCAAGTAATTAATAATTACAGATAATAACAATGAAAATATTTTGTTTTATTTTTTCTTCTTTTATGACACATAACATTGTTTCTTACATCACCAATAGCAGCAATAAAGACAAAATAAGCAACATCTTTTTGTGATAAAGCAGCAACTTCCTCTGCATCATGGCTCTACCAAGTAACATCCAAAGTCTGTCAGTAACTGCACTGATCTAGTGCTGTGTTCTGTAAAGGCAACATCATGGATTTATTTATTTAAATGTTTTGTATTTTTCATAGTTGCTTCACTTGTCCCCTCATGCACAGTTTGGTGTCTTCCATAGCAATTACTTTTCTTCATGTGATGATTTCAGTGAATCCATAGATAGAGTTACAACTTTTTTAATGATAGATGAAACTAATGCACAAAAGCGCCCTCTGCTGACAGACGACAATACGACTAACTACAGTAGTTACTGAAAGACTGCTGACATCTTCATTCACATACTTCGTCTACAGCTGCACTGAAAAATGATTATAGAGGTTAAAAGGTTTACAATGCAACACAATGCCTGGATGTTTGTCTACAAATGCTAAAGCATCGTTACGGTTGAAGTTTTTTTTTAATCCAAAATTCCAGGTGTTGCAGATGTTTTCATTGATAATTCTTGACTATTTTACTGGTCATTTAGGAAGTCTTCTCCAAACATGACTATCTGTTTCAGTGCGCTCAGTATGTGAGTGTTCATGCCATCATTGGTATTAATTTCTGAATTGTAATTCTTCACCAGAAAGATGCTGTTCAGGGGGAAACCCAACATTACACTGAACTTGTCGACCTGAGATGGACAGAAAGATCAGTAATTACACATTGGTGAGAAATATACTTTTTCTACTTTAATACACAAAATGTAAGTACACACAGATAAATGTATATTATCTATTATTAATTATCAACCAACTCACCTGTTCCTTTAGATATATGCTTTTGTAGAGATTCTCTACATTCTTACCCACTTCTGGACAGGCCTCATCAGGTTTGGTGAGAATCGCCAGTTGAGGAATTCCTGCAAAAAAATAAGCATAATCCAGTTTGATTAATAAATGTAATCAAACACCATCAGTCCACACTAAGTGATGACTGTGTCTATATTCAGCTGTTACCCAGGTCACTGGCTGCTAGTCTGACTTCTCTCATCTTCTTCACCACTTCATCGCTCAGTAAAGACACTGAGCCGACGGGAACAACACACACCAGGACATGAACTCTGTCGTCCAGAGTGGGATCTGGGTTGTAACTGTTGTCATTCTCATTCAGCTGGTGACAATTATTAAACTAGGAAACAATTAAATATGGTCATACATACATTAATGAGGACTTTGTTAAAGTTTTGAGGGAAAGGACATATCACATTTGTTTAAATACAAAGAATCTTTGTTACTCATGCTTTGTTCAGAAGAAAGTGTCACAGTGATTTTACCCTGTATCCTTCCTTCACATGTCCCATTAGGGCCAGTTTGACATCCTCCACTTGGACTCCTCTGTCTGACTCGAAGCCCATGATGTCATTGAAAATGAAATTGTAGAAGCTCTGAGGCTCTTTGCGGATTTTGTAAGTTTTGTACTGTAAAATAGAAGGTGCAGATTTAATTACAAGCCAGTTTACATACATGAACAATGAGTCACTGTCCTTAGAATCACCACAGTAAACAGATATTCATACTTTTTGGGTAAAGCTCTCCCCAGATGTTGCATCCATTGGTGCTCGAACTGCAACTCTGCCTTGAAAAACGCTGTCAACAGAGTTGATGAAACTGGACTTTCCAGCACCAACTGGTCCATGAAGCAGAATTCTGAGACGTGTCACTTGTTCGTTTTGAGGTTTGTATTGTTTTAGAAAATTGAACATTTCCTTGCTCCTGTTCAATAAGAAAAATCAAATTGTGTAAGATTTGTTCTATTAATAATGTCACAAACATAATTGTCGTCATTCACAGCTTTAAGTCAAAGCAGGAACAAACCAGGTCCTGAGCAGAACCACAGGAAGCAATGACACCACAGCGACTTATCAACTCACTCTGGCAAAGTCCTCCATGGATCCTTAAATAATGATTGTTCTGTACGACCAAATACAAGTAAGTTAATACACCGAGATGCATTTCTAATGTAATAATGAAATATATTCAATCATTGCTGTTATTGGACAGATGAGAGTTAGAACTTACCTTGACCCATTTCTGAAAAGAAGACAGTTACATGAGCATGTTACTAGAATTATTAAGAGAAGAATAGATGGAACAAAGACAAAGATTGTCTCTAGGTTTTATCAAATTATTTTACTGATCCATTAAATTAAAACTAAATGAAAAAAGTCTACATTTTGCTGTGTCATGCTAATAAGAGGAGGGGGATGATTTCCACATACCCCATTACCTTCAATGGTTCAATATCATGAGGACAATGTAAAGCTTAAGTTGATATTTACCATTTATATGTGACAACAAATGGAAAACTGTTACCTTTGGTTCTGTGGCTCTGGGTTGAGTTGGTCCTTTAGGAATGAAAGAGAAATGATAGGAGGGTTTTTATAGGTTCCTGTTAAACTTTCACTTTCACTTCCTCATTTACTCATTGCAGTGAAAGTCATTGACCAGCTTTGTATTTATAGATAAGAAACAGATTTGGCTTAAATCCTTTGCCAGAGTTAAAACATGATGTGTTGAGCTTGGCATGAGTCTTTATACAGTATCTTGTTTCATTAAATAAGATGAACTTTAATATGTTAAAGTCTGTCCTGCTTTGTCAGGATGAGGCTCGGTCTAGGTGCACAGCATCGAGACAGGATGATGTTTACATTTAATAGAGCAGTTCAGGTTGGTCAAACAGGTGGAGGTCGATACACAGGAGAATCAGGTAAAATGCACACAGGGATCCAGCAGGTGTCAGTCAGGACAGATGGTGTCACGGTGTCACGGTTTTAATTGTTGCTAAAACAACAAAGACAAAAATCTTTTTCTTCAAATTTTTTCAATTATTGTACTAATGCAATGAGGGGAACTAATGGTAGCTGTGAATGCTGATCTGCAGCGTTGGGTCTTCCTGTGCATGTGAGTTGGAGGAAGAGGGTCAATGTCCACTTACCTTGTCACATTCAATAGTTCAGTAGCATAAGAACAATGGAGCTTAAAACTATATTTGCCGTAAATATGTGACAACATATAGAAAGTCATTACCTTTGGTTCTGCTGCTCTGGGTTGAGGTGAACCTGCAGAGTGAGAGAAGGATCGAGGACGGGGTCTTATCGGTTCTACTGTTTGTACTTTTGCTTTCACTTTAGCTAAAGACTCTGAAGAAAAGGCATGCAGAGCTGATGTATGATGAGCTGCTGCACAGGGACATATGAAGTCTTAAATCATAGCAAATATTAAAATATTGAGCTTGGCGTGAGGAGGATAGAGGTGGAGCTGCTGACGGTGAACAGATGGTGATGAATGGAAGAAATCTCATGAAGCAGGTTTCAGGTTGGAATCTGTGCTAAAAGGTGATGTTTGGAGCTTCAAACAAAAGAGGAACAGTGACCTCTGGTGTTGACGTTTAGAACTGCTCTGACATCACATCCAATACATGACGATTACCATGACCTTTTTTTAATTTCATTCAAAGCAGAATAATGCAATCTCAGCCGTATGGCCTATTGTGGGCTCAGTGACATTACCATACAGGATTCTGGACCTTCGAAATGCGTATCACTTGGTTTGGATAAGAGAAGGCGACAAGTGGAGCACGGCCTTCAACACCCCTAATGGGTATTTTGAGTGCCTAGTATTCGTCTTCAGATGCCCTGCTGACTTTATGCAGGGGAATAAATTATTATTTTCTATAAACATTGGTTTTGTTGAACCTGCAGGATTTCTGGCTTTCCTTAATGATGTTTTGGGGCCCATGATTGACGACTTTGTGTCTGGATACCATTCTCATTTTCTCTCATACAGAAGAGGAGCACCAGTCACACGTCCTGTAGGTGCTGAAACGTCTCCCGGAGCACAAATCATATGTGAAAGCGGAGAATTGTGAGTTCCATGTGCCTACTGTGCCATTTCTGGGCTTCGTGGAGGAATGGAATGGCCAGTGTCAACAATGATGTACAACGCTTTCTCGGATTTGTCCCTCCACAACTTGTGGAGGGGTTCATCCAGTGGGCCCACAGCCCCCCGGTTAGCTGTCATCCAGGTGCCCATAGGACAGCGTTTGTGATTGGCAGTCGTTTCTGGTGACGGTCTGTAAAGAAGGACGTACAGGAGTCCTGTTTGTTGCCGCCTGCCGTGCCTGCGCCGGTCACAAGCATCCTGCCAGCTTCCTTCTTCCTCTACCTGTGCCTCACCGCCCCTGGTCGCACATCATGTTGGGCTTTGTGACAGGTCTGCCGCCCTCTCAGGGCAACACAGTAGTGATGACAGAGATAGATCATGAGTCAAGGCTAATCCACTTCATTCCCTTGCCTAAACTCCCACCTGCCAAGCCTCCTTTCCTCCACGGACCCCACCTCCTTTGGATAGAGTTTGCTCACAACACCCTGCCTTGTGCCACCACTGGTTTGACTCCTTTTGAGTGCGCCTATGGTTTCAGCCTCCCCTGTTCCCTTCATTTGAAAAGAAGGGCCACGTCCCCTGTGCGCACGCCTTGCTGCAGCGCCGCCGATGCACCTGACTAGCATGAAGAGTCATGTTACAGGCCTGTCCAGACCTCCCTGTACCGTCTGGAATGGAGGAGGGACTTGTGAGTTCAGGTCATTGACCCAGCTCAGGTCGCCCTCTTTCAAGCCAGAGATGGTTTTCAGGCTTCTCCACACCTCACTGACCTTGTTCTGCTGCATCTGCTCCTCCATCTTCCCCCTGTAGCTGTAGCTGGTCTTCCCCTCAGATTTTCCTCCTCAGCTCCTCCTTGTTCCCTGATTTAAATGCTCTCTTCTTCTCCTTTAGCAGAGCTTTAATATCAGGGGTGACCCACGGCTTGTTGTTGGTGAAACCAAGGGAACGGTGTTTTCACAGCAGAAGTTGATGTAATCCGTTACACAGTCTGTGATGGCGTTAATGTCCTCCCCATGTGGGTCACAGAGCTCCGTCCACACAGTGGTGTTAAAACAGCCCCTGAGAGCCTCCTCGCTTTCAGCCATCCACCTCTTCACCGCACAGGCCTCCACCGGCTGCCTTAGATACATAGATATATATAGAGATAGATAGATAGAGATGCAGGATGTTGTGGTCAGCTCTGCCCAGCGGTGGGAGGGAGGATGCACTGTGGTGTCCAGTCCAGGGTTTCATTGTCTCTGGTGGGGCAGGTCACATACTGAATGTGAATGTGAGATTAGGAAGAGGGCCTGTGGGTGCTGTGTTTGCAACCTGCTGGTGACATTGAATTTCAAGATTAATTTCTTCCTTCTTCCTTTTTTGTCTCATGCTGCGTTCGATTGCTATGCTGAAGCTCGTAATTCTCCCAATCCCCGGGTGCATAGGTTGTTCTTAAAATAATTTGCGAATACAATTATTTAATTTTGAGCCCTTTGTATCTTTAGAATAATTTGGTAAACACACTAAACATTAGAATGACACATGACAGCTTTTTACAGCCAGTTGCCTAATAATAGTTTCATTACATAAACATAATGAGGAAATGTATTTCATTTATGTAATATTTTATTTCAGTGTATTGTATTAACCATTTTCTGAGAGGTGATTAAAAACATGCGTATTATTAAAATTACAACCAAGAGTTTTTCAGTAGTTTCGACAACAAGTTCAATCAATCAGTCAATCAAAGCTTTATTTATATAGAGCTGGAATCAACATAGAATTGAACAAGGTGTTGAACAAACATAAAACCACTTTATAAAAGGTAATAAAACATAAAACATGACCCAATGATAAAACATAATGTTAACATAAACCTAAGTATGACACCCCACTATTATTTCTAATAACCCAAGTAGTTATTACGTATGATATAATAATAAACAACAATGTTTTTTTTAACGTTTTTTGTATTATTGTTTTATAGTTTTTATTTAGATAATGTTGATCACACATCTTAGTAGATCAGTAGATACTGTGGTTACGTGGTGCCCTGCCTTGCTCATTTTTAGATCACTTTACTGGTCATTAAGGAAGTCTTCTCCAAACCTGACAATCTTTGTTAGTGCGATCAGTATTTGAGCGTTCATGTCATCACTGGTCTCATCTTCTGAATTGTAATTCTTCACCAGAAAGATGCTCTTCGGAGGAAAACCCAACAACGCGCTGAACTTGTCGACCTGAGATGGACAGAAATATCAGTAATTACAAAGTGGTGAAAAAAATATTTAAGTAATAATGTATTGTTAAAGGTAAAATGAGAAACCACCAACTAATTCACCTGTTCCTTCAGGCGCTTGCTTGTGTAGAGATTCTTTATATTAGCTTTCACTTCTGGACAGGCCTGATCAGGTTTGGTGAGTATCCCCAGTTGAGAAATTCCTGCAAAAAGAAGCATAATCCAGTTTGATTAATAAATGTAATCAAACACCATCAGTCCACACTAAATGATGACTGTGTCTATATTCAGCTGTTACCCAGGTCACGGGCTGCCTCTCTGACTTCTCTCATCTTCTTCACCACTTCATCGCTCAGTATAGACACTGAGCCGACGGGAACAACACACACCAGGACATGAACTCTGTCGTCCAGAGTGGGATCTGGGTTGTAGTTGATGTCGTTTTCATTCAGTGGGTGACAAGAAATAAACTGAATGATACAAGAATGAAATGTGTTCATACATACATACATGAAGATGTTTGAGGGAAAGGAAACACATTTATCATATCTATTGTGAGTCATGCTTTCTCAAAGGAACGTGTCAAAGGACACCATTAAATATAGAGAACAAGTGATTTTACCCTGTATCCGTCCTTCACATGTCCCTTCAGGGCCAGTTTCACATCCTCCACTTGGACTCCTTTGTCTGACTCTAAGCCCACAATGTCATTGAAAATGAAATTGTAGAAGCTCTGATGGTCTTTGTGGATTTTGTAACTTTTATACTGTAAAACAGAAAGTGTAGATTTAATTACAAGCTAATTTATCAACATAATTAATGAGTCACTGTCCTTAGAATCACCACAGTAAACAGATATTCATACTTTTTGAGTATAGCTGTCCCCAGATGTTGCATCCGTTGGTGCTCGATCCGTAACTCTGCCTTGAAAAACGCTGTCAACAGAGTTGATGAAACTGGACTTTCCAGCACCAACTGGTCCATAAAGCAGAATTCTGAGATGTGTCGCTCGTTCGTTTTTGGGTTTGTATTGTTTTAGAAAACATAATGTGCTCCTGTACAGTAAGAAATAAAAACCCAACAAATTATGCAAGATTTATTTTATTGCTAATATCACATAAACATAATTGTTGTCATTCACAGCTTTAACAAACCAGATGAGGTTCTGCTCAGGACCACAGAAAGCAATGACACCACAGTGACTTATTAACTCACTCTGGCAAAGTTCTCCATGGATCTTCAAATACTGATGGTTCTGATGGTTTTGTTACTGATTGTTCTGTAGAACAAAATACATTTATGTACTGTATTTTATGTAATACACTGAGATGCATTTCTAATGTAATGTAATAATGTAAATGTGGTGCTGTTATTGGACAGATGAGAGTCAGAACTTACTTTGACCCATGTCTGGAAAAAGATGTTTAAATACACATGTTATTAGTATTATCAAGATTGGAAAAATTAGAACAACTGGGAGTGATGTCCACATAACCAATTACATCTAATGGTTCAATATCATGAGGACAATATGAAGCTCAAGTTGATATTTACCATTTATATGTGACAACAAATAGAAAACTGTTACCTTTGGTTTTGTGGCTCTGGGTTGAGTTGATCCTGCAGAAATGAATGGGAAATGATAGGAGGGTTTACTGGAACTTTTACCTTCATTCCTTCAGTATTTATTAACTATTTCAGTGAAAGTCATTGAAGTAGCTTATATCCTATGCCAGAAGCAGGAGGTCTAAAACTTAATTAACATTTTCAAAACTTATTGACAGAATTGGTCTCAGAATGTGTAAAACATAGATAAAAATCAGGGATTGTCCTCCATGGCTCTATAAATATTCCCAAAGGAAAAAATGCTTGGTGTATCTTATAATACACTGAAATGTTGTGTTATCCCTGGCAGGGATACATTAAAAAATAAAGAAAGTAAAATCAATAAATATATATATATATACAACACACACACACACACACACACACACACACACACTCACACACACACACACATATATATATATATATATATATATATATGGTTTTTTTACTTTCTTTATATATATATAAAAAAATAAAAAATAAATAATAAAATAATTTCCCCTCAATAAAGTATTTCTATTCTATTCTATTCTATTCTATTCTATTCTATTCTATTCTATTCTATTCTATAAATAGGTTGAAATCAAAAACTGATTGAAACATACAGTAAACAGCTGATGAGTCACAGCTCATCTCCTCTCATACAGTATGTGGGATCCTTATAAGGAGAAGGCAAAGCGTCTTACTACTTTTTAATGAGGTATTTTACGTATGTAGTGCAGAGGGACTAGGTGTGAATGCTGCTGAGAGTGTTGGGTCTTCCTGTGCATGCGAGTTGAAAGTTGCCCGCATGCAGCAAATAAACAGGAAATGTTTTGTTCCTGTTTGCCACTGTAGGACACTTAGAAATGAAATTATGTAATAAACAATAGTGACAGCAGACAAATTAGAAGCAAACACAGACAAACGTACAAACAAGAATGAGGAACCAGAGACATAAACTACAGTCATTTAAGTAACCCATTCCTAAAAACATGGTGAAGGCTGAGAAACCGAAGGCAGAATAAAAAACTAACCAAAAAGGTGAAAGTGGTTTTATTAATTTTCAATGGGATATTTTCTAATGCAATAAAGAGGAGCTAGATGTGAATGCTGCTCTGCAGAGTGTGGGTCTTCCTGTGTATAAAAATTGAAAGAGCAACTCATACAGGAAATGAACAGGAACTGTTTTGTGCCTGTTTGCCACTCTGGGACACTTTGAAATGAAATTATGTAATAAATGAGAGTGGCAGATGATAAATTAGAAGCAAACAAGTGTACAAACAAGTGTACAGGCCAGAATGAGGAACCAGAGACATAAACTGACTGTAGTTTGTCTCTCTGGAGAAGTTCTCAGCTTTGCTAATTTTCAATTGGGTATTTTATTAATGTAATAAAGAGGAACTAACAGTATCTGTGAATGATGCTCTGCAGAGTATTTGGCCAATGTCCACATACCTTCATATTCAGCAGTTAAATGACATAAGAACAATTTAGAGCTATTAACATGGAGCTATATTTACTGTTCATGTGTGACAACAAATAGAAAGTAATTACCTTTGGTTCTGATGCTGCTGAGTTGATGCTGCAGAGTGAGAGAAGGATCGAGGAGGGGGCTTTTATAGGTTCTACCTATTTGTACTTTTGCTTTCATTTTAGCAAGTCTGTAGATTAGATGAACTGTAAGATGCATAAAGAAAAAAACATGCTGAAAAATCTGTTTTATACGTTAAAGTCCTAGAACATGGTAAATATTAAAATGTTGAGCTTGGCACGAGGAGGACATGATGGCGCTGCTGACAGTGAACAGAAAGTGCTGATTGGAAGAAGCAGGTTTCCATGAAGTGACATCGCCATCTTTAATCAAGAGCGCAGTTTTTCAATCCGAGAGCGCCCTTTAATGACTTCTGTTCAGATTTGGTCATGCTTGATCTCAAAACTCTTCCTTCACCTTTAAAATGTCTCTGCCCACTCATACTTGGTCTATCCACGTTCTCACCCTCGTTCCTCCTGCTATCTCTCAAAACGACTCACGCTTGCTCTAGCTACAAAATACGTGAGATAATTATTTAATTAATACCATAAAACACCAGTCAGTAGGATTCCTTTAACTCTTGTAACTCTTTAACACAAGTCTTTCAATTCAAGCCCTTTGTACATTTAAAATATTTTTGTAAACATACTAAACATTACAAAAGACCACTATTTATGACTGCTTTATACAGCTAATTGTCTAATAATACTTTGATTACATAAATGCGGAAATGTCGACGATGTCATGTTATGACGTCACATCGTACCCGAAATGTAATTATATTTTTTCTTCTTTCTCCAATTATTAATAATAACAACATATAATAATATAATAATAAAATAACATTATTTTTGACAAACACAAACATAAAACAGTAAACTTTTTAACCGTCATGGACTGGTTCATCTGTTTTGTCTTTTAACAATTGCTTCACATTTCCCCTCATGTTCAATGTCCTCCATACATGTGATGTCAGTGATCCACAGAGAAAGAGTTGCAACTTTTTTTACTTAGACTTAGTATGTGAGTGTTCATGCCATCATTGGTATTCATTTCTGAATTGTAATTCTTCACCAGAAAGATGCTGTTCAGGGGGAAACCCAACATCACACTGAACTTGTTGACCTGAGATGGACAGAAAGATCAGTAATTACACATTGGTGAGAAATATGCTTTTTCTACTTTAATACACAAAATGTAATTACACACAGATAAATGTATATTATCTATTATTAATTATCAACCAACTCACCTGTTCCTTCAGATATATGCTTTTGTAGAGATTCTCTACATTCTCTCCCACTTCTGGACAGGCTTCATCAGGTTTGGTGAGAATCGCCAGTTGAGGAATTCCTATAAATAAAGAAACATAATCCAATATTATTCATAAATCAAAAATCATCAGTCCACACTAATTGATGACTGTGTCTATATTCAGCTGTTACCCAGGTCACTGGCTGCCAGTCTGACTTCTCTCATCTTCTCCACCACTTCATTGCTCAGTATAGACAGCAAGCCGACTGGCTTGTAACTGTTGTCATTCTCATTCTGCAGGCAACAATGTATTAACTAGGAAACAATGAAATACAATACAATGGTCATACATACATTAATGAGGACTCTGTTAATGATTTGAGGGAAAGGTAACATCACATTTGTTCAAATACAAATCATGTTTGTCACTAATGCTTTGTTCAGAAGAAAGTGCCATAGTGATTTTCCCTGTATCCTTCCTTCACATGTCCCATTAGGGACAGTTTCACATCCTCCGCTTGGACTCCTCTGTCTGACTCTAATGATGTCATTGAAAATGAAATTATTGAAGCTCTGAGGCTCTTTGCGGATTTTATGAGTTTGATACTGTAAAACAGAAGGTGCAGATTTAATTACAAACAAATTTACCCACTTTTAAGTTTACATTTATACAATAATAACAAGTCACTGTCCTTAGAATCACCACAAACTCTGCAACTCTGCCTTGAAAAACGCTGTCAACCGAGTCGATGAAACTGGACTTTCCAGCACCAACTGGTCCATGAAGCAGAATTCTGAGACGTGTCACTTGTTCGTTTTGAGGTTTGTATTGTTTTAGAAAACTTAACGTGTCCTTGCTCCTGTTCAATCAGAAATATCTAATTCTGTAAGATTTATTATATTAGCAATGTCACATAAACAAAATTGTCGTCATTCACAGCAAATGCAGTAACAAACCAGGTCCTGAGCAGAACCACAGCAACTTATTAACTGACTCTGGCAAAGTCCTCCATGGATCCTTAAATAATGATTGTTCTGTACGACCAAATACATGTATGTTAATACACTAAATTACTACATTAATTTTTAATGTAGTAGTGAATTATAATCTATCAGTGCTGCTATTAGACAGATAGACAGAGACAGAGTCAGTCTTATTCCCTCCCAGTTCTGGAAAGTTCTTATTTTTTTTATTTATGAGCATGTTACTAGAATTATTAAGAGAAGAATAGATGCAACAAAGACAAGAATTGTCTCTTATTTTTTATCAAAATGTTTTACTGATGCATTAAGAAGAAATTAAATGAAAAAAGGTCTGCTAGGTTTTGCTTCGTCATTCTAGTACTGTAAGAGGATAATGTCCATGCACCCATGGTTCAATTTCATTAGGACATTTCATTACGACAAATGGTAAAAATTTATATGCAACAACAAATGGAAAACCGTTGCCTTTGGTTCTGTGGCTCTGGGTCGAGTGGATCCTCTAGAAATGAAAGCAAAATGATAGGATTTTTATAGGTTCCTGTTGAACTTTCACTTCTTCATTATTTATTCATTGCAGTGAATGTATTGACCAGCCTTGTATTTATAGATATAAAACAGATGGAGCTTCTGACAGTGAACAGATAGTGCTGAATGGAAGAAACCTCATGAAGCAGGTTTCAGACTGGGATCTGTTCTAAGAAGTGATGTTTGGAGCTTTAAACTGAAAAGGAACAGCGACCTCTGGTGGTGACGATTAGAAATGCTGTGTCCAAATAAGCAAACCTTTATTAAGTATTTTTATGCCATTGAAAGCAGAACAATGCAAACATTCACCAAACGTTTTATGCCGCCAGTACACGTTAAAACAGATGCTCTGTCTGTGTAGTGGAGAGAGAGTCTTAGCATTTTATTTTATTTTATTGTTATATAAAAAAAAAAAACAAGCTGTGTTTAAATGAATGCGTATTTAGTTCTGGATCGTTAAGAAAACAAACTACGTAGATCTGTTTTCCTTCCTTCTTTCCTTTTCTTTTCCTCTCTTGTCTTTCATTCATCAGGTGCAAAGGTTGTTCTTTAAATTGTGTGCGAATAAAACTTTTTAATTTGGAGCCCTTTGTATCTTACTAAAATACAAAGATACTAAGCTACTAAGACTAATGAGTAATGTCTAATAATAATTTAATTACACAAACATAATGAGGAGATGTCTTTAATTCATGTAATATTTGCCTTAATTCCTTAATAATTCCTTGACTGTTTTACTGGTCATTTAGGAAGTCTTCTCCAAACATGATGATCTCTTTCAGTGCACTCAGTATGTGAGTGTTCATGTCATCATTGGTATTACTTTCTGAACTGTAATTCTTCACCAGAAAGATGCTGTTCAGTGAAATACCCAACAACTTGTGGAACATGTCGACCTGAGATGGACAGAAATATATATAATAATTATACAGTGGTGGCTACAAAATGTAATTACACACAAACAAATGAAATAATGTATTATTATTATTATTAAGGTAAAAATCACCGTTAATCTCACCTGTTCCTTTAGGTACTTGCTTTTGTAGAGATTCTTTACATTGTCTGCCACTTTAGGACAGGCTTCATCAGGTTTGGTGAGAATCGCCAGTTGAGGAATTCCTGCAAAAAGAAGCATAATCCTGTCATGATCAGTGTCTTTGTCTCTAGTTGTTCCCTGTTTTCACGTCATGTCCTCCTTGTCTTATTTTGGTTCCAGGTTCCAGTTCCGGTTTTATTTTGGTAGCACTCCCAGTTTCTGTTTCCGTTCTTGCTTTACTTCCTGTCATCAGTTCTGTTCTCCCTAGTTCATTACCCACACCTGTCGGTAATCAGTTAATCAAATCACTGTATTTAACCACCACCTGTGTCCTTAGTTCGATGCCAGATTGTCGTATTCTAGTTCCCTGAGTGTTCGTGTTTCCCGTGTCCTGTTCCTGCCCGTATCATGTATCCTGCCCGACCTTGGATTACCTACTTACCGTGAGTTTTTGCCTGTTCCCTGTCTGTACTTTCGCCGAGCCTTTCCTGTGTATGACCTGGACCGTCTGACCGTGCCTTTGAGAATAAACCCTTTTGTGGATTATAATATCGCCTCCGTGCTGTGCATGTGGGTTCGCCGCCTGCTTCGAGTTCCTGACAGAACAATCTGGCCAAACTTGGACCCAGCCAGCACTTAGCCTCCGGTCAGGTCAGTGACTGTTTTTCCTTGTTTTTTTTTTACGGCGAATATAACTCTCCCGCGGAAGTATGGAGTTTACCTGCGCCGAGCTACCCAGCGACCTACATGTTTATTTCGAGATCCTCGCGGAGGATTACCGACGGGCTAGTAACCCGGAGGACCAGCGCTGCGCCGTGGAGGTGGCGATATTGACGCTGGAGGACGATGACACCGCGTTAGATCACCCCAGTGTTCGTCGCCTCTATGAGCGACTGTGCGCGAAGTCTGACGAGCTAAGCGACGCGCTCTGCACCACGCCAGCGCCGGTCGCACCGCCGATGGTTTCGGTTTCCTCCTCCCCGCCCCGTCGGATCGTCGTGCCTGCACCAACCTGCCCAGCTCCATGGTTGTTTCCCTGGGAGGATTTCCTGCTCTCACGCGGCCCTCAGTCTCCAGTTCAGCCGCGCGCTTCTCAGTCTCCAGTTCAGCCGCGCGCTTCTCAGTCTCCAGTTCAGCCGCGCGCTTCTCAGTCTCCAGTTCAGCCGCGCGCTGCTCAGTTTCCAAGTCAGCCGCGCGCTGCTCAGTTTCCAAGTCAGCCGCGCGCTGCTCAGTTTCCAAGTCAGCCGCGCGCTGCTCAGTTTCCAAGTCAGCCGCGCGCTGCTCAGTTTCCAAGTCAGCCGCGCGCTGCTCAGTTTCCAAGTCAGCCGCGCGCTGCTCAGTTTCCAAGTCAGCCGCGCGCTGCTCAGTTTCCAAGTCAGCCGCGCGCTGCTCAGTTTCCAAGTCAGCCGCGCGCTGCTCAGTTTCCAAGTCAGCCGCGCGCTGCTCAGTTTCCAAGTCAGCCGCGCGCTGCCCAGACCCCAGTTCAGCCGCGCGCTGCCCAGACCCCAGTTCAGCCGCGCGCTGCCCAGACCCCAGTTCAGCCGCGCGCTGCCCAGACCCCAGTTCAGCCGCGCGCTGCCCAGACCCCAGTTCAGCCGCGCGCTGCCCAGACCCCAGTTCAGCCGCGCGCTGCCCAGACCCCAGTTCAGCCGCGCGCTGCCCAGACCCCAGTTAAACCGTGTGTTACTCATGCCCCGGTGCAGCCCTGTCGTCCCCAGGCCCCAGCCAGTCGACCTAGTCCAGACCCCAGTTCAGCCGTGTGTTGCCCAGACCCCAGATCAGCCGTGTGTTGCCCAGACCCCAGATCAGCCGTGTGTTGCCCAGACCCCAGATCAGCCGTGTGTTGCCCAGACCCCTGATCAGCCGTGTGTTGCCCAGACCCCTGATCAGTCGTGTGTTGCCCTGACCCCAGTTCCGTCCTTGTCCCCGTCAGAGGGCGCTGTCCGTCTGACGACTGTTAACCCCACCCAATCAGGCCCGACGTCTCCCCCGTCGAGCTCGGCAGCTGTAAGCTGTCATGCCAGCTCCGGAGGGGACGCCGCTCCAGTCCCTGTCGGCCATGTTGCGGCCGTTCCAGTCCCTGTCGGCCATGTTGCGGCCGTTCTAGTTCCTGTCGGCTCCTCAGAGGAGGACGCCGTCCCTGTTCCCGTCGGCCATATTGAGGCCGTTCTAGTTCCAGTTCCTGTCGGCTCCTCAGAGGAGGACGCCGTTCTAGTTCCTGTCGGCCAAGTAGAGGCCGTTCCAGTCCCTGTCGGCCATGTTGCGGTCGCTCCAGTCCCTGTCGGCCATGTTGCGGTCGCTCCAGTCCCTGTCGGCCATGTTGCGGTCGCTCCAGTCCCTGTCGGCCATGTTGCGGTCGCTCCAGTCCCTGTCGGCCATGTTGCGGTCGCTCCAGTTCCTGTCGGCCCGTTAAAGGTCGTTCCTGTCCCTGTCGGCCATGTTGAGGTCGTTCCTGTTCCTGTCGGCCATGTTGAGGTCGTTCCCGTTCCCGAAGGCCAAGTTGAGGGCGTTCCCGTAGGCCAAGTTGAGGGCGTTCCCGTAGGCCAAGTTGAGGGCGTTCCCGTAGGCCAAGTTGAGGGCGTTCCCGTAGGCCAAGTTGAGGGCGTTCCCGTAGGCCAAGTTGAGGGCGCTCCCGTAGGCCAAGTTGAGGGCGCTCCCGTAGGCCAAGTTGAGGGCGCTCCCGTAGGCCAAGTTGAGGGCGCTCCCGTAGGCCAAGTTGAGGGCGTTCCCGTAGGCCAAGTTGAGGGCGTTCCCGTAGGCCAAGTTGAGGGCGTTCCCGTAGGCCAAGTAGAGGTCACCCCTGTCTCTGACCCCGTTCCTGTCGGCCCTGTAGCGGTCGTTCCAGTCCCCGTCACCCTTGGAGCCGCAGCGCCCGCCGGCCCCCAGGAGGAGGGCAAGCACCTGCGGCAGTTTCCTGCGCACCTCCAGGAGGAGGTCGCGCCAGCCGCAGTTCCTGCGCACCTCCAGGAGGAGGTCGCGCCAGCCGCAGTTCCTGCGCACCTCCAGGAGGAGGTCGCGCCAGCCGCAGTTCCTGCGCACCTCCAGGAGGAGGTCGCGCCAGCCGCAGTTCCTGCGCACCTCCAGGAGGAGGTCGCGCCAGCCGCAGTTCCTGCGCACCTCCAGGAGGAGGGTCGCGCCAGCCGCAGTTCCTGCGCACCTCCAGGAGGAGGTCGCGCCAGCCGCAGTTCCTGCGCACCTCCAGGAGGAGGTCGCGCCAGCCGCAGTTCCTGCGCACCTCCAGGAGGAGGTCGCGCCAGTCGCAGTTCCTGCGCACCTCCAGGAGGAGGTCGCGCCAGTCGCAGTTCCTGCGCACCTCCAGGAGGAGGTCGCGCCAGTCGCAGTTCCTGCGCACCTCCAGGAGGAGGTCGCGCCAGTCGCAGTTCCTGCGCACCTCCAGGAGGAGGTCGCGCCAGTCGCAGTTCCTGCGCACCTCCAGGAGGGGGTCGCGCCCGCCGCAGTCCGGCGGACCCCCAGGAGGGGGTCGCGCCCGCCGCAGTCCCGGCGGACCCCCAGGAGGGGGTCGCGCCCGCCGCATCCCGGCGGACCCCCAGGAGGGTCGCGCCCGCCGCAGTCCCGGCGGACCCCCAGGAGGGGGTCGCGCCGCCGCAGTCCCGGCGGACCCCCAGGAGGGGGTCGCGCCCGCCGCAGTCCCTGTCGACCCCCAGGAGGGGGTCGCTCCCGTCATAGTTCCTGCCGACCCCCAGGAGGGGGTCGCTCCCGTCATAGTTCCTGCCGACCTCCAGGAGGGGGTCGCTCCCGTCATAGTTCCTGCCGACCTCCAGGAGGGGGTCGCTCCCGTCATAGTTCCTGCCGACCTCCAGGAGGGGGTCGCTCCCGTCGCAGCTCCGGCGGACCTCCAGGAGGGGGTCGCGCCCGTCGTAGTTCCTGCCGACCTCCAGGAGGGGGTCGCTCCCGCCGTAGTCCCTGCCGACCTCCAGGAGGGGGTCGCTCCCGCCGTAGTTCCTGCCGACCTCCAGGAGGGGGTCGCTCCCGCCGTAGTTCCTGCCGACCTCCAGGAGGGGGTCGCTCCCGCCGTAGTTCCTGCCGACCTCCAGGAGGGGGTCGCTCCCGTCGTAGTTCCTGCCGACCTCCAGGAGGGGGTCGCTCCCGCCGTAGTCCCTGCCGACCTCCAGGAGAGGGTCGCTCCCGTCGTAGTCCCGGCGGACCTCCAGGAGGGGGTCGCGCCCGTCCCGGCTCCGGCCGCACCTGCATCGGTTCCTGGCGGCCCGGCTCCGGCCGCACCTGCATCGGTTCCTGGCGGCCCGGCTCCGGCCGCACCTGCATCGGTTCCTGGCGGCCCGGCTCCGGCCGCACCTGCATCGGTTCCTGGCGGCCCGGCTCCGGCCGCACCTGCATCGGTTCCTGTTTCTCGTCGCGGTGGTCCAAGGAGGACGCCGCTGGTTCCCGGCTCTCGTCGCGGTGGTCCAAGGAGGACGCCGCTGGTTCCCGTCTCTCGTCGCGGTGGTCCAAGGAGGACGCCGCTGGTTCCCGCCTCTCGTCGCGGTGGTCCAAGGAGGACGCCGCTGGTCCCTGCCTCGTCCTTGTCTCGGCCGCCGGACTGGTGGCCTTGCCCTCGGCGCCTCCTGCTGCCCGGATGGCGCTGCCTCCTGCGGCGACGCCCGCCTCGACTCCTCAGCCCTTCGGATCAGCGTCCGCCTGGAGGACGTTGCCATTCGGGGTGGTCCCCGGGGACATCGGTCCAGCCCAAGGGCACTAAGAGTGCCACCCTGGCTCAGCGGCTGCTGAGCAGGATCTCGCCACGCCGTCACCCTCCGTGACGGAATCCCTGAACTTCATGTTTTCTTGGTCATGGACTTTTGTAGTGTTGTGGACTCTTGTTTTGGCCCTCCTCCGGTCCTCCCTCCACCCACCCTGCTCATGTACCTTGAGGGGTAGGGATTCGGTCCCTCCGCCTGGGACCACCCTCCGCCCGCCCTGGTTTGGGGGGGGAGGCTTCCGTAGGCGCCGTGGAAGGCGCCATAGGGGGGGGGGTACTGTCATGATCAGTGTCTTTGTCTCTAGTTGTTCCCTGTTTTCACGTCATGTCCTCCTTGTCTTATTTTGGTTCCAGGTTCCAGTTCCGGTTTTATTTTGGTAGCACTCCCAGTTTCTGTTTCCGTTCTTGCTTTACTTCCTGTCATCAGTTCTGTTCTCCCTAGTTCATTACCCACACCTGTCGGTAATCAGTTAATCAAATCACTGTATTTAACCACCACCTGTGTCCTTAGTTCGATGCCAGATTGTCGTATTCTAGTTCCCTGAGTGTTCGTGTTTCCCGTGTCCTGTTCCTGCCCGTATCATGTATCCTGCCCGACCTTGGATTACCTACTTACCGTGAGTTTTTGCCTGTTCCCTGTCTGTACTTTCGCCGAGCCTTTCCTGTGTATGACCTGGACCGTCTGACCGTGCCTTTGAGAATAAACCCTTTTGTGGATTATAATATCGCCTCCGTGCTGTGCATGTGGGTTCGCCGCCTGCTTCGAGTTCCTGACAAATCCAGTTTGATTAATAAATGTAATCAAACACCATCAGTCCACACTAAGTGATGACTGTGTATATATTCAGCTGTTACCCAGGTCACAGGCTGCCAGTCTGACTTCTCTCATCTTCTTCACCACTTCATTGCTCAGTAAAGACACTGAGCCAACAGGAACAACACACACCAGGACATGAACTCTGTCGTTCATAGTGGGATCTGGGTTGTAACTGTTGTCATTCTCCTCCAAATGTTGATCAGATTTAAACTGGAAAACAATAAAATATGGTCATAAATACTGTACATACAATAAGTGAAAACAAATCTTGTTTGTGACTCATGCTTTTGTTCAGAGCTAAATGTCACAGGACCTCGTTAAATAATGAGGACAAGCAATTTTTACCTCATACCCGTCCTTCACATGTCCCTTTAGGGCCAGTTTCACATCCTCCACTTGGACTCCTCTGTCTGACCATGATGTCATTGAAAATGAAATTGTAGAAGCTCTGACGATCTTTGTGGATTTTGTAAGTCTGATCCTGTGAAACAGAAGGTGCAGATTTAATTAAAAGCCAATTTACAGTTTACATTTCTACATGAATAATGAACCACTGTCGACAGAATCACCCCAGTAAACAGATATTCATACTTTTTGAGTATAGCTGTCCCCAGATGTTGCATCCGTCAGTGCTCGACCTGCAACTCTGCCTTGAAAAACGCTGTCGACAGAGTTGATGAAACTGGACTTTCCAGCACCAACTGGTCCATAAAGCAGAATTCTGAGATGTGTCACTTCTTCATTTTGAGGTTTGTATTGTTTTAGAAAACTTAACGTTTCCTTGTTCCTGTGCAGTACAAAAATCAGAATTCAAGTACTGTATAATTCATTATACAGTAATATAATGTAATGTTACATAATAATTTTACATAAACATAATTGCTGTCATCTGCAGCTCTGAGTCAAAGCTGTAACAAACCACATGAGGTCCTGAGCAAAACCACAAAAAGCAACACCACAGTAACTTATTAACTCACTCTGGCAAAGTCCTCCATGGACCTTTAGATAGTCCTGTAGCACAAATTACATGTGTGTAAATACACGGAGATGGATTTCTTATGTAATAGTGAATTATATTTAATCAGTGCTGTTATTCAAAAGATGAGAGTCAGAACTTACCTCCTCCCATTTCTGAAAGACATTTAAATGCACATGGTGTGAGTATTATTGAGAGCAGAAGAATTAAAACGACAACAACTGTCACTAAGATATTTTACTGAAAAAATAAAAACTGCCTGCTAGGTTTTGCTGTCATGCTAGTAAGAGGAGGGGGGTGATGTCCACATGTTCATTGCATTGAATGGTTCAATAACATAAGGACTAGTTTAGTTATTAGTTTTAGTTAGTAACTTAAACATTTTTAATATTTAGTATGAGACAGCAAATGGTAAACCAGTACCTTTGGTTCTGTGGTCATTTCATACTTGAGTTGAACTTTGACTTTCATTTCTTCACTATTATTAAAAAAGTCAAAATTTCAAGGTAGATCAAACTGGACAACGCAGATTTATCAGCATTGTCTTTGAGTGTAGTAAATATTTTGTGCTTGTGTGCCATTCTAGGACACTTTGAAATTAAATTACGTAATAAACAAGAGCAAACGACTAATTAGAAGCAAACACAGACCACAATGAGGAAACAAAGAGAAACTCAGGTGAGTTAGTAACCCAAGTATGACAACATTAAAGGTTCTATGCTGAAGGCTGTAAAACCAAAGGCAGAATTAAGACTAATCAACAAGACAGAAGTGATTAAGAAGTTATGTAACGGAAAAGTTGTATATTTATGTATCTACTCTTTTTGTATGTGCTTAAATGCAGATGAATGAGGGGCTAGAGCCTTACTGACATGTGACAACAAATAGAAAGTCATTACCTGTGGTTCTGCTGCTCTGGGTTGAGGTGGTCCTGCAGAGTGAGAGAAAAATCAAGGAGATGGACGTTTTATAGAGTTCCGTTATTTGTACTTTTGCTTTCATTTTAGCGTCCAGTAGAGTGTTTACAAGAAAAAAAGCAGGGCTGATGTGTGATGACCCACTGCACAAGGACATATGAATAAAAAATGAAAGGTTTTACACAAGTTCATTTAACAGGTCTTTTTAATGTGAATGGCTTCCTTTTAGGAGTGAGGATCGAGAAAAGAAGTTTTAACAGTTTTAAGCTCAGCAAGTAAATAATTGGAGGAGGTAAACAATTGGAGCTCCAAACAGCGACCTCTGGTGGTAACGTTTCGAACTGCTCTGCCATCATCTACATTAAAAATAAAAGTACAAAGTGTTCAAATAAGCAAACCTTTATTGAGTTCTTTTTAATTCCTATAAAAGCAGAATAACACAAATGTGCACTAACCATTTTATGACACCACTAGATATTAAAGCCAGATGCTCCTTTAGTGTAGTGGAGGTCCAGTCTTAGCAGTTCATTCTTTTCCATTGGCGATACATCACAGTAGTGTGTGTGTGTGTGTGTGTGTGTGTGTGTGTGTGTGTGTGTGTGTGTGTGTGTGTGTGTGTGTGTGTGTGCGTGTGTTTTCACAAGCATTTCCACACAGTTCCGGCCTCTCCTCCCTGTCCTGTTCACACAACTTGGCTTCTCTGGTTTCAGCCGGAAGCCTAAGAGCCCGGTGGGGCCTCACACAGACCCCCTTCACATTCCTTCCTGTGTTCTCCTGTCCGGCCCCCTCCCCCCAACGCAAACACTCACAGCCGCCGGTGAATCCCGGTGCAGCCGTACTTGTGCGGGCATTTCCCCTTTACAGCCATGCATGAATAAATAAAAGATGGATTCTGACTCAAACCCAGTGTGTTCTGTTTAGAGGAGCGCTCCTGGAACACTTGACGATGATCTCAGTCATTTGTTACTGTCCTGTTTGTTTAACCTTTTGCACTCTGCTGTTGAACCCCAACCAACAGCCGTCGCCTTCACTTTACTGTGTTCAGACAAAGGTGAAGCCCTTAAAGCCTTTGTCGCTGCGGGTGTGGGGCCTCTCAGCTGCTCCACAGCCCCCCGGACCCCCGCTCTCCTTTCTGGACGCTCCTCGATTGTCCCAGCTTTTGTTCTGCAGATCGGTGTGGGGGAAGTGGAGCTGTGGACGTGGGAGCAGACGTCTTCACACCCAGACTTGTTCCCTGTCACTCGCACGCACCCCCATGCACCACTTTCACACGGATTATCTCACGCCTAAAGAATGTCTCCGCCGTCACGTGGTTCGCTATTGTTGAGTAATATGTGACACAAACACGTCAGGTCAGACTTAGTAGAAGGCATTTAATAAATATTGAGGTAGACGTGGTCAGTGGATCATTTTACACGTAATTCCGTCAGCTTCACACAGTCAACGCCCTTAAACACTCCATCTGAAGCAGGGTTTAACACAGGTCTGTGCGAACGTCCATGAAGGCAGCTTAAAGTCCACACGAAGCAGTTCTCCGAGTTCCGCCTTCGGTCCAGTCCCTGGTCCGTGTCACCGGGACTATTGCGCACCGGGGCGCATCCGGCCGACGGCTCCGCGGCGCGCGCTCGGGGCCGCGCAGAGAAAGTTGGGTTCCTTTGCTCTTTGCGCGTGGCTTCAACACACGGCGACGGCTCTGTGCAGAGGCACGGGGGCCGCGGACGCGCCCGCGTCGCCGCCGCAGCTCACGTAGTCCATCAAAACAGCGCCGGCAATGACGTGGTGTTGCGCGGGGATTCCCTGCTCGAGTTTCGCCTTCTTGCACGGCAGAAAGTCCGGTTCGGCCGCCGCCTTGCTCCGTCTCTTCCTGGAGCGCTCCGGGCTCGCGGGGCGCACGTTCTCCTTGTTCTCCGCGCCGGCGTGTGCGCGTGCGTCACGCGGCGGCTCTGTGGGAGCACCCGCCACCTCCTCGTGCGCAGGCTGAGGCTGTTGGGGCGTCAGAGCCCCGTGACCCCGGGGCTCCTGCGCAGCGGCCGCGCGCTCCGTGGGCTTCTCGTGCGCGTGGTGCCCCTGTTCCCAGTCCGACGCGCCGGGTTCTGCCGCCGCCTGGGCCTCGTGGTAGATGTCCCGGGCGGATTTCATCACCAGGGACAGCAGGAGGCTCCGGTGGAGGCGGAGACCCCCCCTCTGCGTGCGGGAGCTGTACAGCTTCCCCAACGCCACCACCATGATCCGCTTGGCCTCGGCGCTGACCTCCATCACAGCAACGCAGTCCAGGACAAACAATCGGGCTTGATTTGTTGATTCAGGTCTCTCCCCCGTGACTTCACACACAGACACAATACAGACCGGGCGCGGGACAACTGCTACTTATCACCTCGTTGACGTCATTCGCCCAGCGTCATCCGACGAGGCTCCGCCCACCGGCCTCACACCAAGGCCTGCTATTTCCAACGGTCCGGCAACAACTGGGTGGACAGCTGTGGCTATTTTCATCTGTCAAGACGAGACAGCGCAACTACAACGTAGAGAAGCGTCACGAGCCTTCTGCAAAAAACACCTAGAAACAAACCACACATCGGAATATATTTAAATACCAACACATGCAACGCTAAAGACTTCAGAACACATAGAAAAGGTAAATACATGCAGGTTTACTGTAATTAAAACATCTGCATTATATAAAAAAAATACCAACATGGTTTATTTATTTTTACTATGCGTGTTTCACATTCTCTGTGGACAAAAGAGGAATGTTTTATTTTTGCTTTCTTTGGAAAGGACAGTAAACACCTTAATGTCTCCATGCTGCTGCAGACAAAAGAATTTCCCCATCATCAGATTAATAAAGTCTGTGTAATCTTATCTTATCTCATCTTGTCTTATCTTACCTTATATTGTCTTTATATGTTCCATCTATTGGTTTGTTTATATGATCCATCTATTGGTTTGTTTATATGATCCATCTATTGGTTTGTGTTCACTTCAACAGCTAAGGTTTATAATAAACACATGTATTTAGGTGCAATTGGTCATAAAGTCTATGTAATGTAACACATGCCAATAAAAGGTTGTTCAGTACTAAATCAAGTTAATGGTGATAAGTCAATTAAATTTGTTTGTTTAGTTTAATGTGTGTTCTGTAGCTGAAATTGTGTAACATGGAAAAGTCTAATTCTGTAAATGTCTTTGTTTGACACTGTAGCAATCGAATCTTTTTCTCCATCTCTATTTTTAGCTCGTCTATCTGGAATAGACAAGAAAATACCAGCCTCTGAGCTCCTTTCCAGTCTCACCCATCCCCCAGTGTGTTGCTTCCTTTTGCAGGAAAACAGAATAGAGGGGGAGCGAGAGGGGGGTGTTGGGTTAGCAGACACATGCCCATATAAAGCACATCCTGCCGCTGTAAAACATGCAGAGGAAAACCCATGACGTGTGTGGAAGCCCTCGTTTCCTGAAGCCATTTAAAGCAACTGTAGCGGGTTGCGTCAGAGTCTGTCACTTCCCAGAGCTCATATATGGGCAGTGGAATCCAGCTGCTCAGGTTTTATAGTGACCAGAAGTTGCTCGTGAGGAATTTGCACTATGCAGTGAATTGTTTTTTGTTAAGGCAACAACAGCATGTCTGTTGTGGACGGCAACAGCCCCATATTTGTTGTAACTGTTAGGATTTATTTAAATTCAACATGCATAAATTATAATGAAATTATAGTTATCTAGATTTTAGTTTCCCCATGTTTAAAGCATATTGTCCTGAATTCACACTGATGCAATGAGTCATTGAGGATTCACCTACCCGTAACAGTCTGCTGTGGAAGGGCGCCCTCGTGTGGTCATGTTATGGAACTGACGCTACGTTGTCGATTGGAGCCCATTGGTTGGAGATTAATGGAGTCTATAGGCGAAGCATCCCCGCAAGCCTCACCAAGCATCAAACTTTTCTTATTTATTTCTTACACAAGTAACTTATGACAGATAATACATTTTACTTAATAACATAACAAAACAAATGAAGGAGTTTGCTAGTAGCATTGAGTGTGTATTGCATGAAAAGGGGATGTATCTAAAAAATGATCTTATTAATTAAATACTTTATCTATTGAGTAATTCTTGTGAGGTCTGGGTTGCTTGTGTAAGGCAGTTTTCACAGCACCTTTCATTGTAATTAATACTTTAATTAATATTAAAAAGACATTCTTCAGAGAGTACATCTGATGACCGCTAGGTGGCGCCACGAGACAGGAGTTAGCTAATTATAAGCAGAAGTTCATGAAAAGCTGCTGTAAGCACAACCTAACTTTAAAGGAGAGCTATCAGGGTCTTGAAAAGCAGAGTGTGAAGGGGTTGTCCAAATCCTGAAGGATATTAACTTCTATAAAAGCACATACTCACGACTTCATTGGTGATTATGGGATTTTAAAGAGTTGGATCGAGGCTGGCAGTTATGTAACCATAACACTGAAATTAATCTCTTTCTGAGCAGCTATGCACTAAACATGCTTTAATTAATGTCACTCCACTAGGGGGCAGTAGATCCCCACAACAAGCAGCCTGGTCCAGACACAAACCACCTTTGTGTTTTAGTCCCTGCCAGTCTTTATCAACTATATGTTAATTTTGTTCAGAGCAAATAAGACAGTGGGTATTTGATTTATTTTCCTATCTGATGGGTTTGAAGTGTGCTGCCCTCAGCTGCCCCATCTTTTGGCCAGCTGTCGTGTTTGACATCAAACTCTAGGTGGTGCTAAAAGGAAAAGTTGTCTCCTTATAAAAAAGGGCAAAGGTTTAATGATACTTATACAAAGTGTTTATCTCATAAAGGGTTAAATTCACATTATTAGTGCACATGTTCTGGATTCATTGATCGGGTTGCACTAATATGAGAAATAATGTTATTAGTTATTTTATAGGTTTAATTTAAAGCAATTTTTGAAGCTGATGATTTTATTCAGTATAAAAAATGTATAATACATTAAATGTCACAAACTTTTTTAAAGTTATCAAGTCAATTTATATTTAATTAATTCATATTTTTTAAAAAGGTAATATTAATATAAAGTAATTTTTAAGTTGATGCTAACAAGCAGATTGATTTGTATAGGATTTCTTTTAATTGTTGAGTTGGTAGAGATGTAAAAAATTGCCACTGGTCCCACGAGGCATCCTTTTCTCATCTATGTAGAAAACAAAAACTAGACTATAACCAAATTAAGACTGAAACGATTGTGAGCTGACGTGTTCATTGAGCATGACAAAGCACAGGGCAGCCTCCAGGTGGGAGAACTGAAGTGTGCATCGAGATGACGGTCAGCTGGAGTTTTATGAAAATTGCCTCACGAGTTACTTCACAGTTCACAGTGAATACAGATAGTGTCTTTTGATTTAAAGAAATTCGAATAACACTTATATTTATAAATAATTTTCTACATTTAAGGCAAATGTTTACAGATACAAATGTTTATTTAATATTCCAGTAATAAACAATCAGACAGAAATTGTTACAAATCTTTTATTAAGATATTTAATCCATTTCAACATTTTCTATGATTTGTATTTATTTATTTTACAGTCGTTAATGTGCAATTATCTTTGATAATGTTGGGTCACAGTTACAGGGCTTTCACAAAGTTATTGGCACTTGGAACACAGAAAGAATAGGATGAGCAGTACAGGAGGTCCACTGGCGCTACAGGGTTACAGAGGGCAGGGAGCAGGGGTGAAGACATGGGCAGACCAATTACCGCACAGGTTGTGAAGAAGCACTGAGTTTGGGTAAATATATACCTCATGCTGTGAGTGCACAACAAACAATTTGACCTCTATGAGTGTGTCTATATATAATATACAGTTTTATCTATACAGTTATATAATATTATTTATATATGTACTGTGTAGTGACAAAAGGTTCCCCATGCCGTGCCACACCTTATCTATTCAAGTGTGTAGGTTTATATGTTTTGTGAAATGTAAACACAAATGCTAGGTTTAGAAATAACAAACCATTAGACTTCTCCTCAAATGCACAAAAAGTAAAAGGTGTTCACAAGGAGGTTGTGGGCAAACCTGATGTTTACCAGGTCACGATTAGCAGGATTTAAATCATTGTTATTTCTAAACAGCAGATTCAGCTAATTGCGGTTTAGGCCATAAACTGGACCAATGAGTCACGACAGCAGGATTTTCCGACTTTGTCCGTGTTACAGTGTTGACATTTCATTTGCTGCTGCTTTTGTGAAAGCAGACCGCTATTGCTTCCTTGGAATCAATGTGGATTCACTGGTGACATTTCAGCTCCAGTCAGTGACTCAGACTGAAGCACAGATCTTTTAGTTGGTCGCTGTGTAGCATAGTTATCACTTCTTGGTCCCCCCTAAAAATGTCAATCATTATATTCTAGTTTAAAGAACACTTTTCTAAGAACTAAGCAGCTAACATTTTTCATCTCAGCTAGTTTTAGTTTTTGCCTGTATTACGTTTAATTTATTCTGAAGCATTTGGGGGCTCAAAGAGAAGTGAAACATTTTTGACAAAATTAAACCTTGTCACAATGAAAACGCACATTTGACTGTAGCTAGAAACAGCCGAAAGCCATTAGGCAAATTAAACCTGCACATTGTAACTGAGCTTGAACGACCCCAAAAAACGCCACTTTGCCTCTGAAACAAGAACAAACTTGTGGAAGTGAAACGCGGCAGCAGCTGCATGAAGGACAGGAAGCACAACAGTCAAAGATACTGAGGAGGTAAGTGGAGGTGCTCATGTTGCATCTACAGTCAAATGCAAAACTGAGGTTTTATTGTCATTGCCCTTCCTGAATACGTACACGGTACTGCATCTTTGTTCTGTCCAAGTAAAGTCATGGTTATATTATATCTGAACAATAATGAAAATAAGTTGCACTGTGTATGTCATTCTTGCTATTTTCCTGTAAGATTAACTACATGGTGGAAGCATTTGTGGTTTACTTTTCAGAAAAATAAAAGTCTTTGCAGTAGGAGACAATGATCCGTGATGTGTAAGAGCGTTTCGTCTTTCCAAAGTCAGACCCTGACCGCGTTCATGTATACACACCTGCAACAGAGATGATGAACCCCTGCACTGGCCTCCAGTCAGAGGTCACCATGCATTCAAAGGTTCCTAGCAAACATCAGCTTAAACATAAAAAGGTCACTCTGGACATTTTATAATCAGATGCATCCAGCAACAGAAAGGAAGAACACTTGGGATTGACCTCAACAGTCTTGATTATTTACAGTAGGTGTTTGTGCCACGTTCTGAACAAGAAACACAGGCAGATATGGAAAGAAATAATTACAGTTTCCACCTAAACGGGGTGACTGCTACGCGTTTCTCAAAAAGGTGCATGAACCACTGGTTCTTCTCAATAAGGTGCAGAAACCTCCACTCTAACCTTACACAGAAGGTGCAAAAGTATTTCAAACTCCAAAAAAAAAATCAGCCATTTTGATTTTGTGTAATAAGGAGGTGGTGTATTGAAGGAGGACACACAAATGAGGAAACTACATACGAGAGGAAACGACTTCTTTGCCATCAAACACGTGGATAGTACCATAAAACCTATTTGCTTCCATCAACATCGCCTCCTCCTTGACATTACCACCCGACAGCTCTCAGCTTATTGATTCAACATAAAAGGCACGTTCCACTATCGCCCAATTATTTCCTGTGACTTTGAGTCTGCGGCTTCTTTCTTTCCCCAATGACGTCAATGCAAAGACGAAACGAGCTGAGTTGGGCCAATATAATCTATCTAAAGAATTTTAAAAACTGTGGGGCCAGTGTTTTGTTCAAGGAGGGGAATGTTGCCGGTCGGCGACCTAACGAGGCGGTGATCACAGACAACAGCCTCATTTGCGTTTCAAGGTGGTGAACGGGACATGAAAGGCTTCAAATTTAGCAGTTCAACTGCTCGTTACATCACTTTGTACTGTAAAATAAAGATAAAAATAAACGACTGAGGGTCCTATAATAAGACTGCGTAATAGGTTTTTCTGCAAAAATAGCACTTTTCCTTTCCGACTAGACTCCTTTCAGTAAAACATTAAGATCGAGATTTTAAAACAATCCCTCTCACTGTCTCCGCTCACACCGTTCCAGGCATGGGCGCCGGTATAAATATAGTTTATCTTCTAAAAATATGACCATCTTTGATTACCTCTTGCTTTACAATCATCTCAGTAAAAAGCTTTTCCCCCTTCTCTCTGGATCACTTTTCAGCTTATGCTAAACACTTTGAAAACAGAGAAACACATGAGATACATAGTGTGTCTCCAAGACACTGCACAGTGATACGCGAGTGAGCTTCTCTGGTATCGTGAGAGGTGCGGTGGGGTCGGGAATACTTGCAGAGGATGCGAATGGAGGAAGAACAAGTAGTGTTAATCGTTTTAATAACCTACGGTAAATTTAGTTCCGTTCCCGTGGCTGGAATACAAGTTGTCAGGTTTGCATAGAGAGAAATGCCACTGACACTTACATTCAGTACATTGGCCCCCTCTGCTCCAAGCCATGTCCTATTCCTCCACAGGCTGCACCAGTAAGTCCCCACCCACCACCTGCATGTCAGGGAATGTATTTAATAAGCAACAGCGGATGCGCTTACACATCTTAAAAAGACAAGGGGAGGCAGAGGGCAGCGAGGCGGAAACTGAGCACCCTCTTCCTCTGTCTCTAATTCCATTGTACAGTCATAAAGCAAAAAACGAAAAAAAAACAAAAAAAAAAAAAAACAGGTTGTCATGTCCTGGTTACATCAGGGTAACAACTGTTGACCCCAGTGTAGAGTAGAGAGTCGGATGTGAGAGATCAGCGTGGGCCAAAGTGTGAGGAGGCAAGCCGAGCTGGGAAATACTGGTACGTGAGCCGCCGAGCTTCAACCTCGCCCCCCGGACGCAGTTCAAAATAACGGTCCTCCATCCCCGCCCACACCTGGTAGTGATTCACCTGAAGAGCCGCCGGACTCCATGCCGGCGCCTCCGGCGGCCTCCAGAGCGGCCGGGTCGAACGCCTGCTCGGCCCCCAGGCCGTCGTCCTCGGCCTTCACGCCGTCGGGCAGGAAGGCGGAGTAGGCGTCGCTCTCGGCCATCAGCAGCTTCAGCTTGGGGATCCAGCTCTTGCGGACGACGCGGCGGGCGTTGGTGCACATGTCGGCCGCGATGGCGTTCATCTCGCTCTCTTTGAAGCTGGTGGCGAAGTTCTGGCAATAAACTGACATGAGAAGGAAATAAATTACAAAAAACTATTCAAACGTTTAGGTTGTGTAGATGCCGCCCCCTAGTGGTCAATCAGGTGTATTACATTTTAGTTTCTAATCTTAATCATTAAGAGGCAGTAGGTGGTGAGTAATCTAATCTTCACACTCATCCCTCAGTGGTGACACCTAACTTTTAATCAATTCCTAATTAATAACTAATAGTTCATTTCCTCCTTCATGAACAACACTACTGTACGAAAGCATGTGCTCAGTCTGGATCAAATCTTTGCAAGCGAATGCTCAAATTGTTTGCATGCTTGTGGGCAAACACCCACAGTGCGCTCACATTTGACCGCGTGCAGCACTCTGTTGTCCAGGGGCTTGCGGCTCGGGTCGTTGGTGGACGAGCGGATGCCTGTTCCGCAGCTGTTGGCCAGCGTGTTCCTGATGCGGAGAGAGGAAAATGAGCGTCGGAGAACACAGAGCAGAGGCAGGCAAAAATAGTCGCCCCATCCCTCCCCATGCATGCAGATAAAAAAAGACAACTTTAATTTCTATATTAAAAGGGTTTTTGCTAACTTTACATGAAACGCTGGCAGAAATAGACTCGGGCGAGAAAGGAAGAAGAGACCTGTCAAAGAAGGCGGCCAGCAGCCTCCTCAGCAGCACCTTGTGTCTGGTCCCCGCGCTCACGTGACAGTTCATGAGCTGGGCTCGTGATATATACACAGACGTACCTGCAACGAGAAGAGCCACACAAATGAGCCACCGAGTATGACTCACACGCGGGTTCTTCATGGCACATATCACTGTAGAGTTCGTAGTTTGCGGCTTAGCGATAACGTCCGGATCTTCCCTCTGCTTCACCTCAACACAGGAGTTGTTCATCTGGTATCTATTGTGATTCATATCGAACAGTGCGGCTTCAGGCTGAGGGGGTGCAGGGAGGGGGCTGCGCTCCAGTTGTGCGTCAGACGGTAGTTTTGAGCATTCATTTGTCTCTTTCATTTCTCACCCACATCTTAAAACAAATATCAACGTCCAGTAATTTTTTATAGCGTGATTGTACATTCCTGCACTTTCTCTAAAACAGCCTTTTATGTGGCTTTGTTTTGTTAACAGCTTCAAACCTCTCTCTCTCTCTCTCTCGTTGTGGTACAGTACACTGAGTGGTGTGTAACCCAGCCTGTAAGGTAACACACTGTCACAGGATATCCTTGACATAAACACACGGGTCACGTGGGCCCCACTGCTGAACAATCTGCGACCCGAGCCCGGTCACTGGAGGACGCCCTCGCTGCCTTCAGGCCCGTTCACAGAGCTCACCTGAGACTAGCTCCAGCTTCTCAGCGGGGTCTCCGTCCTCGTACAGTTTGGGGTGACAGCGGTTGCCTATCTGAGCGATGAGTTCCGCCGGGAGACACGTCAGGTCCCGCCCTCGCATGCGGCCCCGCGTCTCCGTGTGGTCCGGCAGCGCCTCCACGCGCTCGCCAGCAGCTGGAGAGAGAGCGCGAGGTCCAATTAGAACACGCAGACGGCGCACATCATAATACCTGCGTCCGCAGCCTTACCGGCTGCTCCCATGTTGAGCATGCTGTACATGGTATACATGTTGCAGATTTGCCTGTACTGCTCCTCGGCACATTCGTCCGCCCCCTCCTCCTCCTCTTCGTCGTCATGGTAGCTAATGGGCGAGTCACTAGTGTAGGTGCTCAGAGTGCCAGGACTGGCACCTTCTGACACAGTGAGACCGGCTGCAAAGCCGCCGTTGGTGGCGCCGGTGCCGCCGCCGGCCGGCCCGGTGGTGGCCCCCATGCCCATGGCCAGGCCCAGCGTGCCGGGGCTCTGGATGGCGCTGCCCCGCACCGCCTCCTGGGAGTAGCGGGCCGCCTTCCGGGCCCCGGCCCCTCCCCCCGCCCCGGCGCCGCCGCCGTCTCGGCTGCTGCCGCCCTCCCAGAGTCGCTTGGCCACGGGGGTGCAGACCACCGAGTAGGGGGCGGCCGCCTCCGGCGGCCCGGCCGGCTGCTCTGTCTTCACCCGCGACACGAGCGGGAGCGGCGTCAGCGAGGAGGCCGGGCGCGGCGCGCTGCTGCCGGTCTGCGTCACGGGGCTCTGGGGTTCCGAAGGCGGCGCCTCCTCTGCGTGGAGGCCCTGGGAGTCGCAGCTGGGTGAGGAGACCTAAAAACAAACGCACGCGTTACCGGGCGCGATCAACTAAAAGATGCACGATCAATGTAACAGACTGCAACTGCTTCAGCTTCACCTTGAGGAAGAATTCCGTGCCTTTCTCCATGATCTGCTGGATCTGCAGGAATCCGGCGGTGTACATGAGCAGAAACTGGTCCCCCACCGTCATGCTGAGGCGGCCCGTGTAGCAGAAGGACAGGATCTGCTGGAAGCTCTGGGGCTGCACAGCCGGCGGCAGCTCCACCACGGTGGGGCTCGGCTCGTTGCCGCCGCCTCCTCCGCCGTTGCTGCTGCTGCTGAAAAGGTCTCGGAAATACGAACTGCTGGCAGCCAGAACGGCTCGATGAGCCTGGAAGCAGACAAGTTAGGGAACATGAGTCATATGAGGGAGTGGTTTATTGTTTATTAAGTCTGAGGAGATGTTTAGTAAACAGAAGCAAACAGATAATAAATGAGTCTAAACAACTTGGTTAGAAATTCCTAATATTACTGAACAGAAAATCATTAATAGAAGATAAGTAATAGTTACATGAAAAAATATCAAACACAAAAAGTGCAATAATTGCAAAGTCCAACATTTGTTTGAGAGTTTAAAACTCACAACGGAGAGGTTTTTTTAATTACGTGTCACCAGAGCTATTGACATTTACAGTAAAGACTACAAGTGACTAAGATGATAAGGTCGAACTGCTGAGAAAGGCGTCATCTGAATCTCTGTATCAGTCAGTGGTGAATGACGCTTTGTCTGTCACATCTACAGAGTTACAGCTTAGACTTTGTGCGTCCTCAGGCTCCGGGGCCACAGTGAGAACCCGCTCCGTACCTTGAAGGCGTGGCCTTTGACCACCACGGAGACGTCGCAGTAAAGGCCCTGCAGCCGCTGCTCGTTCAGACACTCTAAGACGTTGTTGCCGAAGTTGGGGATCGCCATCTGGAGGGTCTGGGCCATGGTGCGCCTACGCACACCACCGAAGGGTCTTAGGAGAGCAGACAGGGAGACAGAGGCTTAACATGGGCACAGCGAGTGATGCAGGCGCCGCTTGATACACGTGGGTTAAACATGGGGCCGGAGATTCGACCCTTCGCTAAATGGGAGTCGTGGTTCCAGCTGCAGAGCCAGCGACCAAAAGGACACAAAAGCACTTTCATCCTGTGTGGGTGCCTCTGTATGAGGGGGGGGGGGTCCTCAGACGAGGAGGTGTGATGTGGCAAGGCTCTGTCAACAGACAGAAAGTTGGAGAACAAAGCAGGTGAGGAACAGATACGGGACGCGGCTGGCAGCCGCTCGCTGGGTCCAAACGTGCTCAGACCTAAAGCTCGTGTTTATTACTGCAGCTCATTATCCATAGAAAACACACACACATGAAGAGTGAGGCTGACTGGAGGCTTCTGGCAGGACGCTGGCATTTAAACCAAGGTTCTGTGGAGGCCTGCAGAGAGGCGTCCACATCACATTAAGGTGATGCGTCACTTGAGAATAGCAGTGGCTCAGTAAAAGCCTTTTTATCTTCCATGAGCTCTAAAAACCCAGCGTCCGCCCAAATCTGGGTCAGGTTCTGTGTAATAGCATGTTTCAATTCACTGCCCTCAACACACACAGACAAACATACCCTCCTGCCCAGCGCCCTCTATACAGGGCCTGTCGATATGCAGTCAAAGGGAACTAATGCGTTTGAATGCTGTGTTCGGGCTGGATGCAGCAAAACATTAGGACGCCGCACCAAAGCACAAGCAAAAGCAAAAGTGATGCACGGATGCACGGTGCACAAACACGTACACGCCACACAGCGAGGGAACTGACTCAGGACCACCCTTCCAGGGCCACATTACCAACTTTGGCGAGGCTGACGGATGGAGGGAGCTGCCCCATCATATCCAGAGCCTTTGGTTTGGGAGCCAGCCAAGCTCCAGGGCAAAGAGAAATGCTCTCTTTGTCTCCGTCTCACTCAGGCTCCCTCTCCCTCATACTAAAACACAGATGCACACGCACGCACGCGCGCGCAAGCTCAAACAAACCCACAAAAGGCACACTGAGTCACACACAGGCATTAGACAATAGTGCTTGTTTACAGTTTGGCGAGCCACAGTAAGCACACATGCGTGCACAGAGGGACACACCAACACGGAGCTGAGAGCAGGGTGTGTTTGCACAGTTTGTCCTGACAGTGAGGGAGAATGTGGCTGTGTGTGTGTGTGTGTGTGTGTGTGTGTGTGTGTGTGTGTGTGTGTGTGTGTGTGTGTGTGTCTTTATGCACCAAGGAGGGGCCGTGGGGCCTGCAGAGACCAAAGGGATCATCTCAGGTCCTTATTCTATTCACTGTATAGACTGCAGTCAGATCTCATGCAAACCGGCCTGAGGAGAAAGTAGGTCAGCGCTCAACGACAAATCTTCCCGAGGTTTTGCCTGACTTACAGTTGATGCTACGACGGGTCAGCTGTGAACGTGTGGGCGACTTGTTTCCAGCTCTGTGATACAAAGCTGCAGGAGCTGAGAGCGTGATTACTGTGGAGTCATTACTGAGGCTGGCGCACAATGCATTCCATCTATAGGCATTTCCTGGTTCTCGCGTGCCCGCATGGCTGCGCTACTCCTATCAGCAGGTTATTGTTGAATCAGCTGGACCCCCCCCCCACCCCCCCAAACCTCACGAACTTATTAAACTCCATATTGCTGAGGATGAGAGGTCCAAACGTGAAAGGGTTCCGGATGATGTCTCGGAGCATTCACGCAGCTCACGCGCACCGGGGTGCCCGCACTGTGTGCCAGGCTCCCAGCTCCCATCCACGGTGGGTGGTGTGTGTGTGTGTGTGGGGGGGGGGGTCCTCTAAACACGATCGCCCTCAACGCTGTTTACGGGCCATCAAACGGATGTCGAGCGGACGGACCCGAACGCGCGTCGTGCTCACGCTCGCGTGGCCCGCGGCGCAGAGGCGTCAGGACCCGTGCGCCGCGGGCCTCCGGCGGCGGCTAGCGGCTATGCTAACGGGCGCCGCCGTGCAATGACTCGGGCTCGCCGTCCACCTCGCGCACGGTGTCAGGCATTCCCGCGAGTGCTCCGCGCCGCGACCGACAAGATGAACGAGACACTTACTGCCTGCGCGGACGTGGGAGCTGCGCCGCGCCGCGCCGCGCCGCGCCGCGCCGCCGGTCGTCCAGCTCAGATGTGGCTTATTTAAATATGTCGGTGATGGGGGAGATCGCTCCCCCCGCCGCTCGCCATTCTACCGACATCAACAGGTCATCCCGGGACACGCAGCAGCTGAGGGCGAGCCAGACGGAACCAGTGCGGCACGGAGCGGAGGGGGTGTGGGGGGGAGAGAGAGAGAGAGAGAGAGAGAGAGGGGGGGGGGGGGGTCGAGCACAACAAGGCACAGTTCTTTACGACCGGTGCTCGCGAGCCAAAAACCCCGGCTGCCAGCGCATTTTCGCATATTTGCGAGAGGAGACGCGCGGAGTTAACCGTTTAGGCGCAACCACAGCGCCAGAATGGAGCGGCGCGTCGGGCTCAAGTTTAGAACCCGTCCCCTCTCAGCCCAAACTTTTATGGTCCCGTATCTTGACCGCTCCTCATCAACCACCTAAGCCCATGGCGCCAGCTAGGGACGCCGGGAGACATCCTTCCTCCCCCCCCTCCTCCGGCCCCGTCGCCGCCGCCGCCGCCGCCGGGACGCGTCGCACGGCGGCGGACGCCACTCACCCCCTCGCTGGGAAGTCGCTGCAGCGCGTCGGTTCACAGGAGGAGACGCAGCGCTCGCTCCGCTCGCCGTCCCTCGCCGCGGGCAGCCATTCAGTGTGAGCGCGGCGCGGATCGCAGAGCCATCGAGGGCGGCGCGGCGTCCCAGGGGAGTGCGGAGCGCAGAGCCACTGATCGCGCGGAACAGACGAGCGGCGAGACGAGCATGACGCGCTCGTCGCTCAGTCGCATGATCGCTGCGAGCGCAGCCTCAATTTGGGGAGACCTGCCCCGCGGCGTGGACTGTTTGCGCATTGGCACAGCGATAGCGGCAGCCTGCGAGGAGAGAGCGCCCCCCCCCCCCTCTCTCTCCCTCCCTCTCTCTCCGCATTTGAGCGATAGAACAGGGGAAAGTAGGCCGCGTGTACTTATTTAACTCGCGTGAACCCGGCGCGCGCATATAAAGCAGGGACGCGGCCGCGCCCCTGATGGACCGTAAACAAGTGGGACTCTGTGCTAAACGCAGACTGCCGCATCACACCTGCACACAGACCCGCCGTCAGCGCACGTGGACCGGCTTCAGCCCAGACGAAGGCCCCGCTGCGCTCCACACGCTCCACCATGTCCGTGCACCGTCCTCCTCCATGTAGATACGTCTACATTGAACTCTGAGTCACACACACACACACACACACACACACACACACACACACACTGAGCAGATTAATGTGAATAAATCAGCAGCTTATGCTGAGAGGAAAACAAAAACAGTAGCAAGTGACTTTTGTGGGAGGAAACAGGAACCGAAGCTGAGAAAGTGTCTGTTTGTGAGGACCGTGCCACCGCATGACATCATCCGTTCACGGCACCTACTTCTATTTTTTGAAGGTAATTTGAGTAAAAATCCAGTTGAGGTGGTGCCGAAGAGAAGCAGCCGCCGTCTTCTGTCTGTGAAACGTCAGGCTTCGAGGCGCTCTGTTCACTTCCCATGTCTTAAGTTTTGCATATTCTGTGTGATCGTCATATATATGTGTGTGTGCATTTATACACACAAAGAGCCACATGAGGTAGATTGTGTGACTGTGACTCTGTGGTTTCATTAAATTATCTTGAGCAGCCAGTAGAACTGAAAAGTGTTAAAGCTCCTTCACATTCTATACGTTTTAGAGAATTTACAGACAACGTGAAACTTTAAAGAATTGTGAACAGTAGCTTTTATTTACATGATCCAGTGGTTTAAATCAAAGCTTTGGAGGTTCATGCCATTCATTCAGATGGATGATGTGCGAAAAGGTCAGAACTCTGTCTGAAGTGACTGTAAATGCGTTTTCATGTGTCGAGCGTCTTCACTGGTGGAGTCACATCGAGTCTTGAGCGTTCGTTTCAGCTGTTGAACGAAGGCGGGGAACTCGTTTATGGTTCGATGTTTTGGAGGAGGACACGTAGAGGTGGAGGCTGGTAACGTTTCGGGGCTGTAGATGGACGATCATCATACGTGCTGGATCCATGATAGAACATGTAGTTTGTGTACGGCTTCAAATACACACGAACCTGCAGTGATCTACAGGAAACAGAGCAGAACCACTGTAATGAACTTTAAGAGCTGAGGCTGTACCTAATAAAGTGGTCAGTGATGGAGGGCGGCCCATCGCAGGATGACGTGTCAGCACTTTGTGTGGGCTCTGAAAGAGACAGCGATGCGAGTGACATTCAAGACTGATTCATTACAAAAACTTCAGATTAGGAAGCACGGCAACAACACTCAACTGTTGGTGGTCGAGTGCCTTGCCCAGTGGCAAATCGGCAGTAAACTGACGCTTCTGCCGGTTGTCACTCATTATTGGCTTATGCGGACGCACAGCAGGGGTGGAGCAGGGACCCGGGGGAAGGGGCTTAGCATAAGAGGATCTGAGGGTGTGGGTGCTGGACCGGCAGCCTGCTGGGCACGGTGCCCCCCCCCCCCCCCCCGGCCCCCTGGCGCTCCGACGAGCAGCGGCACGCTGTGACTCCATCCCAGCAACAGCGTCACGGGCCTGGGCCGGCTGCCACCGGGTCCCCAGCCAATCGGGGCGCGCGCAGCGCCAGATCACTGCAGAGCTGGCCAATGGTGAGGCTGGACGCGCCCGGTGTCATCCCTCCCAGATGTGGATTCCTTCGAACCCACAAGGTACACAAATGCAGATACGGACATGCAGCTCTGACTCAGAGGCAGAGTGTGCACACGTGTGGCGCGGCCGTGTGCATCATAGGTGTGGAAACAGGAAGTGATGAATAAAAAAAAGTCTTTGCGCGCTCCCGCCAGCGCAGTTCTGCTTCATATCATTTATGAGGCTCAGCTCAGACCTGTCAGGATCTTGAATTACACGACGACTTCACGCAAAGGTGGCACGCCACCGCTGCCGTGGAGCTCTGCCGCCCCCTTGTGGACAGAGCGAGTAACGCAGGAGCGCTGCTGACAGGAACGTGGAACGGAGAGTTTAAAGAGAAAAAAATGAAAACTAGTCTAGCTTGTGTTAGAGAAAGGAAGACGTGTGCGCGAGTCATCCTACAGGTGTCAGTAAAGGGTGACTTCAACAGCTCCTGGGATAAATTTAAAACTGAAGCAGACAAAACAAAAGGTGAAGCTAATTTATGGGATTTATTACTTATTACATGCAAAGCAAGATAGTTTAAGTTGTGATGTCATAATTGAGACTAGAATAGAATGTTAAAACTTTTTACAATATTCTAATTTTCTGAGAGTGTGGATTTGGGGTTTTCAGGAGCTGTAAACCATAATAATCTCAATTATGACAGATCACAACTTGAACTATCTTGCTTTGCATCTAAATGAGTCTATCAGATATATTAGCTTCACTTCTAAGTTGCATTACTGAAACTAATAAAGTTTTGTATGGTATTCAAAATTTTTGAGTATCACACCGTTATTGTGTATTTAATTTGCACATTTAATTGCTGCCATTAATTATTTTCTATAAATAATTACATCACAGTGAAGGTACTGGGGCTGCACCAGCTCATACAAAGGTCCTTAGATCTTAGAAAACACCTTGCAGGTGAGTGAATGAGCAAAGCTGTTATTAACATTCTCATTCTGTTTTTGCATCTAGACGTCCACGCATCATTGTTGTGACTCGGCTTCCACGCCACCAGGGGCAGCCTGGTTTCACCCTTTTGGTTTTGTGTCCTTGTTTCCTGTATTAGTTTGATTGGGTTCACCTGTCTTGTCTTGTATTAAAGGTGCACAGTCTTTGTTGGTGCATTACTTGTTACTTGTTTCTGGTTACTTGTTACAGTGTCATCGTGCTCTTGGGCTCCGTCCAGGTTTGTGTGTTTGTTCACTGTTTGTGTTAGTTTGGTGTTCTTAGTATGGTTTATTTAGTTTCCTGCTCAGCAGTGATCTTCAGTTGACCAGTGAGTACTTCTGTTAGTTTTGTGCTGTTTAGGTTTTGAGCTTAGGTACAGTCTGCATGTTTTGTGTTTTAGGATGGTAATTTAGTCTGCAGTGATCTTTAGTTTACCTGTGAGTTATATGTGTTAGTTTGCATTATTTATTTCCGGCCTATCCTGCATGCGCAGCGTCCTTAGTTTGTATTGTCCTCTGTCTGTATGTTCTATTAATTTATTAAATCATTTATTGTCAGTCCTGTCTGTGGGTCGTGCATTTGGGTCCTCCTTCCCAGTATGGTTTGAAGGCCTTTGTAGCCTGTTCCCCACTCATACTGAGTGTGTTTTAAAATTCCGTTCAGTCCAGTTTGACCCTCGGTTGCAACAGTAGTATACTGTTCCGAGTCTAGTTTGACCCCCGCCCGTAACAATCATGTTACAAAGCGACAGCAGCTGGAGTCACGGCCTCACACTTAGTCACACATGGGAGGGAGCGGCATGAAACACAACACTACAGCAAGGGAAGCTGGTTTGCATGCACTTCTCGCCATTAATTTGCCATTTTGCTCAGCAAGTTACAGGCGTTTGGTCATTTTCACTGATATGACCTAATACTGTAGCACATTTCTGTCTCAGTTTATGAAGCTACTGGGTAAAAAGTCAAGTTTTCATTGCTGACTTGATTCTGGGAGTCTCCTAATAAATAGAACAGGCTTTTGCATCAAGTGCATAAACAAAAGTTTAATACAGCTCAATCACATTGCAGCTGGTTCTTGTGTTGCAGCATGTTTGTTTTATTTAAATCTGTCGTCATATAACAGATAATTTTTAAGTATTGGTCATTTCATTCAATTCGTCTCTTCTGAATAAATATTGTATAAATGTGACCCCACAGTCTTAACTGTGTGATGTCTGTGTGTTGAGTCTAGATGGCAGGGTTCCACTTTCCCACTGCTGTATCAGGTCAGGAAGTCTGTTGCACAGACGTTACAGCGCGACGCTCTGAGAAGCTCTCGGGTTCTAAAATGGCACCAAAAAACAGAAGTGAAACGAAGCAGAGAGCAACGGAGCATCACAGGCGCCAGGTGTGAAGTGGTTCTGCCAGTAAGAGGCCCGAAGCACACATTTAAATATCTCATATCACTTTGAATGTGTTCTCACATCGATTTTGCATATCATGTGATGACTTTGTTACAGGGTTTAGTTTCGGAAACAAAACCTAAAATATTACACATAATGAAATATGTAGAAATGTAGGCGAATGCGCTGTTGATCCCAGATGCGGTTTATTGCTTTTGAAGTGAATGTACATAATTCAAGATAAAATATTAAATAACTTAGTTAAGAATATTCTAAAAAAACTATATGTAAACTTTTAAAAAAACCTTAATCAATTGATGAATGTTGATCTGTTTCTTGATTTGACCATTTATGTGGAGGTGAAATAAGACAAAGTTCGCTTCCTTATTTTTCTTTTTCAACATGCGAGAGTTTATTATATTGGTGTCGTCACATGCACAATACACATACAGCACAACGTCAACACGCAAGTGAAACATAAAAACTTAATGCGTTAGAATTGAATAAAGAACTACAAAATGAACCGGTCCAAAAATGGTGACGTGTCCTGTGGTCGCTGTCATTTAGTCTGAAAGGGAAGAAAAGGAGCCGATCAGTTTCATTTGTAGGACAGAAATAATAAACTGTCTTTTGCTAACCAGCCGCTGTATCGTACCTTAACCATAGTCACCCCGACATTGTAAACGACGGCCGTGAGGAACAGGAGGAGGAAGGTGACCATGGGGTACCAGCTGTCCACGCTTACGTCCTGGTACACGTCAGCCTGCAGAATTTCATCCAGGAACAGACACTTTCCCAGCATATCTGCAAAAAGCACAAGTTTCATATGAAACAATGTAGCGTATGTGGTTCCAAACAGCTTCTGGGCCCGTGGACGGAGCGGTACCTGGCTTAGTTACATTCAGGGACAGCGTGGTGTTTTGGTGGGTCACGGTGCAGATGATGGTGTCCCCGGGTAACCACACGTTATGGGACAGGTTGAGATGGCTCTGAATGCTGAACGTCCCGTTTGTGGCCGCGTGGGGCTCCGTCGTGTGGTAGACGGGCTTCCTGGAGTTCTTCACCGACCAGCTGATGTTGATGGATGCAGGACTGAAGCCCGTGGCCAGACACACGAGCTCATGTGAGCCCTGGAGCAAAGTGGCTGAAGGTTCACTGTAGATCACTGGCATTGGGGAAAATAAATGGACTTTTTATTAGAAATATTTTTATAATTAAGTCATTGCAAGTAATTCAAAGGGACGGATGCTACCTGTGTTCTTCCTTACGTGGTCCTCATAGCTCTGGCTGGGACAAATGTGCTTCCCCGCACACGAAACCTGCTTGAAAGCGTCCCAGTCCTTCGCAGAAATCTTGAAGAAACTCTGCAGAGTCTCCGTTCCGTTGCTGTGACTCACGGGCTGCGTTGTGTTGATGTTCGCACGCTGCTCGATCCCATCCACCTTCCAGGTGATGGCGAAGTGTTTGAGCCCGAGGCCGACCAGCAGGCAGGTGACGGTCACCTGCTCGTCCTTCAGAAGCTCCTCAGCTCGTGGTCCACGGGCATAAACGCTGACAAAGCGAGAGGACGAAGGAGCGGCTGTGAAAAAGAACAAGCACGTGTCAAGTAATGATGACGGGAATGGAGACGTGTGATTGGCTTCATGCATTTCTACGTGTGTCACCTGAACAGAAACTGATGGTCTTCGTGGCCTGTTTATTGAGGGACTTGTCAGAAACCTCACAGGTGAAGCTCCTCCCTGTTTTCCACTCGTTCTCAGGGACTGGAAGCTGACTGCTTACGGTCACGCGTCCGTCTGCACCCATGCTAATGCTGCTGGTTGTTTTGCTGGTTACCTTCTCAGACCCACAGAGCCACTGAATTTGGGGGCTGACGCCAGAACCAGAGCACACGAGTCGCTGCGGGTCCGACTCCTCACCAGCAGAAACATCCACCGAAGGCTCCGCTAAATGAAATAAACAAATCAGGCCGTTATAGAATCAATCAATTATAAATGAATTGAGCGTGGAACATGAAATCAGCAACACTTCTCACCATCAAAACTAATAGAATTTGATTTGACGCCGCCGGTGAAGTCTTGAGTCACTGTACAGGTGAAACTTCTGTCCTTCATCCCAGACAATGCATTCACAGACCACTCTCTGGTGACTGAATGAAGGCCCGGAGCTTCAGGCAGGTAAACGTAGAGCTGGTCAGAGGTCTCTCCCTTGTTGTCCTGGAAGGTGATGTAAAGGTCCGTGGAGGAGAGTCCTGTAACGTTACACAGCAGCACGAGGTCTCCCTGCTCCAAACCCGTGAGCGACCTCCGGATCTCCACTGACGGACGCGTGACCACACCTGCACGGTGGAAACACAGCGCACGCGGTCAAGAAATGTCTGGGCTCCGATTTGCCGGACAGCGGACGTGTTTCTTACCCTTAACGTTGACACTTTTCTCAGTGGTTTGGAAGCACGGGTGCTCTGCTCTGCATGTTACACTCCTCAGCTGTTTCCAGTCACTGGATGAAACTTTCAGTTTACTGACTATGGGCATTGCGTTGCTCTCTGTTTGCGTTGCCGGTGCTTTATTCGCATCCTTCAGCCAGGTGACCTTGGCTTTATAAGCAGACTGGACCACACACACGGCTTCAACCTCAGACGAAGTCATTACTGTCTTGAAACTGGGAATCTCCACTTCCACAGAAGGAAGGCTTCTCCCGCGAACTATTGAAATAAATGTTCCTATTTATTAGTTTGAACATAAAACACTGAGGTTTAGAGTTTAAAACTCACATACTTACCTTTACAAATACTTATTGTTTTTGTAAATTCCTTATTGTTGTGAGTGGACTTGCATGTATATTTCGTGCCTCCCTCCCAGTGCTTGTTATTTGGCTTAATCTCACTGCTCAGACTGTAGGTTTCCTCCGGAGCCACACTCTGCAGCTTCCTTTGGGTTTGTTCTTGGCTGTCTAGGGGGTCGTCTCCCTTTTTCCACTGCACCTCCAGTGTGTCAGGAAAATAGCCACTGAGGGTGCAGATGAGTTTGACTGATGAGGCTCCATTGTCACCGTCCCAGACAGGATACAGGGTGATGCTTGGAGAGACAATATTCTTTTCTAAATTAAAAAAAAAAGAATATTTCACTGTTTTTGCCTCAATTGTGTTGTTAGATGGTTCAGCTGATGTGTTTCTTACTTTCAATGTTCACAGTTTTCTCAGCGGTGGAGGAGCACTGATCCACTGCTTTGCATGTTACACTCTTCAGCTGTTTCCATTCACTGGATAAAACCTTCAGTTTACTGACCATATGAGTTCCATTGTCCTTGTTCTCTATTTTTGTGTTTGATGCTTCTACACCATCCTTCAGCCAGGTTACTTTTGGTTTAAGATCAAACTTGACTACACATGTGGCTTCAACCTCAGATTTTGCCATCATTACTGTGTTGAAACTGGGAATCTCCACTTGAACAGAAGGACGGGTTCTCCAATGAACTGTAGAAATAAATGGGCTCATCCCGTTAGCATGCACATACATATACAATACAATAAATACAGCTCAAGTTTAGAGTTTAAGACTAACATACTCACAGTTGCAAATACTTATTGTTTTATTAAACGTCGTTTCCATGTGGGTGGACTTGCATGTATATTTCGTGCCTTTCTCCCACTCTCCCTTTTTTGGCTTAATCTCACTGCTTAGCGTGAAGCCTTTTGAATTCACTGTCTGCAGCTTCGTTTGGGTTTGTTCTCCGTGATCCAGAGTTGCATCTTCCTTTTTCCACTGCACCTCCAGTGTGTCAGGAAAATAGCCACTGAGGGTGCAGATGAGTTTGACTGATGAGGCGCCATCGTCATCGTCCCAGACAGGATACAGGGTGATGTTTGGAGGGACAATATTCCCTTTTAAAATGAAAAAAAAAATGCATATTACTTATTATTTGATTTTTATTTGCCCAATTCACGTTGTTAGATGTGAACAATTAAAATATATGAACATTTAATCTCTTCAGTTATACATACCTTTAGATTTTGGTCATGAAAGCTAAAAGTCTCAGTTCTAAGTGTTTAGTCTAGGTGCCTCAAGACAGGCTGGAAGTCTGTGGCAGAGATGCTGCAGCATGACAGGACAGAAGGATCAAGGCAGAAGCAAGCAGAAGCGTTGTGCAACACCCACGTACCCGAACGGCACCACAATACAGAAGTGAAACAATGAGCGGAGCAACGGTGCATCACAGACACCAGGTGTGAGGTGTGGTTACGCCACGCACAATTTAAATGCCTCATGTTTTAGTTTGTTAATAATAGAAACAAAAAATAACTGGCTGTAAAATCGGAACTTAACTTTAAAGGGTAATGATAATAAAATAGTTAAATAAGTGTAAAAGTATCATGCACATTTGCACACAACAAATAACACTAAACAATACATCAATTGTTTCTAACAAAATTAGAAAAGGATAAAACAAGTTACCTTCATTTAAACTTTTATTTTCACAAACACTTAAATATTTAGAAAATTAAAAAACAGAAGACTTTGATTACTGACATAATACTGAGATCATAAGAACAAAAGAAAAATACTTTATACAACATTCATTTTGCTTCACTTGACCTGTAAAGACAAGACATACAAGACAAACACAATGATTAGTAATAATAAGTTATACTACACAGATATAAACAGAACAATATAATAAAGAATACAGATCATTTCAGATATAAAATATTTGAAATTATGTAAACAACAGTTAACAAACAGATAAGAATTTTCATAATTCATTAATTCAAACATTGCTATTAAAGTGTATATTTCTATATTTATATGTCACTTATATATGCATTTAAATTCAATGGCAAATTTGATTAAAGTCTTTACTTGTCAAAATTAAGCCATCTGAAATTTACGTGAGTGCATTATCATTTCAATACCCACTGTCCTTATTGTTTGTGAAGATATAAAACTTATATTATTTTGTCTGGTTGCATAAAATCTATAAATGTCTTAAACCCTGAACACAACATATATATAAATATAACCTCATTTTTTACCTTGACTGCAGTGGTTCCAATGGTGAAGAAGAAGAGAAGGATGAAGAGAAGGATGAAGGTGAAAGCTGTGTTTGCCATGTTATCGTCCTCCGCGAAGGCAGGCAGGTCGGGACATGTGTTAAATTCTATAAAAAAAGAACAACAACTAGTACACAAGCGTGTGTATTATATTTCTGCAGTGATCCTGATTTGCTTTGAAAGACCTCTTCACCTCTGTAACATTTATGACTTGGCTTGTGAAATATATACTTCAACATCTTTATAATTATCATCTGACCGAGCTGGAGTTTGAACATGAACCTTGAACTGTTTTTGTAGGGGGTGCAATTCCAAGTAGTAACACATAGACAAGTCACACAGACATTGTTAATGCAAAAAAAAAAAAAAAAAGTGAAAATGCTAGATTTTGACTAAAATGACTGAGATGTAGTGTTTGAATAAAGTGTGATTCTCCTTAAAGTATCAACAGCTGCATTACAACTGTCACGACAGTAAAACAAAGCTAAACAACATAGTTAAGGACATGAAGTACAAGCAGACAAACAACAACAGAGTTGCAAAAGGCTTTTTTTTTATTTTGATTTTAAATCTGCATTAAAAAGACAAACACGATCTCATATCACAAGCAACAAACATTAAACAACAAACAGCAGAAGACGCAGTGACACAAAGGGACATCTACTGGGCGTTGCACGTTTGAGGGATGTTCAAGTCCAGGTTGACCAGGTTGGTTTTATCAAGTGTGTTGTAGCCAATGGATCTGACAATGGTGTTAGTTGTGTTAACCAAAGACTCGTGGTAAACGGCACAGCTGTACACCACGCCGCTCTCTTTCCACTGCTCAAGGCTCAGGGTCAGGTGGCTGTAAGCGAAGAACGATCCATCGCTTTCTACAGAGCTCTCTGTGCTACTGTAATTGTAACGTGAGTCTGCTGCCTCGTCATCAACAAGCCAAGACACAAACAGCTCCCGAGGTTTGAAGTCTTTCACATAGCAAGTCAGGGTCACCCTTTCCTTCTTAGCATGTTCTACTGGGGGCAGCATGAACACAGAGGGTCGGTCAAACACTGCTCCTGAAAGTAGGAGACAAGAGTTAGACACAAGCGGCTGCATCAGCGCTGGAGTCCTCTGCTACAACAACACAACCGGAAGAAAACCTCATTGAGTTTCACAACATGACAGGATGACTTGACATCTTCAGTAGTGTTCTTACCTGGGATCCTTTCATACTCTAGTTTTATTCTCTCGTACCACTCTTTGTGTTCAATGAGACAGTAGAACTTGACACCCCGGCTCCATTCGTTAAAGGTGATATCAACTGAGATATTATATGTCTTTTTGGCTCCATTAGGGAATGGATTTTCCTTTGTAACCAGTTCCTTTCCCTGCGCGTTCTGCCAAACAATCTTTTCAATGGTTGGCTTTATTTGCGTGACTTGACACGTCACGGTTCCGCGTTTGTTTGTCAAAATGTCCTTCATGGTGGGTTCAATGATCTTAATGTCCACAAGGTCTGTAGCACGAGTGGGAGTTGTACCTGCTGTTGTAGAGTGAGGAAAGAACGAACAGTTACAATATCTGCAAAACTATTAGAAATCAAATATACATATATTTTTTAAAGCAAGAAATGTACTCACCATCACATTTTTCATTGTAGGTCACTGTAACATTCTTAGAGTCATCTTCACCTTTTTCATTTTTCCCCTCAAAGATACACATAAACTCAGTTTCATGTTCCAAGCCTTCGGTTTTCACAGTGAGAAAACTTGCAGCATTGTACAAAGTTCCGTTCACATCTTTTTTAGATACATAACCTTCCTTGTTCCCATATACTTTGTGATCGTTTTTGTTATCGCTTCTGTGCCATTTGATTTCATACTTATTTGGTGCGAAATCTTTGGCAAAGCAGGAGAAGGTAACCTCATCCTCAGACGTGCCGGAGGAACTACCACCAACAAGAGTTGGCAACTGAGTAATTTTGGCTGAAAAACAAACACACAAGGTATATACACAATATACACAAATAAAACATTCATACTTGCGTCTGCATAAACATCGGCAGATCAGACACACAAATGCAGACTTAATGTGGACATTAGTGATCAACACGCAATGACAGCGAAGGAAAACAGAGAATAGGAAGAACTAGGGTTCCACAGAGAGAAGCCGCGTTAATCTGTTTGCTTTGTAGATGAGCAGAAGACAAACAAAGCACGAGAAATGAAGGAAACGCAGTGAGACAGGAGCAGATCATATGTGAGCAACCTTCAGCCTTCTTATTCCACCTCACTGGTGATTTTAGCCCTGCTGTTTATACCACATCTAGGGTTTGAATGAAGTGCATTAGATAATTACCTATGTTAGTTTACCATGTGGTACATGCAATTATTGCACACACTGAAATTAATTTTTAATTCTGCAATTAGGTGACATATTAAAATTCAACTCAATGACTGAAAAGTGTATATAAGATTTAGCATAGGTCTTACGTGATGGTGGCAGTAGAACTCCATTTGCATCTCCGCCAACATGCGTCACGGAACATTTCAAAGGGTTCTCGCTGGTCCAGTCAGCTTTGTTGACTTGGATTTGACTGATTCCAGTGTAGACGTCGTTTTTCAGTACCGGAGGATACTGAATGAAGTCGGTCAAGACAGTACCGTCTTTGGTCCAACTGAATGTCAGTGTGGAGGGTGTGAAGCCGGTGGCCAGGCAGGCAAGAGTGACTTTGTCTCCAGTCCCAGAACCACATGGCACCAGAGGAAACACAGTCGGTGCAGTTGAGGTGGCTGAATAATAGAATAAACAGAACACATCGCCGCTATGATTAAAAAAAAAACATTAACTAAGACAGAAAAGCAACATGAGCTCTTTCAGCAGAAATGTGCACAGCATGAAAAATTTTCACAGACACATTTGCTCACATTTGTGCTTTTCTCTGCGCCCACCAACGAACCTGTTTTAATTAACTTTTTTTTTTGGACTTCTTGTTTGTCATTATCAGTTATTTTATACACAAAAATGAAATTAGTTCGACAATAATTAGAGTTTTTTGAAAAGGAAAAGAAGAAAAGTTAATAAACACAGCATTCATTTAAATTTTTCCCCCATTTGTTCAAATAGGTTTTACAGTGACTGGAATTTCTGTCTGATGTTATAATATTTTTACTTAGTTCATAAAATAGTATATGTTAAAATACCAATAGAACTGAACAGTTTTCTGATCTAAACATTGCTGCAGAATATATCGTAGTTAATGTTCACTTTAAACTAATTTGATACTAAATCAGGACATGATTATATTTTACTCACACAAAATATATTTAACTACCGGAAGGGTACTGTGACTTCTGTGGATATGTTATTACATTTATTAAATGGTATCCTTTATTGCAGAGAAAAACCTCCATCAATTATTTTTTTTATTAATTACTAAATGCTCTATTAAAAGTATTTTTACAGTAATTCAATAGTTTTTTGAAAATGGCAATACATAAAGTACAAAACCATAGTACTGACATGACTATAACTTTTTTGACATATTTTGATTAAAAAAATTATATTTTTACTTAACTCACATATTTTAAAAGATTAAATAATTTTCTTACCTGATGAGACAGTCACAGTTGTACCCTTTCCCCAGTAGTCAAAAGCACCATAGTACCACAGTGCTAAATCTAATTAGCTGTTAGTATGAAAGGTCATTTACCATACATACATACATCTACCAAAGACAGGCGCAAACATCTAGGATGATATTTTATAAATCTTGCTGATTCCACTTAAATAAATGTTACACTACCTTGATTATTGTAATTTTTTCCTATTGAGAATAACACTGTTTGTCTGTAAAATGCTTTACATTTGAAATGAGACTTGACACAATAAGATACGATAACAATACAAAAAATACATTTAACCAAAAATAATATAAAAATACACTACAGTTTTCTCAATGTTAACTTTCTTACCTGAGGACACCGTTACCATGGTGCCTTTTCCCCAGTAGTCGAAAGCCCAGTAGTCACAGTTAAAAGATTCAATTGAGCCTTCTTACAAAAACCCGTGACAGTAATATCCCATGACTTCATGTCATAATGTTCACAGTTACAATTAAATTTAATTCACAACTGTCAATAGACTTAAATTCTGACTGAACTAAACATTTCCAGGACCAAAGGGTTCTGAATTACAGACCGCTGATTTGTCAAGCGACAAATACATTTGTTAATTCGGCTGTCACTGACCAGCGAGTCTGACCAGATCAAAATTTCTTCAATATTTCAGTGAAGTAATTAGAAATTTCTTTATCGAGTCATAAACAACGGAATGACATACCTGAGGTGACTGTGACTGTCGTTCCTTTCCCCCAGTAGTCAAAAGCGTAGTCACAGTTGAACAGGGTATTAACTACTACATACAAAAACCTGTTCCCAGAGATCTCTACTTACTTTTGGATGTTATTTCATACAGATTTACCACCTGACATCGTCTCATTGACTTTGCGAATATTGCTTTAAATGAAACATGATTTTTACCACCACAGTTAAACTGTTTTTACCAATTACACAACACGTCAACGACAGTTTTGCTGAAGTGAATGGACAACATTGTGACTCCTTCGTATTCCTCTGAAAAGCTGCGAAAATGTTTTAAAATCAGCACCTGGACATTAGTGAGAGAAAAAGAAGCTCGGCTTACCTGATGTTACTGTGACCATGGTGCCTTTTCCCCAGTAGTCAAAAGCATCGTCACAGTGTGAAATGTCACGACATTCAACATACAAAAACTACCACCTTCCAGACACTCTGGTCTGAATTTGTCAATTTACACATTATAATAACATGAAGCATATATGAGCAGCAAAAACAGCTTATTTTACCTGATGTGACAGTCACCGTTGTTCCTTTTCCCCAGTAGTCAAAGTAGTCATCACAGTGACTGATTTTACTACTATGTTAATGCAAAAATGTTTTACACCTTGTAAAATTTCATTGCTTGTTTTTCTTGAATCATAAAGTCTTGTATGAACATTTTGCCACACTTTGATTCGATTAATCTTCGTTTCCATGAACTTTATAAAGATGAATTTAATAAAACAAATCCCAAAATAAAGCATTTTCTTCACATAAAATACTTTTGATTTGGACTTACCAGAAGTTACTGTGACTTGTGTTCCTTTCCCCCAGTAGTCGAAGTAGTAGTAGTCACAGTGTCAAATAGCAATCAGCTTCTTCTACAAATACTCAAAATGTTGTTTAAACTTTGACAAACACATGTTTAACACTCAAAGCAATGTCTGTACCTGTACTTTTTATTAACCATTTCCCTTGAGATGTCGGTTTCCTTCTTCCTGTGGTCTCGGTTATGTAATTATAGTGTATTCGCCAACAGTCTGAACTTCCTCTTTATCAACGTCAACTTTAGTTCTCCCCCAACATAAGTGCATTCCTAAAAAAACGAGCTGGTAGGTTTCTTTTCATATAGTCTTACTGACTATAGGATGTTGTCAAGTACAATAGTATCAAAATCAGAATCAGAAACACGTTTATAGCCATGTACAGTGAAGGTTTCATCAGTGCTAGGAATTTGCTTTGATGATTCGGGGCTTACATGCTATAGACCACAGAACCTAAACCAGTGAATTAGTGCAGTAATTTAGGGTCAGCAGGAGAGCGGAACAGAGCATGGACAGAGCAAAAAGTGTAAAAGGTTAAAATATGAAGAAGCTGTTTTATGATGTTAGGTTGTGGTCCCAGTGGACCATAACCTCCTGTCTGAGGTACTGTAGGTGGCTCAAAGAGTCCATGTCCAGGGTGGGAGGGGTCAGCTGTGATCCGACCTTCACGTTGCAGAAGCCTTGACATGTGCAGTGGTCCCAGGGTACTGCATGGTGACTGATTCAGTGATGGCCGTGTAGAATTGAACCAGCATCTTGACCTTGAGTTTCCTCAAAGGCTGCAGGAAGAAGATGCTCTGCTGTTCTTTTTTTGATGAGATAGCTGATCGACAGCTACTACTTGAGCTCCTCCTAAATGGTGGTGTCTAGGAAGCGGAAGGAGTCCATGATTGAGATAAGGGTGTTTCTTAGGGAGAGTAGAGGCACTGTAGCTGCAACTTTCCGAAAGCCTATGATCATCTGTACTGTCCAGGTTGTTATGGACACACCAGGACATCCGACAGTCTTCCTTCTGTCTGTAACCTGACTCATCCCTGTCCTAGATGAGTCCCATGACGGCGGATTTGTCCATGTGCTGCAGGATGAAGTGGCGGGATACTTTATCTTGCAGCACATGTTTGAGGATTTAAAGCAGGTTGGTACGTGACATGACTTAGTTAGGTGTTGAAGATGTCCGTGTCTGGAATCAGCTCCTCAGCAAAGTGTCTCAGGATGGAGGCAGAGACGGCGTTTGGCCCAGATGCTTTGCCGAGTTCAGTTTTTGGAACATCCTGTTTACATCCCTCCCCTGTGTTGAGAGGCCTCCAGCTGCGACAAGGGAGTGGGTCATTGAGGTGGTCTTTGATGAGGGATCCGATCTTAAAAGCGTAGTAAGTCTGCAGCAAAAATTTTAAAATTCAATATAAGTGGGAGTAGTGTGTCCAAGGTTCATAAGCTCTCTTGTTCAGGAGCATGCAGACGCACGCAAAGAGAGAGGGGACAAAGAGAGCGCACCAAAACACCGGGATGGCCATCCACCTTGGTGAGAGATACATCATAGTATGGTATACATCAATGAAAAATGTAGTTCCAATCCCTATAGACTATGCCTGCACCCAGGAGGGATACCTTAAAACCATTGGGAGTTAAACACAAGATAAATCCCAATAAAATGAGTGTCGGGCGGCTTAACGTAGCACAACCACATGCACAGCCTCAGAGAAAATGAGGTAAGTAAAGGTTTGTTTAATCCCAAAAAGCGGTGCCCGTGGTACAGGCAGAGGTCGAGTGCACAGGTGAGCAACAGGCTGAGGTACAGACGAGGAGCAGGCAGATTCAGTGTGCAAAAACAGGCTTGGTCAAAACGCTATCAGGCATGAACACAAAATAAAACAGGAAATGGCAGTGAAAGTAGGCTAAGAGTCGGGAGATGTGACAATGAGGCAGTATTTGTATATTGTATATTTGTATACAACAGCCATACATACAGATAGATGCCATATAGTTACATATATAGAGGTATTCATGCTGCTTTTGCAACTACACCCAAGCAAAAACATGCATCAAATTAATAAATAAAAGTTTGAAGGATTTTTGTTGTCATTTCAAACTAAACAGTCGTGTAAAGTGAAATGAAATGTTCATCTATGATCACAGTGCTTAAAATAATGACAGGCATTAAACACAAGACAACACATTCCTAAAAAAAGATTAAAAAAATAGAATAAAAGTTCTAAATCTTAACTCTGGAACTAAGAATTTTAATAAAAGCTAAACAGTAAAACCTACCTACAGCGCTGACTACATAGTGTAAAATGCAACACAAGTATTAACCAATACTGAGTGTTGTGTAAACTGTCTTTTGAGGTGAGCGTGCAAGAATGATTTGGTTGTGTATAGATTTATACAGATGATGTGTTGGTTCAGTTCATCCTCTGGTTGTTGAGGAGTCTGATGCCTGAGGGAAGAGGCTGTTGGACAGTCCCGATGCAGAGTCCTGGGGGTAAACAGTTGGTTGAGGGGTGTGTGTGTGATCATCTCTCTTTCTTTGCGGATGCAGAGCATGGTATAGATGGCCTTTGCGGTGGGCACGGGGGCTCCGGGCACCTTTTTCATTGCTGTCACAATGCACTGTCAGTGATGCAGCTGGTTAGGGTGCCGTCTATGGTTCCCCTGTAGAACGTGGTGAGGATGGGTTCTAGATGAGCTCTCTTCAACTTCCTCAGTTGGGCTTTCTTAGGGTTGGGGGTAGGTGGACACAGAGGAATTTGATGTTCTTAACAATCCCGCTGAGGAGCCGTTAATGTTCAGTGGTGCATGGTCCTTCTGTGCTCTCCTGAGGTCGACAACCATTTCCTTGATTTTGTCAACATTGAGATACAGGCTGTTCTTGTTACAAACACTTTCACATCTAATAAAACATCCATTATGTGATGTGGAACATCCATTAGATGATCAGATGTTTATGCTGTCTCGTTTTTGTTGATCAATCCCACCACAGTTGTGTCATCTGCAAACTTGATGAAATGCTTCAAACTGCTTTGCTACACAGTCGTGTGTCAACAAAGTGAATAGCAGTGGGCTGAGGACACATCCTTGAGGGGCTCCTGTGTTCAGTGTAGTAGAGTTGGGGATGTTGTTGCCATTCTGGACAGACTGTGGTCTCTCCGTCAGGAAGAGTGAGCTTTCCGTATGTTAACTCTGCGAGTTTTTCTCACGTCCGTTGCTGAGACACGTACTGTAGTACTTGGTCATTGGAAGGAGGGGTGGTCTTTATCACAGGCCGGTGGAGTCTTCCTGTACTTGGTGATGGACTGGATGCCCTGTATCTCCATGCACAAAGTGGTCATAAATCATGGTCATCTATTGTTACAGCTTCTCTGAACATGTTCCAGTCAGTGTGCCCAAAGCAGTCCAGAAGAGCAGGAATAGCTCCAGAAGGCCAGCCAAAAGGTGAGTTCTGTCCTTTACATCTGCTTGTCAGTACATTTTATGATTTTTTGGATTTCAGAATAATTAAAATTATGCTTTTTTTAGGAAACATGCAAATTATGAATGTTAGCAAGCTAATGCTAACATTAGCTTTTTAATATACAGCAGTGAGTGAGTGAGTAAGTGAGTGATAAAGCTGTGCATTTTAAACAATCTGATGTATTTTATTTGTTAATGTATATTATATATTTATCAATTAGTTAAATTGTTAATCACGTCCACGAAGGAATCACCTCTATTAATGCCATGACTGAACCCTTATGTTAACACCTTTATGCCTCTCAACCATGTCTCTGTCCATGAGGTTTGGTTTTCAGTCCAAAGTTCCCGTTTATCTTTTGGCGCCGGAAGCACCTGCTGTGGTGAAGGCCGTTTCCTGTGTGCTGCATAAATATTAATCATTGAAATAATGATGATAACCACAAGTTCAAAATGAACATGCACTTAAGTTGAGCGGTTGACTGTGAAATTAACCCTGTAAGAATATTAAATGCACTTGTAGTAATTTTGCTGGACACACATATTCAGGAGAAACACAGACTATTTTTTCCTGTATCACTTCCTTCTCAGAAGATGAGGTTTTTGTCACAGAATGTATCACTGTGGCCGTAGCCGCTATATCTACACTGTGAGAGAAACCAGTACAAAAACCCTGCTCACAGCAAACGGATGCTGTCACAGCAATATGTGTACACGTAGAGCTAAATACAACATTTTTACTGTTTTCAGTGTAGAACTGAAACCTGAACTGTGGATGCTGTAAATGATTCTTACATTTTCACTATTTCACACACGTCAGCCTTTCATCAGGCTTGTTCCTCACAGCACAGGCGACTTCCAGCCTCACTCCCATTCATAGGTTTTTGTATTACCAGTCCTCACTGTGGGTCCCACTGTACACAGTGGCACATGCCAATACAAAAACATTGTGCATGAAAGTTTTAGCTATATTCTTTTTACTAGAAAATACATACACTTAAAACTGCAGCCTATTTTTTCCATTTTTACTTAAAAAAAACAACTTTTTTATACTTAAAAAAAGTATGAAATAAATTTTTCAAACACATATTGTAAAGACTTCATGGTCCATGGATCTAATAGCTGCAATGTCATTCAAAAACAGCTCATGATGTCATAACACAACCCACTTTGTGCTGACACCAATAACACCCATCTTTTGGAGATTTGCTGCACTCATACAGTCCATCAAAGCACCGCGCATTTAATTTCCTCCTCAGTAGGAAGGTTTTTGTCATAGAATATATCGCTGTGGCCGTAGCCACCATAGGCTCACTGTGATAAAAACAGCTACAAAAACCCTGCCCACAGCAAACAAATGCTGATGTACAATATATATCACATTAAGGTGTAAAACTGTATGTGTACGTATTTAAATTGTAATATAATAATAAAAATAATAATTAATATTGTAATAAGTTGGTATGATTAAATTTAGTCATGTATATACATATTTTTGTTTGTCTAAAACCTTGTTGAAAGATTTCATAGTTTGAATCTTAACCTAAATCTAAGTAGCATCAGAAGGTTCAGACAGGAGTTATGCTGTATGAGTATTTGTGTCGTAGAATTACAGTAATAGTCTGTTTTAAGTTTTAAGGCTTTTCATGTGTTTTCAGTAAAGAACTGAAAACTGAACTGGTCATACTTTAGATACTTGCCATTTTTTTTTTTCATTATTTCAGACATTTCACCCTTTTATTTACATGGATGGTTTTGGTTTTAGTTATATTATATTTACTTAAAAGTACACTTTAAACTGCAACACACCGTTTTTTACATTTATTACTCATGTGTTTCATCCCAATTACTCTTAGTTTAGTAAAATCATAATTGTTATACAATCATTATGGTTCATGGGTCTAATACCTGTAAACCAATGCCATTCACTTATGTAACAAACTGCTGGTCTTGTGTTGGCTCCTAACACTCATTTTTGATCCCCATTCCTGCAGCAGCATCACGTTTCATTTCCTTCTCAGTAGGAAGGTTTTTGTCATAGAATATATCGCTGTGGCCGTAGCTGTAGCCGTAGCTACGATAGGCTCACTGTGATAAAAACTGCTACAAAAACCCTGCCCACAGCAAACAAATGCTGTTGTACAGTATATGTCACATTAAGGTGTAATACTGTTTGTGTACATCTGTAAATTGTAATATAAGTTAGTATGATTAAATTTAGTCAAGTATATACATATTTTTGTTTCTCTAAAACCTTGTTGAAAGATTTCATAGTTTGACTCTTAACCTAAATCTAAATCTAAGTAGCATCAGAAGGTTCAGACAGAAGCTCATATTGTACTAAAGGAGTATGACCCAGTACATTTCAAATGTAGTAGAAGTAAAAGTCTATTTTAGGTTTTAAGGCTTTTCTTGTGTCTTCAGTAATGAACTGAAAACTGAACTGGTCATATTTTAAATGATTGCCATTTTTTCATTATTTCAGACATTTTACCCTTTTTTATGGTTTTGGTTTTAGTTATATTATATTTACTTAAAAGTACATACACTTTAAACTGCAGCACACTTTCTTTTTTTTACATTTATTACTCATGTGTTTCATCCCAATTACTCTTAGTTTAGTAAAATCATAATTGTTATACAGACATTATGGTTCATGGGTCTAATATGTAAAACAATGCAATTCACTTATGTAACAAACTGCTGGTCATGTTCTGGCTCTTAACTCTTATTTTTGATCCCCTTCCTGCATCAGCATCACGCTTCATTTCCTCCTCAATAGACCTGGAAGGTTTTTGTCATAGGACGTGTCACTGTGGTTGCCATAGTACACTATGATACAACTCTGTACTAAAACTCCACCTAAGAATTTAAATGCTGGCGTGATCCACATTAGCAAGTATTAAAATCTACAATATGCAAGATTCAGTTCATTTAACTCAATGTTACAGTAGAAAATGTCCCTTTTCTCTTAATAAGTATTTAGTATTAATATTTACGTTTTTTTCATTTTCTTCATCTGCTGTTTTTTTCATTTTTTTTGAAAATGGATTTGGGATGGAATTATCAATTGTCTAACTGATCTAGATTAAATCAATGTTATTAATATTTCTGAATCAATGTTTTGTCTAAAATTTGATTTTATACTTACTGTCATTAACAATTGAGTCATTGATAAAATGAGACACAACAGCTTACACATTTCCTTGTTAGCGTGAGGTAGATTTTGTCACAGGATGCATCACTGTGGTAGTTATACTGCCCTGTGGTGTATCCCCTTACAAAAACTCCACCCTACTCACTGCTTGTCACACCACAGCACTCCACAGCCTAGATTGACTTAAATCTTTTCAATCTTGAATCTTGAATGATTATATCTTTAAAAAATCTTTGCCGCTTGTAAGGTTTTTTTTGTGCTTAAACTGATGTGCATTTTTTTATATACAGTCTTTAAACATTGACAAAGTTAATGAGTTCAAAGTTAATCTTCACTTAACTCATGTCATCTCTTAATTCCACAGCCCCCCAGTCTAGTTTGTGCATTTATATATAATTTAATACTGTTTTCAAGTTCTATATTATGTTTCCAATCAAAAATCTATTTTTATTTTTTTATTATTTTAAGTTATGTATAGAATTTATAATTAGGAATTCTTTCCATGTTGGTATATAAATGCTATACCACACCACAGTGTGAAAACAGATCATCTCTTTATCAACAACCTTTATGCTTATTACCTTAAGGGTTGCTGATCTCACACCAAGGTCTGAATGACTTGTGTTAGTTCAGTCACAGTTTATTTACAGTACAAAGTTAATATGCACAATAATATAACACTGATAAATCTACGCTGAAGTCAAGGCTGCGACTGAGCGCATACAGGGACCTTACATTGACAGTATAAAGGCCTTTGTTTGTCTTGAGGGGTTTTTGTACCAGAGCTTTTCACTGTGGCCACCCCCACACAGTCATACATCACAATGCAAAAACTATTCACACAGTGACTGGTGCATGTTTCTGTGTAATAATTTAATTTATTAACTGAATGATCTAAAACACTGTGTAACAATGACTTCACCGTGTTCTTTAATATATTTAATATTAGCGTGTTTTTGTTTTTTTACACTTTATATGTACTCCACAGCCATTTTACTGTATGACAGCATTCTATACAATCATAAGGATAAACATAAACAGATGAACAAAATTTGTAACATAAAAATGAGATGTAAATGAATGGAGGAATGGAACAGCACTCACTGTGGTCTTATAAACGACTTCAGTTTTTCTTAGCTCTTCTGAATTTGTGCTGTATTTCAGCTCAGTAAAGCATCAGTTTTTGTAGTGTCATATTTCACTGTGGCCGCTACCCCAGTTATACACAGTGGCAACTACTCATACAAAAACCTTAGCTTGACATGTCACCAGTCATCAGAGTACATTAAACATCTCATTTAGACCTAAAAAGCTTTGAAATCCAATTATTGGCTCTGTTTAAATCTAGTTTTTCAAAACGTAATTTGTGAGATTTTCCTCTGTGTAAATGTGATGATCTTGTGTGTGGGGAAGAGGTGCTCATTGTGTCATCAAGTTCACATCACTCTTTGAAAACAAACTGTTCATTTTTGAGTTTTGCTTGACACGTACAATTAGCAGAAACTGAGAAAACTGAGTTGACATTTTTTGTGGATCACGTTTCTTCTCTGGAGACATTAAAGGTTTTTGTCACAGGGTTTATCACAGTGGTCGTAGCCATAAATACACACAAAAACAGGTACAAAAACCCTGCTCACAACTAATGAATGCAACCGATGTATTTTTCAAAATAGCAAGTAATATTTGTATATAGCTATTAATGTAACTTAATATAATTCAATTTATTCATGTCATCACTTTATATAAATTTTGTGTAAAATGATACTCACATTTCATAATTTAAATTCAATAATTTGCATTTGTTTAATTTTTCCTCCCTTGTTTCTTTCTTTTCCTGTACACATTGACGATCACTGCCCAACTTTTGGTATATTTATTGTAATTTCCGGGACACATACAGTCAGTAGGAAGCAGTTTTGTGTCATTCATTTAAATTTCTTTTCAAAAAATGAAGGGTTTTTGTCAGAGGAGGTATCACTGTGGGCGTTATAGTACACTGTGATGTAACCCTGCACCAAAACCTCACCTCACACACAACACACGTGTGCCTTTACTTTAGCTAAAGTGTTTTTCACATAATAATTAATATTAACCCTTTATCCCAATTATAAAAACCCAAAGAAAAAAACATCACATTTGTATTTTATTTTACGTCAACAGTAAATAAATACATTGCTGAATTTGTTAGCACAAAAATGTTTGCGCAAAATGTTAAAGTGTTAAAGTCCATGTAAAATACAGAATATAATTAATAATAGTATAGTAACTGAAATATATATTCTTTATGTTCTCTAATATTCTCTAATATTGAAAAAGTCTTTTACACTTAAAGTACTGTAAACTGAGTCATGTGGTACACACTCAAACAGAGTAATAATAACATTAATATTAGTGTTATTAATAATAATAATAATAATAAATTAAGTAGATTCAGTCACTGCTTTCCATCTACATACTCGCATATTCTTAATTTGCTAAAATACGATATGATTATTACTAAATGCTACTTTGTGTCTGTTGAGATGTTTTTGTAACAGTGTGTATCACTGTGGCCATTCCACCACAGTGATACATCATAATGCAAAAACTAACGCCACAGAGTCGCTTTGTATTTCATGCTGCAGCTGCAATAATAACGCCCATATGACAGTTCTAAGTAGTTAATATTTCATTAATAATTAATATAGGTTTAATTTATTACAATTATTGATTATCTGCTGTTTTTCCTAAGGTTTTGTGTCTTAGTCCATGTAATGTCAGTTACAGTTATGGCAACACAAACAGTTTTTGTATTATCATATTTCACTGTGGCCACCACCCCAGGACACAGTGACACGCACCCATACAAAAACCTCACACAGACCATTTACACGACGACCAGGCAGGAAAAGGCTCCATTCTACTTTCATATTCCTTCCAATGTTGCGCATGTTAGTGCTGTTGTTTTCGTGTAGTTTTTCTAAAATTAGCTTTTGTTATTTCTTTCGTTTTCTCTTTTTGTCCACATTGTGATAATCACCACCAGTGACACATTATTGATATTTCCTGGACACATACAGTCAGTAGGGAGCCATCAAGAGCCATTTATTTCCTCCTCAGTACTTGAAGGGTTTTTGTTACAGACGGTATCACTATAGTACACTGTGATGCAACTCTGTACCAAAACGTCACCTCACACACAGCACACACATGTCTTTACTCTAAGGGTTTTACATTAATGTTAAATAATCCATCCTAACGTAGCCAAAAACATAATTTAATTCAAAACCTTGAATTTTTATTAATTCTATGCTTTAGATTTAGCATCGATTAATATTTTATTTTAAGAAATGACACATAAATTGTACCTAATTACAAGATCAGAGGATTTCACATTATTTTTTCTGTTTTGTTCTGTTTCTATGAAACTCATTCATGTATCTCATGTATCCAGAATTATTCCACCTTAGTTTAAACATTATAGAACATGAAAGCTTCAAAGCGTGTAGCTGGCTGTGCTGTACTCACTACACAAGTAGTTTATAGTCATCTAAATGTGCAGTTGTAATGTGAACCTGAAGATGGCAGCACAGACTAGGCTATCAACCTGTGTCACAGTCGCAACCACCCATTTTTTTATTTTTATTTAACATAAACATTAATGTATTTGATGAGTTAAATAGAGAGAATGCATGAGGCAATTGGACAACTTCCATTTTAGGTCTTTGTACAAAAACAGACAGTAGACAGTGAAAATAAGAAGAATCCAAACAGTCACTAGGTGGTAGTCTTTACTTACTCTTGTGACTTCTGTTCTGGATTTAGTGATAGAATAAAATACAGGACATGGGAATGAGAGACATATGTGTGTCCTGTTATCAGGGGGTTTATGTGTAGGTCAGTCAGGTTTCTATGTGTACAAAAGTTGTACTCCTAAGACAAGATGAGTAGGAACTGGCAGACGTTTACAGTTTGTTGACTTTATTAATTATATGTTTGTAGATGTTTTGTAATTCATACTCTATGGATCTAGTGTTCATATTAAACTGCAGCAATATACTGCATGCACTTATCTACATCCCTAGTGCTGCATATCCTGTATGTAGTTGTGACATCTGGACGGGTTTGTGTACGGCTCTGTGGCTTCCTGTCTCACTGTGGCCTCCGAGCACAATAATAAAGAGCAGAGTCCTCAGTTGTCAGGCTGCTCATGTGCAGATAGGCCTGATCCACATTGTTGTCTCTGGAAACGGTGAAACGATCCTTCACAGACGTGGAATAGTATTTATCGCTCCCAGCTGGAGCAGAAATGAAGGCGACCCACTCCAGAGCTTTTCCTTCAGCTTGTCTGATCCAGCCAATGTCAGCAGAACTATCAGATATTCCTGCATACGTACAGGTCAGTTTGTGGGATTCTCCAGGTCTCTTTACCACTGGTTCAGACTGTGTCAAAGTCTGACTGCAAACACCTGGAAAACAAAGAATTTCATCAGAACAGAGCCATGAAAACCCGATAATGAACGAGAAACGTCCAGATACAGTATGTTAATATTGACCTGAAAGCGCTGCCAGAAGCAGCAGCGTTACACGTGTGCTTAAAGTCATGGTGGACATTTGCTGAATGAAGGCTGGTGGTTTGGTTTATAGTGAGATAAAGACAGAGATTTGCATTGACTCCTCCTCACAGAAGAAATATGTGGAACTGAAAACTGATTCATCAAGGATGGAGAAATTGATGTTTTTATAGTATATTTGTAGATTTTGCTTTATTACAGATAAGTGATTTAATATAGATTTTAAGGCATGAAATTTCATAAAGATGAACACATTTGAATCTATGTCGGTTTTACACTTAAGCTTTCAGTTAATGAAAATCCGCCTAGACAGAGATATGTGCAGATTTAAATTACAGATTACAAGTGCTGTGAAAATTGCATTTCAAGTCTGTCATGTGCTGATTTGTTTATGGTTTGTATAAAGACATGGAAAAATGATTGATGTCACTTTTGTGAGAGTCCTTTTTCTCAACAAACATAATGTCTGAATTTGTCAGATGATTTTGTGATTCTCCATGAAACACACCAACTCCAACATACTTGTCAAGTTGTCTAATAAAATATTCAAGAACCTTTTCCGCATTAAAGAAGTGGAATATCAATGACAACAAACCACTCATATCTGTGGTGCTGAGTGTTGGTAGTGAGTGATGGGAGGTTGTTTTTTAGACTTTACGTTCACTGGGAATATTTTGTGTGCAGTTTTTGTGCAGCTGCTCCACTGCCTTCAGTCACTGTGGCTTCGAGCACAGTAGTAAACAGCAGCATCCTCTGCTGTGAGACTCTTGATCTCCAGGTACTGAGTGCTGCTGGGAACGTTTTCTGTCATGAGGAATCGGCCTTGGAAGGAGCTGCCATAAATGGCAGCATTGGTTCCTGTGTTCATCCACCCAATCCACACCAGAGCTTCTCCTGGTCGCTGCCGTATCCAGTGAATATTGTAGCTTGTCATGCTGTAACCAGATATGACACACGACATCTTCACTGTTTCTCCAGGTCGTTTCACTTCAGGAGAAGACTGTTCCAGTCTGATCTCAGCCCAAACTCCTGTAAGCAGAGAAATCTACAGTATCAAACCAGTGAAACTGACCAAAACATAACTCAAATAAATAGAACAAAACAATCATCCACTGGATTGAAGAAATTAGCTTTTTCCTCTTACCTTGAACTGACACAATAAAAAATAAAGTCCAGAAAAACATCATGTTGAGTTTATCAGATACTGTTGTTCTGAACCAGTTCAGTGTTTGAGGGACGTAGAGTCCTGAACAGATGACGACGGCTGCTGGTGTTTTCTTATATAAAGCAAAGAGTTTGCATAGACCTCCATCTACAGGTTATTAGGGGAACGACTCAAACTGGAACATTTCCATATTCAGCCCAAACACACCCACAAACACGAGGTCATGTCCTTAAAGAGAGATAATGCTGCACTGAATGAGAAACTGAAGGAAAACACAGAACTTCCCAAATGTGTCTCATTCCTGAAAACGTTATTGTTTGATTTTAACGTAGACCCGATCACAGAACATCGATCCAACTACCATGAGTGGTCTCAGTCAGGCCAGCAATTGTGGAAATGAAGTGAGAAAAGGGAAAGTATGACGAAACAGACCGGGCTTCATTTAAAACAGCTTTATTTCCTTAGTTGATAGTGATGACGAGCTGGTTGAAGCTGAAGCTTCAGAAACATTGTGTCAGTGCTTGATTTGTTTGGTAAAAATCACTTGATCAGTGACGTCCAAAGGTCCATTCATGACGTTCATACATCACTGCTTTGATACGGGGTTCAAATTTTTACAAGGAGAAGCGTTAGCAGGATTTATGCTGTGTTTAGGTGGAAATTTGGTTTAAAGGAAATGAGACTCATGGAGCCTGCGAGGAAGAGAGGACGTTCTGTTGCATGGGAACACTTTGACTGCAGTCAATCAGGTAGAATGCATTCTTATTATTACATAAAGAGAGAGATGTGTGTATGAAGACTACAGTGTTGTTTCAAATCAGATAAGAATGAAAAACTAAAGACATTTATGTTATTACCCTGTAGGTTCAGTGCTTAGTCTGCAACCAGCAGTTGTGTGGAGGTCAAAGGTAAATCCACTCATTTGTATGCTGCGTTACACCATCACCAGAAACAACCCAGGTTCAGGATGAGAAAGCTCTCCAGCTTTGCAGCCACAATTCTAGGACACTTAATGAGTATCCGTCAGCCCTTGACACAATGAGTGTCAAGACAATTTCCACACTGTTGATCCCAGATTTAGGGCTGTGGGATTCTGCAGCCAGAGCAGTGCTCAAACTGCAGTGAAGCCTCCTACAAGTCACACAGCTGCCCGTTCTGTCCCAGAGGCAGGTGAGGAATCCCACCTCAGATGCTGCAGTAGAAGCACGGCGGTACATGGCAGCTCCACTCCCCGGACACAGGATCCACTTAAATTCAGGTCACGTAGGAAGGTAGTGAAGTCTCGTCCGTTCAAACCTGCACTGCAGTTTTTGTGCACTCCAGCATCATCCGTAAAATGTGAGAGAATTTATTTTAAGGCAGGAAAAAGTGTCTCAAAGAAAGAAAACAGACTCAGCTGTCGCACTGTTGAACTAATTCTATTTCTAAATAAAAACCTAATCAAATAACTTTACGTGCATTGTGTGTTTGTATCCACCTCAAAAGCATTTTTATTGCCCAGTTCATAAGCAATTCTAATTCTCAGTTCAAGTGAATGAAAGAAGAGAAATATGGTTTACATATAAGTTACAATGTGATATTGTGTATAAATGTACCTGTCCACCGGTTCATACATCACAAAAGCACGTGGAGGCAGTCTTTATTTTTGACATGTTTGTAGACGTGTTGTGATTTGCTGCAATATAATATTCACATTTTTGTATTTCTGAATATACTGCAGTACACATTCTTATCTACATCCCTAGTGCTGCATATCCTGTATGTGGTTGTGACATCTGGACGGGTTTGTGTACGGCTCTGTGGCTTCCTGTCTCACTGTGGCCCCCGAGCACAATAATAAAGAGCAGAGTCCTCAGTTGTCAGGCTGCTCATGTGCAGATAGGCCTGATCCACGTTGTTGTCTCTGGAAACGGTGAAACGATCCTTCACAGACGTGGAATAGGATTTAGTGCTCCCACTCGGAGCAGAAATGAAGGCGACCCACTCCAGAGCTTTTCCTTTAGCTTGTCTGATCCAGCCAATAGCAGCATCACCATCAGATATTCCTGCATACGTACAGGTCAGTTTGTGGGATTCTCCAGGTCTCTTTACCACTGGTTCAGACTCAGTCAAAGTCTGACTGCAAACACCTGGAAAACAAAGAATTTCATCAGAATAGAGTCATGAAAACCCTACAATGAACGAGAAACGTCCAGATATGTTAATATTGACCTGAAAGCGCTGCCAGAAGCAGCAGCGTTACACGTGTGCTTAAAGTCATGGTGGACATTTGCTGAATGAAGGTTGGTGGTTTGGTTTATAGTGAGATAAAGACAGAGATTTGCATTGACTCCTCCTCACAGACAAAAGATGTGGAACTGAAAACTGATTCATCAAGTGGAGAAATTGATGTTTTTATAGTATATTTGTAGATTTCAGCTTTCACTTAAGCTTTCAGTTAATGAAAATACACCTAGACAGAGATATGTGCAGATTCAGATTTCAGATTACAGTTCTGTGAAAATTGCAGTTCAAGTCTTTCACGTGCTGATTTGTTTATGGTTTGTATAAAGACATGGAAAAATGATTGATGTCACTTTTGTGAGAGTCCTTTTTCTCAACAAACATTATGTCTGGATTTGTCAGATGATTCTTTGATTCTCCATGAAAAATACTTGTCAAGTTGTCTAATAAAATAATCAAGAACCTTCTTAGCATAAATGACGTGGAACATCAATGACAACAAACCACTCATATCTGTGGTGCTGAGTGTTGGTAGTGAGTGATGGGAGGTTGGTTTTTAGACTTTACGTTCACTGGGAATATTTTGTGTGTAGTTTTTGTGCAGCTGCTCCACTGCCCTCAGTCACTGTGGCTTCGAGCACAGTAGTAAACAGCAGCATCCTCTGCTGTGAGACTCTTGATCTCCAGGTACTGAGTGCTGCTGGGAACGTTTTCTGTCATGAGGAATCGGCCTTGGAAGGAGCTGCCATAGATGGCATCATTGGTTCCTGTATCCATCCTCCCGACCCACACCAGAGCTTCTCCTGGTCGCTGCCGTATCCAGTGAATGTAGTAGCTTGTCATGCTGTAACCAGATATGACACACGACATCTTCACTGTTTCTCCAGGTCGTTTCACCTCAGGAGAAGACTGTTCCAGTCTGATCTCAGCCCAAACTCCTGTAAGCAGAGAAATCTACAGTATCAAGTGAAACTGACCAAAACATAACTCAAATAAATATAACAAAACAATCATCCACTGGATTGAAGAAATTAGCTTTTTCCTCTTACCTTGAACTGACACAATAAAAAATAAAGTCCAGAAAAACATCATGTTGAGTTTATCAGATACTGTTGTTCTGAACCAGTTCAGTGTTTGAGGGACGTAGAGTCCTGAACAGATGACGACGGCTGCTGGTGTTTTCTTATATAAAGCAAAGAGTTTGCATAGACCTCCATCTACAGGTTATTAGGGGAACGACTCAAACTGGAACATTTCCATATTCAGCCCAAACACACCCACAAACATGAGGTCATGTCCTTAAAGTGAGATAATGCTGCACTGAATGAGAAACTGAAGGAAAACACAGAACTTCCCAAATGTGTCTTATTCCTGAAAACGTTATTGTTTGATTTTAACGTAGACCCGATCACAGAACATCGATCCAACTACCATGAGTGGCCTCAGTCAGGCCAGCAATTGAGGAAATGAAGTGAGAAAAGGGAACGTATGACGAAACAGACCGGGCTTCATTTAAAACAGCTTTATTTCCTTAGTTGATAGTGATGACGAGCTGGTTGAAGCTGAAGCTTCAGAAACATTGTGTCAGTGCTTGATTTGTTTGGTAAAAATCACTTGATCAGTGACGTCCAAAGGTCCATTCATGACGTTCATACATCACTGCTTTGATACGGGGTTCAAATTTTTACAAGGAGAAGCGTTAGCAGGATTTATGCTGTGTTTAGGTGGAAATTTGGTTTAAAGGAAATGAGACTCATGGAGCCTGCGAGGAAGAGAGGACGTTCTGTTGCATGGGAACACTTTGACTGCAGTCAATCAGGTAGAATGCATTCTTATTATTACATAAAGAGAGAGATGTGTGTATGAAGACAGTGTTGTTTCAAATCAGATAAGAATGAAAAACTAAAGACATTTATGTTATTACCCTGTAGGTTCAGTGCTTAGTCTGCGACCAGCAGTTGTGTGGAGGTCAAAGGTAAATCCACTCATTTGTGTGCGTGATACACCATCACAAGAAACAACCCCAGGTTCAGGATGAAAAGCTCTCCAGCTTTGCAGCCACATTTCTAGGACACTTAATGAGTATCCGTCAGCCCTTGACACAATGAGTGTCAATTCCCACACTGTTGATCCCAGATTTAGGGCTGTGGGATTCTGCAGCCAGAGCAGTGCTCAAACTGCAGTGAAGCGTCCTACAAGTCACACAGCTGCCCGTTCTGTCCCAGAGGCAGGTGAGGAGTCCCACCTCAGAAGCCGCAGTAGAAGCACAGCAGTACATGGCAGCTCCACTCCCCGGACACAGGATCCACTTAAATTCAGGTCACGTAGGAAGGTAGTGAAGTCTCGTCCGTTCAAACCTGCACTGCAGTTTTTGTGCACTCCAGCATCATCCGTACAATGTGAGAGAATTTATTCTAAGGCAGGAAAAATTGTCTCAAAGAAAGGAAACAGACTCAGCCGTCGCATTGTTGAACTAATTCTATTTCTAAATAAAAACCTAATCAAATAACTTTACGTGCGTTGTGTGTTTGCATCCACCTCAAAAGCATTTTTATTGCCCAGTTCATAAGCAATTCTAATTGTCAGTTCAAGTCAATGAAAGAAGAGAAATACGCTTTACATATAAGTTACAATGTGATATTGTGTATAAATGTACCTGTCCACTGGTTCATGTAATATTCAGATTTGTGTATTTCTGAATACACTGCAGTACATATACTTATCTACATCCCTAGTGCTGCATATCCTGTATGTGGTTGTGACATCTGGACGGGTTTGTGTACGGCTCTGTGGCTTCCTGTCTCACTGTGGCCCCCGAGCACAATAATAAAGAGCAGAGTCCTCAGTTGTCAGGCTGCTCATGTGCAAATAGACCTGATCCACGTTGTTGTCTCTGGAAACGGTGAAACGATCCTTCACAGACGTGGAATAGTATTTAGTGCTCCCACTCGGAGCAGAAATGAAGGCGACCCACTCCAGAGCTTTTCCTTCAGCTTGTCTGATCCAGCCAATGTCAGCAGAACTATCAGATATTCCTGCATACGTACAGGTCAGTTTGTGGGATTCTCCAGGTCTCTTTACCACTGGTTCAGACTGTGTCAAAGTCTGACTGCAAACACCTGGAAAACAAAGAATTTCATCAGAACAGAGCCATGAAAACCCTACAATGAACGAGAAACGTCGAGATATGTTAATATTGACCTGAAAGCGCTGCCAGAAGCAGCAGCGTTACACGTGTGCTTAAAGTCATGGTGGACATTTGCTGAATGAAGGCTGGTGGTTTGGTTTATAGTGAGATAAAGACAGAGATTTGCATTGACTCCTCCTCACAGAAGAAATATGTGGAACTGAAAACTGATTTATCAAGTGGAGAAATTGATGTTTTTATAGTATATTTGTAGATTTCAGCTTTCACTTAAGCTTTCAGTTAATGAAAATACACCTAGACAGAGATATGTGCAGATTCAGATTACAGATTACAGTTCTGTGAAAATTGCAGTTCAAGTCTGTCACGTGCTGATTTGTTTATGGTTTGTATAAAGACATGGAAAAATGATTGATGTCACTTTTGTGAGAGTCCTTTTTCTCAACAAACATTATGTCTGGATTTGTCAGATGATTCTTTGATTCTCCATGAAAAATACTTGTCAAGTTGTCTAATAAAATAATCAAGAACCTTCTCAGCATAAATGACATGGGACATTATGGAAACAAACCACTCATATCTGTGGTGCTGAGTGTTGGTAGTGAGTGATGGGAGGTTGTTTTTTAGACTTTACGTTCACTGGGAATACTTTGTGTGTAGTTTTTGTGCAGCTGCTCCACTGCCTTCAGTCAATGTGTTGTCGAGCACAGTAGTAAACAGCAGCATCCTCTGCTGTGAGACTCTTGATCTCCAGGTACTGAGTGCTGCTGGGAACGTTTTCCGTCATGAGGAATCGGCCTTGGAAGGAGCTGCCATAAATGGCAGCATTGGTTCCTGTGTTCATCCACCCAATCCACACCAGAGCTTCTCCTGGTCGCTGCCGTATCCAGTGAATATCATAGCTTGTCATGCTGTAACCAGATATGACACACGACATCTTCACTGTTTCTCCAGGTCGTTTTACCTCAGGAGAAGACTGTTCCAGTCTGATCTCAGCCCAAACTCCTGTAAGCAGAGAAATCTACAGTATCAAACCAGTGAAACGGACCAAAACAAAACAATCATCCACTGGATTGAAGCAATTCACTTTTCCTCTTACCTTGAAGTGACACAATAAAAAATAAAGTCCAGAAAAACATCATGTTGAGTTTATCAGATACTGTTGTTCTGAACCAGTTCAGTGTTTGAGGGACGTAGAGTCCTGAACAGATGACGACGGCTGCTGGTGTTTTCTTATATAAAGCAAAGAGTTTGCATAGACCTCCATCTACAGGTTATTAGGGGAACGACTCAAACTGGAATATTTCCATATTTAGCCCAAACACACCCACAAACATGAAGAAACCTTCAGGTTTTAGCAGAGATCAGTCTCTTCTAATGTTTCATGGTGTTTTATTGTTTGATTGTACTGCGACATAGACCCAACCACAGAACATCGATCCAACTATTATAAGTGTTCCTCAACAACTGCAGAGCCTGTGAACAAACAGGAGACAATCCTGAAACACGTTTTATTTTTTACTGGGACGAAGCAGGAGCATCTTTGGATTTGATACAAAGAATAAGACTTAGATGTGTGTTGCTTTGATTGACGTAAGCTGCAGAGCATCACACGCTTATTGCATTAACAACCCTTAGGTTTCAGCAGACAGTAAGAAAACAGAAAACCTCATCACATGCATTTGATCATTTGTTGAAGCTCTGGTTTCCTGGTCAGAACTTCCCCTTCTTCTTCTTCCAGGGTTTCTTTTTGGACTTGGATTCAATGATCAGCTGAGACTGACGCTTCAGCGCCTCCCGTGAGATGATGTCGGCCTCGTCTTCCTCGTCACTCTCCTCCTCTGAGACACAAATGGGACACGTTTAAAACAGTGAAGCAGATTTGGACTCTGTGTGTGTGTGTGTGACTCAGGTCACCTTCGTCGGACAGGTCCTGTCTTTGGTCCTCAGGGAGTTTGACACGAGTGTTGTAAACAGGAAGTTTTCCCTCAATCCTGACATAGAACTGCTCAGACACAAACAGAGCAAAGGCACAATGATGCAGCCCTTTGTTTTCATCATCATTTCTTATCATATCGTACCACAGGCCAGAGCTCATGGAGGAGCTCCATCTCACCTCCTCCTCCTCCATCTCCTTCATAATAGCAGCCAGGTCCTTCTCTTGAAGCTCCTCGCGCAGCAGCCCCAACTTCAGCTCACACTGGGTCATCAGCTCCACAACAAACTCGTCTGAGTCTGGAGACACCTCGGCCGCCAAGTCCTCATTCTGAAGAGAAGTGACGACTGCTGAACTGTTAAAGGTAGATGACTGTATTGTGATGGCTGACGCTGTATTTACCAACGGGAGGTGTTGAAGCTTGTCTGCCAGGTGCTCGATGCCGGATCGGACGGTACCGAGGGTTCTGAGCAGCCAGTCCAAGCGCTCTCTGGCGGCCTCACACCGCTGCTGCTGAGCCGTCAGCTGCTGCTCGCTCTCCTGCAGCGACTGCTGGGTGCTGTGAGACCCACGGGGGACGTTGTTGACAGAGAAACAAGCGTGCGTTCGCCCCACCGCCGCCGCGCACCCGCCTCACCTCGAGGAATTAGCCTCCCCAGAGTACTTCATGTCCTGGAACTGTTGGGTCAGAAGCTCCTTCTGCTGACTCAGCTGCTGCAGCGCCGTCTCGTTCTCTCCCTTCAGCTTCTCCAGCCTCTGATGCGTCTCCTTTTGTGAGATAAAGCGCTCCACCACCTCCTACATGTGGATCACATGGAGATAATTGCATTGACAATGTCTGTAAACAAACCGCCCTCCATAAAGTGTCTGTCTGTCTACGTCCACACGTGTATGTCTGTGACTCCAGTGGCCTCCTTGATCCTTTGGAAGGCGTCCTCAAAGGCAGACGTCGCTTTGTCCTCCTCTCCGGCCATTCTGGTGGTGCTGCGCTGAGGCTCGCTGCTCGGCTCATCTGGCTGCGCAGTCATTCTCTGGGTCTGACGGCAGACGGTAAAAATGCACATGACTCCTTTTAACGCGCATTCTACACACGTTGTTTTACGTGTGGGTATGTGTTTCCATGGCGATCTCACCCTTCTTTCGGCTTTTTCGGCCTGGGCCTTGCGTTCTTCAACCTTTTTCCTGTAGCTGGCTATGATGCTCTCCCTCTCTTTACGCTCCCTGTAGAGCAGCTCCTCCTGCTGCTGTAACTCAATCTGACCAGGAATTGTGGTAAAGAAGCGAGAGAAGAGAGTAAAACTAGGTTCACCAAGGTTCTGTACTTCAGCTGTCGCTCGCTGCTTTTAGTAGTAATCTGACTCCCTTGCTATCAGCACTGAAGGTCACCTTGGCTGCTTCTTTGGAGAGCTGGGCGTCGTGGTTCATGATCTGCAGCTTGCGGTGCTCCTCTGCGTTCTTCAGGATTTCCGCTTCCAGACTGTCCAGCTGGCCTTGGAAAGTCAGACTCTCCTCCTGACACGGTGACAGCGAGGAACGGACCGAGTCAAGTCACCCGGGGGCGAACGTGCCAAGAATGAGGGCAAAATTCTTTTATCAGTGATTGTACCATTAAAAATCACGTTTAAAAAACTTTAAAGAGGCTTCTCATCTCTTTACATTAGATTGTTTCTCATATCTGGGACCTATCTGTGTGGCCATTACCAAAGAAAACCTGAAGCTTCTTTATTTTTGTATGTGAAAGCTATTTTTCATGCACAGTCATTGTTTTAAGTTCATCTGTCTGCATTGTAGTGTACCTCTAAGGTGCCATTCAAACCTGCAAGTGACGTTTGAGTTTCATGTAGTTAGTCGTGATGTTCTCAGCCTCCTTGCACTTGAACTGCGTCTTCTCCAGGCTGTTCTCCAGCGCTCGCAGGTTCTGCAGGCAGACACAAACACCCACCCACTCTGTCAGTACAAGTCCTCAGAGGTGGCGGTGGCCACAGTTTGGACCCTACAGGAGCCCGAACCCACCATGGCCTCCTCCTCCTGCTTCCGAGCACGGGCGTCTGCAGACTGGCCCCCACCGCTGCCGTCTGGCCTCATCCTCCGGTATTCCTTGCTGAGCTCGTCGAGGCGCTGCTGGTACGTCTTAGTGGTGTGCTTCAGGGAATTGAGGCGCTTTATCTTGGACAGTACTCTCCTGTCAAGCGTCGTTTGGGCCTCCTGGCAGGAGGGCAAGGGAAGAAGTGGGTGCATAGACAGCGAGGCTGGATATTCCTCTACGCTCATTCATTCTACCTCACCTTCACTGACATATTGCGGTAAGCATCCTTCTCCAGGCCTCTGTTATGAAAGGCCCCTTTAATGATGTGTTCATCACCCTAAGAGACAAGATGTCAAGAAAGTAAGATATAATATGTTCTAATGCAACTAGAATGAGTTCATTCAACCTACAGCATTAGCCTCTGCCAGTTTCCTGTACAGCCGCTTGTTCTCCTGCCTCAGTTCGACGATGGCGTCTCTGTTCTTCATGATCGTGGTCTGGGAGCTCTCGTAGAAAGCAGTTCTGTCGCCCTCTAGTGGAGACGCGTGGCATTACAGCAAAAACTCACGACCGGAAGAACTGTCTTTACTACTAACGCAACTAAAGTTTATTTATTTATTGCTGGTTAATTAGTAAATTACTAAATTCGTTCAATATGGCAGTTGTCCAGATAAACCTGAATATTTGAAACAGTATATAGGATGGCGTTAGCAAGAACAGTCTAGTGGCTAACTAAGCTAACGCTTCGTGGAAACACACTCACCCAGCAGCTGGATTTTGCGCTGCATCTCCGTGATCTGGTCGTGCAGCGGAGGTTTCACCGTCTCCGGACTGAACGGCATGTTCGAGGCGGCTCCACTCACGGTTACACGCGATTTGGAAGGAAAATGTCCCCGGTGTGGGTTGGTAGCTTCACCCGGGCGGTGCGCTCCTGTATGTGTCCAGTGTTGCCTAGCAACGGTAAACTCATCATGGCCAGGCTGCTGCCATAATAAAAAAACACACCGGACTCGGGTTACTGTACCTGATACCAGTAACAACAACAACAACCATCATCATCATCATCATCATCATCATCATCATCCTCCTGACGCTGTCACATTGGCTTTTCATTGCAGTGTAGTTTTTGTGCAGCTGCTCCACTGCCCTCAGTCACTGTGGCTTCGAGCACAGTAGTAAACAGCAGCATCGGCTGCTGTGAGACTCTTGATCTCCAGGTACTGAGTGCTGCTGGGAACGTTTTCCGTCATGAGGAATCGGCCTTGGAAGGAGCTGCCATAAATGGCAGCATTTTTGCCTGCATCCATCCTCCCGACCCACACCAGAGCTTCTCCTGGTCGCTGCCGTATCCAGTGAATGTAGTAGTCTGTCATGCTGAAACCAGACGTGGCACATGACATCTTCACTGTTTCTCCAGGTCGTTTCACCTCAGGAGGGGACTGATCCAGTCTGATCTCACCAGAAGCTCCTTTAAATGATAAAATGACATCACACATGATGAAAGACAGGCTGATGTTTACAGAACAGGAAATGCAGCATTGTTTCACTCACCGTGGATGAGAGCAAATAGGAAACTCCACACAACAGGATTTTTCATGGTGTAATAAAGGTCGGTCCACTGCTCTGTGGTCGACTTCACACGGTGTTGGTGTTGTTTATAAGGAAGGGTGCGTTTGCATGGACCTCCCTGTGGAGTAAAACAGGAAACATCAGCCACGGACACACTTTCATAACTTGAGTGCAGATGGAAATGAGAAATAATGTCTGTGGCTTCCACCTTTTAGTGGAGCTATAGATATTTATCTGTGATAATAGACTGTAGCTCTATTATGTGTAGCTTGGTTTTGATGCCTCCTGTGAAGTCAGACACAGAAAACAGCACAGACTGAGTTTATAGGTTATATTTAAAATGTGTCAGTTCAAAACTTTAGATCTTAAAAACGTTTAGCCCTTTAAAGCCTTTATAAACTTTACAAAGTCTAACACTCAGTAAAGCTGTAACTATTAATACTGTGATCTACATTGTGGATGTGTATGTTTTCGTGGTTAGTGTCACATGTTCTGTGTATTTGTGCAGGTCTGTCAGTGGTTTGTGTCACTGTGGCTCTAACACGTACACAGTAATAAACTGCTGAGTCCTCAGGGTGCAGGTTCTGTCCTGTTAGTCTCACAGAACCTGTGAGTGTGTGGTAAAAGAACTTGTTCTTCAGAGCATTATTTTGGTAAAAGTCTCCACCTCCCCACCGATGCAAAATCCAGTCCATTGCTTTTCCTTCAGGCTGTCTGATCCAACCTGTTGCATAGCTTTTATCAGTCAGAGAATAACCAGAGACCTGACAGGTGATGCTCAGAGACTGTCCAGGCTGCACAACCAGTGAGTCTGGCTGGATGAGATCAATACTGTCCACACCTGTGGAGACACAGACCAACATTAGCTCCATCATTCATCTGATTGTTCACTGTTTCTAATGTGTTTATTAGTGTGAATCCACTGAAAGCTCCTCACAGGATCCAGCTGCCAACAGCAGCATCACAGCTACAGAGAACATGTTGATGTTGAAGCTGGACTGATGGCAGATCTTCTGTCCTCTCACTCACTCAGACTCTGACTTCACGTCCTTTTGATCAACACCTATTTGCATATTCTCACATTAATAATGAGATTATTTACAAACATTTGAATGCACCGTGTTGTGTTATTTGCATATTGAAGGCAGCAGCTACACAAATCATTCATGTCTGATTTCGACTGTATTATGACCCAAATGTGTCTGATGAAGAGAATAAACTTTTCTTCAACATATTTAACACACTGTCGGACTAATTCAACTAACCCTGACACTGTTTATCCCTTTTCATGTCATGTTTGTGTTTGTGTGACTGTATTTTTGAAGTGAATAGTTTTAGTTGGTGAAGTTCAGGGCATCTGTTGTCTGAGCTCCTCCTCTGGTGGCTCTGTGTTGTTCAGACACTGGAGGGTTTTTGTTCAGCTCCACTGATGCTTTGAGTCACTGTGTGTCTCTGGCACAGTAATAAACAGCAGAGTCTTCAGGCTGCAGGTTCTGTCCGTTTAGAGTCACTGTGTTGCTGGAAGAATCAACACTAATACTGAATTTGTTCTTCAGTGAATCCTTGTAGACTGGAGTACAACCAGCACATGAATATCCCATCCACTCCAGTCCTTTCTGCAGGTTGTCTGATCCAAGCTGTGTAGTAGCTGGTCATAGAATAAGAGACCTGACAGGTGATGGTCAGATGCTGACCTGGCTGCACAGTCACAGAGTCTGGCTGTGTCAGCTGTTCACACTTCACACCTGTTAACAGAGAACAGAAAGGATGTGACCACTTATCAAGTCATAGACATCCATTGACTTCAGTCCAGAGAGACTCACTGGATCCAGCTGCCAACAGCAGCAGCAGAGCTGCAGGAAACATGGTTGATGGAGAAGCAGGTGAACTGACGGGTCAAACCATGTGTCCACTGATCTCTGTCATGATCTCTGCTGTCACATAAATAGAAGTGGGGACGTCAGGTTTTGCATCAACTCCTCCTGGAAGGAGGAGAGAACTGAACTGAAGCTTGATGATGCTTTAAGTTAATAACTTATGACTAGAAATCATCCTAGTTTACACAATTTTTCATGTTAATTTATTGATTTGACATTAACTTTACATGTGTATATTTATGAACCACAATATTATATTCTGACATAAATGACAAGCATGAACCCAAAACATGTTGGTACCTGTTGTCCTGTGATAATGAGCTGCAGGTTAAAACTGTTGTGGCTGCAGTATTTGTGCAGGTGTGTCGGTGGTTTGTGTCACTGTGGAGCGACGTACGCAGTAATAAACAGCTGAATCCTCCGTCTTCAGACTGTTCATCTGCAGATACAGCTGCTGTTTGCCGTTGTTTCTGGAGGAAATGAATCGTCCTTGAACTGACTGAGAGTAATAGTTGCTGTCACCATCATCAGTAACAATCCACTCCAGGCCTTTTCCAGGAGCCTGTCTGATCCAGGCCATCCAGTAGTTGATGAGTGTGAAGCCAGAGGTCGTACAGGTCAGTCTGTGGGATTCTCCAGGTCTTTTCACTGCTGGTTCAGATTCTGTCAGAGTCTGAGCATCAGCACCTGTTAAACCAAAAGGAAATCATCAGCTACAGTGAGTCTTCATCGCTTTAAAACATCCTACACTCTGCTGGTCTTCACCTGCACAGCAGAGAGTCAACAGCAGCAGCCCTGTCCTGAACTCCATCATGGTGTGTGTCCACTGCTCTGTCATCGTCTCTACTCACTAATAAGTAGACGACCAAGTGTTTTGCATTGACTCCTCCTCACAAAGAGGATAAAGTCTGACTGGACTTTTAATATTGGTGTAGTCTCATAAAACCCACAGTATGATCATCTCTATTCATCATTTATCATAAATCAAATAATAAAAACAAAATAATGATTTTGACTTTTATTTGACGTTAACTGAACAGGTGCAGTGACATTTCTGCACATCATTTAAAGATTCTCTGAATCGTGTTGGTTTCTGTGTTTTTGTGCAGGTCTGTATCACTGTGAGGCCACACGTGAACAGTAATAAACAGCTGAGTCCTCAGGCTGCAGGTTCTGTCCTCGTATCGTCACTGTGCTCGCAGACGTGTCTCTGCTGCAGCTGAACTTGTTCTTCAGAGCATTATTGTAAGATAAACTACCGTCATACCACACAGTTGAAATCCACTCCAGGGCTTTTCCTTCACGCTGTCTGATCCAACCTGTTGCATAGCTGTTATCAGTCAGAGAATAACCAGAGACCTGACAGGTGATGCTCAGAGACTGTCCAGGCTGCACAACCAGTGAGTCTGGCTGGATTAGATCAATACTGTCCACACCTGTGGAGACACAGACCAACATTAGCTCCATCATTCATCTGATTGTTCAGTGTTTCTAATGTGTTTATTAGTGTGAATCCACTGAAAGCTCCTCACAGGATCCAGCTGCCAACAGCAGCATCACAGCTACAGAGAACATGTTGATGTTGAAGCTGGACTGATGGCAGATCTTCTGTCCTCTCACTCACTCAGACTCTGACTTCACGTCCTTATATTCAACACGTATTTGCATAGATTTGCATATTGTGGTATTAATAATGAATACAAGGTGAAAAAATAATTTAAATAATTTAAAAATATTTTTAAGCACTGTTTTGTGTTGTTTGCAAATTAATACATGTGTGATTTAGTAAACCGTTAAAACAGAAAGTATTGTTTGGAAAAGAGGAAGTCCTGTTGTTTCTGTACGACTCTCCTGTTACTGTGTCTCACTGTGTCTCTGACACAGTAATAAACTGCTGTGTCCTCAGTCTTTAGACTGTTCATCTGCAGATAGATTTTACTGCTGGAGTCGTCTCTGGAGATGGTGAATCGACCCTGGACTGACTGGGAGTAATAGATATGTGTACTGGATGTGTGCATCAAAGCCATCCACTCCAGGCCTTCACCAGGAGCCTTTCTGACCCAGTTCCACACTGAGCTTCCAAAGCTGAATCCAGATGTGGTGCAGGTGAGTTTGTGGGACTCCCCTGGATTTTTAACTGCTGGCTCAGACTCTGTTATGGACCAAGCTTCAGCAGCAGCTGAACAAAGAGAAGGAGCAGGCAGAATGGGAACCTGCTGCAGGCCATGCTGAGAGTGTGTTAGTTTGTCCTCTAACCATGAATCCCTTTAAATACTGCGTGATATGAACTGGATCTGTGTGTGTTGACAGGAAGCTCCTCCTACATCGCTTCTGATTTTAAAGTCAAATTCACTAAACACGTCTCAACCTGAAGCAAATCAGCATTTAGACAATAGGAAAAGCTCAAATAAATTAATACAAACCTGTAGCATTTATCTCTCAAACGCCAACGTGCTCAACACATCAACATGTTCAATGCAACAAAGAAAAATGGACCGTTTAGACGGAGGAAGACAGAACTGACAGAACTACACAAAGTATTTGTGTTTCATTGTATTATGACCCGACTGTATCTACGAAAGAGAATAGACTTTTTCTTCAGCATATTTAACAAATTGTCTGGTAAATATTACTAACCCAGACACTGTTTAGCTCTTTTCATTTTATGATTGAAGTGAATAGTTTCAGTTGACATTCTGGTGAAGTTCAGGGCATCTGTTGTCTGAGGGCTCCTCCTCTGGTGGCTCTGTGTTGTTCAGACACTGGAGGGTTTTCGTTCAGCTCCACTGATGCTTTGAGTCACTGTGTGTCTCTGGCACAGTAATAAACAGCAGAGTCTTCAGGCTGCAGGTTCTGCCCGTTTAGAGTCACTGTGTTGCTGGAAGCATCAACATCAATGGTGAATTTGTTCTTCAGTGAATCTTTGTAGTAAGAGCCTCCAGTGTATCTCATCCCGATCCACTCCAGTCCTTTCCCTGCAGGTTGTCTGATCCAAGCTGTCCAGTAGCTGGTCACAGAATAAGAGACCTGACAGGTGACGGTCAGACGCTGACCTGGCTGCACAGTCACAGAGTCTGGCTGTGTCAGCTGTTCACACTTCACACCTGGTAAAGTAAACACACATTGTCTGTCAAACGAGTCATATCTGCTGCAAATGAAAAGCAGTGATGAAGAATCAGACTTACAGGTTCCAGCTGCCAACAGCAGCAGCACAGTGAGAGGAAACATGCTTAATGTTTATGCTGAACGTCCGACTGTCTGCTCAGGTTTTTAAACCTCAGGAGTAAAATATTGCATTTGCATAAACAGTCACATGGATGTGGATTTTAAATTCAGTGGTATTGATTGTTGCTAGTGGTTTTAGTTACAGTAATAACAACTGGGACAAGATTTACTTGTCTTAAACTTTAGATTACATGCATGGAAACAATAAAGCAATTTTTAATGACTTGAAGATATTATTAACAACAATATGTATTTATTTGTTTTAAAGAGTCGTTTGTGATGTGATTGGACACTAGGGTTCGTGAGTGTTCTGTAAGTTTTTCTATAGATTCTCCACCAACTTCAGTCACTGTGGGTCTCGAGCACAATAATAAACAGCAGAATCTTCCGTCTTCAGACTGTTGATCTGCAGATACAGCTGCTGTTTGCTCTCGTCTCTGGAGACGGTGAACCGGCCTTGCACTGAGTGACAGTAGTATTTGCTGCCACCGCTAGCGTGGGCAGCGATCCACTCCAGGCCTTTACCAGGAGCCTGTCGGACCCAGTGCATCCACCAGCTGCTGACAGAAAAGCCTGTCACTGTACAGGTCAGCGTGTGGGATTCTCCAGGGTTTCTAAACACGGGCTGAGATCGTGTGAGAGTCTGAGCATCAACGCCTGAAAACACAATAGATACAATGAGCGCCTTGAGGCAGTAAAGTTTTAAAGACGTCGTCCTCAGCGTTCACCTGCCCAGCAGAGCGTTAGCAGCAGCAGCCCTGTCCTTTGGTCCATCATGGTGAAGTGTGTCCACTCCCATCCTCTCTGCAGACAGATAAGTAGAGGTGGAGGACGGGGGCGTTTGCATTGGTCCCTCCTCACAGGAAGGAGAGAGAGGAGTCTATACAGCTGAGACCAGAGTAGAAGAGTAATGATCATGTTTGTTGAAAAGAAGATTCTGAAAAGTAGCTCAGGATTATGATTCAGTTGACAAATCTGTTAATAGATAGATTGAAGATCATTTTTATATTTGCAAATTAAAAAGAGAAGAAGAAAAGCTGAGTTAGTAGAAAGTGAAATACTGTTTCAACATGATGATTGATGCTGAAGCTGTTTGTCTTTTCTGTCTCTTTTTTTCTCACACGCTTTATTTAATTTCATGTGAATTAGCTGTGAACTTGTCGTTCTGACCTTCAGGTCATGGAACCACACGCTTCACTGATCCTCCTCCTCAGCTGAGTGTGGACTGGTTTTTGTACAGCTTTGTGGTCTCTTGTGTCTCTGTGGCTCTCGTGCACAATAATAAACTGCTGAATCTTCCTGTTTCAGGCTCTTTGCCTGTAAATAAACCTGGTTTGTAGACGTGTCTTTGCTGATGGAGAACTGGCCTTGGAGCCTCTGGGCGAATATTGTGCCAGTTCCACTATCGATGCGTCCGATCCATTCCAGGCCTTTTCCCGGCTCCTGACGGATCCAGTGCAGCCATTCAAGAGGAAGTCCTTGTACTTTACAGGACAGCGTGACGGACTCTCCAGGTCTGCTGACCACCGGCTGTGAGGAGGTGAGGGACTGGCCCTGAACAGCTGATGGAGACACACGCTTTAGACCACGAGAGCCTGCAGAGACCTGCTGGATTCTGGCTCCACTCACCTGAAATAAGAGCCAAGAAGAGGAGACTCTGTACAACCGTCATGGTGATAACGTGGCTGAGGCTGCAACTGCAAAGGCCCCAAAGCATCAGCGATGTTTATATCGTATACTGTGTGTAGGAAGAATGGGCGGAGACGATGCAGCGCTGTGGATTTGCATTTTGTATCCAGATGAGGTTTAAAGATGAAGTAAGTTGGATAAACATTACAGAGAAGAACAGTGGGAAACAAAAAAAGGCAATTGTGTTTAGTGTTTCTCAGTGTTGACATGTGCAAATGCTGTTTTCAACGTTTCAGTAATCCATAATAGTTTATCTAATTCATAAACAAATTCAAAATCGCAGTATTTAACCCAGCCCTCAATTCAATTCAATTCAATTCAATTCAATTCAATTCAATTCAATTCAATTCAATTCAATTCAATTCAATTCAATTCAATTCAATTCAATTCAATTCAATTCAATTCAATTCAATTCAATTCAATTCATTTCAATTATATAGCGCCAAATCAACACATAATCCAATACACTCACCTGAAACTAGATAAAAATGGAGAAGTGAAACCAGCTGGACTGATGAAGAGGAGAGCAACACGTGCACTGACTGACCTCTAGTGTCTGTAGAGGAACACAGCGTTTCCACCACCTCTGACCAGTCGCTGCTCAGTGAGAATCCACATACCGCTAAACCACAAAGCTAAAACGTGTTTCCTTTCTACTGTATTATGATCCAAATGTGTTTAATAAAGACAAAAGAAAACTTTTCTTTAATATATCTACTCATCTAACAAACCCGGAACCTGCCCAGCAGACATTTCAACGTTGTATCATGCTGTAGTGGATTGTAGTCAGTCCGACTTTGTCAGCTGTTCACAATCACACTTGCTAAAAAAAATTAGGCAAATGAAGTTAGGTTTCAGAACAAAGAATTTAGACTAAACAACTACAGAGACTCATAGGATCCAGCTGCCAACAGCAGCAGCAGAGTCACAGTGAACATGATCTCTGTTGTGACTAATCCTCCTTAAACCCACAGTGTCGTATCAGGGTCTATATATATTGGATATATATGTCTTTATATCTGTGTCTGGGTTTGCATAGAGTCATGAGAGCAGGAGGTCACGTGGGTTCTGGTCCATTTGGAGCCTTATTATTGGTCTGGAAATAGCAGTTCATTGGCTAATTGATTGTTCTCATTTCTGATCATGTTTCAATTTTAGCATTTATACAAAAAGCCTATTTAAACATTGTGATTCAGTTCAGTTCGACCTGGTAGGAGTGAAATAAACTCTATACATTGTTTATGTATGTGTTACTTTTACTGTAGGTAAAAGCAGAAGTTCAATTTCAGTTTCTGAAATGTTATTTTAATTATAAGGATATTTCACCCTCCTCTGTTATTTAAATGCATATATTTAATATTATTGTTTTTATTTGTGACTTTGCTGATACTGTACTTAATAGCAGTAAAGTACTAATTCATATCAGTACTGTGGGATTTTGTACAGCTGCTCCAACAGCTTCAGTCACTGTGTCTTTGGCACAGTAATAAACTGCAGAGTCGTCTGTTTTCAGGCTGTTCATCTGCAGATACACCTGTTTTTTGTTGTTGTTTCTGGAGACGGTGAACCGGCCTTTAACTGACTCAGAGTAGTAGATGCTGCCACTGTCATGGGTGATAGTAGAGATCCATTCCAGTCCTTTTCCAGAAGCCTGTCTGATCCAGGCCATCCAGTTGCCACCAAAGTTAAACCCAGAAGCTGTGCAGGTCAGTGTGTGGGATTCTCCAGGTCTTTTAACTGCTGGTTCAGATTCAGTCAGAATCTGAGCATCAACACCTGTGAGACAAAAAAATTAAACCTCATCCACAGTAATAACTAGCATCAGATCAGTTTATCTTAGAGTGAATAAATGTATTCACCTGCCAAACAGACAGTTAAGAGCAGCAGGCCTGTCCTGTGGTCCATCATGGTGAACTGTTCTCTTCATCCTTGGAGCAGAGGAATAAGTAGAGGTGGAAGACATCTGTGTTTGCATTGTCTCCTCCTCACTGAGCAGAACGGAAACAGGTATGAATATATATGAACACGGGCCTTGATATGTGTCACCCTGGACTTATCATCAGAACCATTCATTATAAACCTGCCACTCAGCTACTGGTTTCTTGCTGTGGATGGATCAGTAAGTCAGTGAAGACGTCTCTGCTCTGTTTAAAAGACTGATAAAAAGTTTTCAATAGGAGGGCGGTAGTCGGTAATAAAATAAACTTTTTCACAATAAAAACAATAATTCTAAAACTGAGAAATTCAGTAGAAATACATGTTTATGAATTGTATTTATTACAAGCAGTGTGAGAAAATTGAACGTTCCTTTTATCTTTCATAGTGAGATGGTACTGTAATGTGTAGAGTGACTTGTGCGGTTCCAGTTTTTGTCGAGGTCTGTCAGTGGTTTGTGTCACTGTGGAGCAACGTACACAGTAATAAACAGCTGAGTCCTCAGGCTGCAGGTTCTGTCCTCGTATCGTCACTGTTTTAGCAGATGTGTCTCTGCTGTAGCTGAACTTGTTTGTCAAAACAGAGTTTTGACGGAGAGTACCACCACCCCACTGGTGGGAAATCCAGTCCAGGGCTTTTCCTTCACGCTGTCTGATCCAACCTGTTGCATAGCTGCTATCAGTCAGAGAATAACCAGAGACCTGACAGGTGATGCTCAGAGACTGTCCAGGCTGCACAACCAATGAGTCTGGCTGGATGAGATCAATACTGTCCACACCTGTGGAGACACAGACCAACATTAGCTCCATCATTCATCTGATTGTTCAGTGTTTCTAATGTGTTTATTAGTGTGAATCCACTGAAAGCTCCTCACAGGATCCAGCTGCCAACAGCAGCATCACAGCTACAGAGAACATGTTGATGTTGAAGCTGGACTGATGGCAGATCTTCTGTCCTCTGACTCACTCAGGCTCTGACTTCATGTCCTTTTGATCAAGGCATATTTGCATATTCTTGCCTTAATATTGAGATTATTTACAAACATTTGAATGCACTGTGTTGTGTTATCTGCATTGCATTGCGTTATATGCAATGCATATTAAAGGAAGCGGCTATGCTGAATAATAAGTCTGTGCTTTGAAAAAACTATTTGTTTTAAAACTGAAAACATTGTTTGGAAAAGAGGAAGTTCTGTACAGTAGTTTGTTTGACTGTATTTTTGAAATGAATAGTTTTAGTTGGTGAAGTTCAGGGCATCTGTTGTCTGAGGGCTCCTCCTCTGGTGGCTCTGTGTTGTTCAGACACTGGAGGGTTTTTGTTCAGCTCCACTGATGCTTTGAGTCACTGTGTGTCTCTGGCACAGTAATAAACAGCAGAGTCTTCAGGCTGCAGGTTCTGCCCGTTTAGAGTCACTGTGTTTCTGGAGGAGTCCAGGTCGATGCTGAACTTGCTCTTCAGTGAATCCTTGTAGTAGGTGCTGCTACCAACTCTCATCCCGATCCACTCCAGTCCTTTCCCTGCAGGTTGTCTGATCCAAGCTGTCCAGTAGCTGGTCACAGAATAAGAGACCTGACAGGTGAGGGTCAGACGCTGACCTGGCTGCACAGTCACAGAGTCTGGCTGTGTCAGCTGTTCACACTTCACACCTGTTAACAGAGAACAGAAAGTATGTGACCACTTATCAAATCATAGACATCCATTGACTTCAGTCCAGAGAGACTCACTGGATCCAGCTGCCAACAGCAGCAGCAGAGCTGCAGGAAACATGGTTGATGGAGAAGCAGGTGAACTGACGGGTCAAACCATGTGTCCACTGATCTCTGTCATGATCTCTGCTGTCACATAAATAGAAGTGGGGACGTCAGGTTTTGCATCAACTCTTCCTGGAAGGAGGAGAGAACTGAACTGAATATTGATGATGCTTCAAGTTAATAAGTTATTCGAGAAATAATCATAGAATGGTTTATTATTTAATTGGCATATTTGAAGTTTTCTGAATGTACTTGAACAAGTCAGTGCTGTGACACCATTGCACATTATTTAAAAGCAGATTCCCTGAGTCCTGTTGGTTTTTGAGTATTTCTGCAGGTCTGTGTCACTGGACTGTGGAGAGAATGTGATTAAGAATAAATGATGGAAAAGAAACATATAAAGAAAAACATTTGACATGTGATGAGTCTTTAGAGCAGACAATGAGGTGGTTGTAGCCAACAATCATCAGACACCAGTGAGTTCATTGTTTCTTTGTGGGTCATGCAGGGGTTGTGTTTTTGTACAGCGTCCGTGTCTCTTGTGTCACTGTGTGTCATTGGCACAGTAATAAACTGCAGAGTCGTCTGTTTTCAGGCTGTTCATCTGCAGAAACACCTGGCTTTGGCTGTTGTCTCTGGAGACGGTGAACCGGCCTTTAACTGACTCAGAGTAGTAGATGGTGCCACCGCCATTACTGATCCATGCGATCCACTCCAGTCCTTTTCCAGCAGCCTGTCTGATCCAAGCAGCATAAATAGCACCACCAAAGCCTGAATAAGTGCAGGTCAGTCTGTGGGATCCTCCAGGTGTTTTAACCACTGGTTCAGACTGAGTCAGTGTTTGACCATCAGTTCCTACAGAAACAGACAAAGATCATTATTGTTCCTACCGTCTCCACACTTTAATATGTTTGAGAGAAAGAAACCTGTTTGGTTCTTACCAGACGAGTTAATGAACAGAAGAAGAGCCACAACCAGATATTGAGGTCTGATCATGGTGAAGCCAAATGTCTGATCTACTGCAGGTTCAGCTCCTGTACGTCAGTCTGTGCTCATATACGAACAACATGTGGGAGTTTTGCATCGACTCCACCTCAGAGATAAACGTGAGAGCAGTCTGTTGTGATCAAAGCCCACTGGGATGATGTTTGTGGAGTGAAGGCTGTGGATGTGGAAACAGGTAGAAATGTTGGATCTGATGGAAAACTGTCAGAAGGAAAAAAAACGGAGGAATTCGTAAACACTGAAAAAGAAGGTTAATGTAGTTCATGTGACTTAGGTGGGAGACGAGAGAAAACAGGAAAGTGAAGCATTTGTTTTACTGACTTTTATCATATATGAATAAAAATACTAGAATAATGAACAAATAATATTTATGATGACATTTCTTCACAATATTTCTGGGTTATTCAACCACAGTCGTTCATGAATGTTGCATCACTGGTAACTGATCTGAACCCACTCATGGTCTGAGGGCGCCCCCTCTGCTGGTCATGTTACAACAGTTTAGTCGCAGCAGTTTTTGTTCAGGTCTGCAACCTGGTTGTGTAACTGTTAAGATCCGTGAGAGCAGGAGGTCACATGGGTTCTGGTCCATTTGAAGCCTTATTGGTCTGAAAATGGCAGTTCATTGACTTAATTGACTCTTCTTATCATTGATTATGCTTTTTGTGACAATTATACAAAAATCCCATTTCAATACAGTATATTAGAGTAGAGCATGGGTTTGGGGAGCTGAAGGTCTCAGGTTCAAATCCCACCAGAGCACCAAGTGTGTCCTTGAGTAAGACACTTTGCACTGTGGCAGTCGACTGCCCCCTCAGGGCATGGGTTAAATGCAGAGAATAATTTCCCCAATGTGGATCAATAAAGTTCAATCATTATGAAGTTCAATCATATGGTTTAGTTAATTTCGACCTGGTAGCAGTGAAATGAACTCTATACAGGTACATTACACCTGAAAGTATATTTTTAATATTCATTGTTTTTATTTGTGTCTTTGTCTGTTGATAAATGTCACATTCATTTAAACATTATATTAAGTCTAAATATGTCATATTTACTGACAAAGTTCTTAAAATATTAAATCACATGCAACATGTGTAGTTAATAACAGTAAAGTACTAGTTCATATGAGTACCATAGGTTTTTGTACAGATACTTCACCCACTTCAGTCACTGTGTGAATCGTGCACAATAATAAACAGCTGAATCCTCTGTCTTCAGACTGTTCATCTGCAGATACAGCTGCTGTTTGCCGTTGTTTCTGGAGGAAGTAAAACGGCCTTGGACTGACTGAGAGTAATAGTTGCCTCCACCGTCATCAGCAACAATCCACTCCAGGCCTTTTCCAGGAGCCTGTCTGATCCAGGCCATCCAGTAGTTGCTGAGTGTGAAGCCAGAGGTCGTACAGGTCAGTCTGTGGGATTCTCCAGGTCTTTTCACTGCTGGTTCAGATTCAGTCAGAGTCTGAGAATCAGCACCTGTTAAACCAAAAGGAAATCATCAGCTACAGTGAGTCTTCATTGCTTTAAAACATCCTACACTCTGCTGGTCTTCACCTGCACAGCAGAGAGTCAACAGCAGCAGCCCTGTCCTGAACTCCATCATGGTGTGTGTCCACTGCTCTGTCATCGTCTCTACTCACTAATAAGTAGACGACCAAGTGTTTTGCATTGACTCCTCCTCACAAAGAGGTTAAAGTGTGACTGGACTTTTAAAATTGGTGTAGTCTCATAAAACCCACAGCATGATCATCTTTATTCATCATTTATCATAAATAAAATAATCAAACAAAACAATGACTGACTTTTATTTGAATTTAACTGAACAGGTGCTGTGACATCTCTGCACATAATTTAAAGATTTACTGAGTTGTGTTGGTTTCTGTGTTTTTGTGCAGGTCTGTATCACTGTGAGGCCACACGTGAACAGTAATAAACAGCTGAGTCCTCAGGCTGCAGGTTCTGTCCTCGTATCGTCACTGTGCTCGCAGACGTGTCTCTGCTGCAGCTGAACTTGTTCTTCAGAGCATTATTGTAAGATAAACTACCGTCATACCACACAGTTGAAATCCACTCCAGGGCTTTTCCTTCACGCTGTCTGACCCAACCTGTTGCATAGCTGCTATCAGTCAGAGAATAACCAACATTAGCTCCATCATTTATCTGATTGTTCAGTGTTTCTAATGTGTTTATTAGTGTGAATCCACTGAAAGCTCCTCACAGGATCCAGCTGCCAACAGCAGCATCACAGCTACAGAGAACATGTTGATGTTGAAGCTGGACTGATGGCAGATCTTCTGTCCTCTCACTCACTCAGACTCTGACTTCACGTCCTTATATTCAACACATATTTGCATAGATTTGCATATTGTGGTATTAATAATGAATACAAGGTGAAAAAATAATTTAAATAATTTAAAAATATTTTTAAGCACTGTCTTGTGTTGTTTGCAAATTAATACATGTGTGATTTAGTAAACCGTTAAAACAGAGTATTGTTTGGAAAAGAGGAAGTCCTGTTGTTTCTGTACGACTCTCCTGTTACTGTGTCTCACTGTGTCTCTCGCACAGTAATAAACTGCTGTGTCCTCAGTCTTCAGACTGTTCATCTGCAGATAGATTTTACTGCTGGAGTCGTCTCTGGAGATGGTGAATCGACCCTGGACTGACTGGGAGTAATAGATAGGTGTACTGGATGTGTGCACCAAAGCCATCCACTCCAGGCCTTCACCAGGAGCCTTTCTGACCCAGGTCCACACTGAGCTTCCAAAGCTGAATCCAGATGTGGTGCAGGTGAGTTTGTGGGACTCCCCTGGGTTTTTAACTGCTGGCTCAGACTCTGTTATGGGCCAAGCTTCAGCAGCAGCTGAAACAAAGAGAAGGAGCAGACAGACTGGGAACCTGCTGCAGGCCGTGCTGAGAGTGTGTTAGTTTGTCCTCTAACCATGAATCCCTTTAAATACTGTGTGATATGAACTGGATCTGTGTTTGTTGACAGGAAGCTCCTCCTACATCGCTTCTGATTTTAAAGTCAAATTCACTGTGAGCACGTCTCAACCTGAAGCAAATCAGCATTTAGACAATAGGAAAAGCTCAAATAAATTAATACAAACCTGTAGCATTTATCTCTCAAACGCCAACGTGCTCAACACATCAACATGTTCAATGCAACAAAGAAAAATGGACCGTTTAGACGGAGGAAGACAGAACTGACAGAACTACACAAAGTATTTGTGTTTCATTGTATTATGACCTGACTGTATCTACGAAAGAGAATAGACTTTTCTTCAGCATATTTAACAAATTGTCTGGTAAATATTACTAACCCAGACACTGTTTAGCTCTTTTCATTTTATGATTGAAGTGAATAGTTTCAGTTGACATTTTGGTGAAGTTCAGGGCATCTGTTGTCTGAGGGCTCCTCCTCTGGTGGCTCTGTGTTGTTCAGACACAGGAGGGTTTTTGTTCAGCTCCACTGATGCTTTAAGTCACTGTGTGTCTCTGGCACAGTAATAAACAGCAGAGTCAGGCTGCAGGTTCTGTCCGTTTAGAGTCACTGTGTTGCTGGAAGCATCAACATCAATGGTGAATTTGTTCTTCAGTGAATCTTTGTAGCGAGAGCCTCCAGTGCATCTCATCCCGATCCACTCCAGTCCTTTCCCTGCAGGTTGTCTGATCCAAGCTGTCCAGTAGCTGGTCACAGAATAAGAGACCTGACAGGTGAGGGTCAGACGCTGACCTGGCTGCACAGTCACAGAGTCTGGCTGTGTCAGCTGTTCACACTTCACACCTGGTAAAGTAAACACACAATGACTGTCAAATGATTCATATCTGCTGCAAATGAAAAGCGGTGATGAAGAATCAGACTTACAGGTTCCAGCTGCCAACAGCAGCAGCACAGTGAGAGGAAACATGCTTAATGTTTATGCTGAACGTCCGACTGTCTGCTCAGGTTTTTAAACCTCAGGAGTAAAATACTGGATTTGCATAAACAGTCACATGGATGTGGATTTTAAATTCAGTGGTATTGATTGTTGCTAGTGGTTTTAGTTACAGTAATAACGACTGGGACAAGATTTACTTGTCTTAAACTTTAGATTACATGCATGAAAACAATAAAGCAATTTTTAATGACTTGAAGATATTATTAACAACAATATGTATTTATTTGTTAAGAGTTGTTTATGATGTAATTGGACACTAGGGTTCATGGGTGTTTATCCAAAGTCAGGGACTTTTATGACAACTGTAAGTTTTTGTGTAGATTCTCCACAAACTTCAGTCACTGTGGGTCTCGAGCACAATAATAAACAGCAGAATCTTCCGTCTTCAGACTGTTGATCTGCAGATACAGCTGCTGTTTGCTCTCGTCTCTGGAGACGGTGAACCGGCCTTGCACTGACTGACAGTAGTATTTGCTGCCACCGCTAGCGTGGGCGGCGATCCACTCCAGGCCTTTACCAGGAGCCTGTCAAACCCAATGCATCCACCAGCTGCTGACAGAAAAGCCAGACACTGTACAGGTCAGCGTGTGGGATTCTCCAGGGTTTCTAAACACGGGCTGAGATTGCGTGAGAGTCTGAGCATCAACGCCTGAAAACACAATAGATACAATGAGCGCCTTGAGGCAGTAAAGTTTTAAAGACGTCGTCCTCATCGTTCACCTGCCCAGCAGAGCGTTAACAGCAGCAGCCCTGTCCTTTGGTTCATCATGGTGAAGTGTGTCCACTCCCATCCTCTCTGCAGACAGATAAGTAGAGGTGGAGGACGGGGGCGTTTGCATTGGTCCCTCCTCACAGGAAGGAGAGAGAGGAGTCTATACAGCTGAGACCAGAGTAGAAGAGTAATGATCATGTTTGTTGAAAAGAAGATTCTGAAAAGTAGCTCAGGATTATGATTCAGCTGAAAAATCTGTTAATAGATAGATTGAAGATCATTTTTATATTTGCAAATTAAAAAGAGAAGAAGAAAAGCTGAGTTAGTAGAAAGTGAAATACTGTTTCAACATGATGATTGATGCTGAAGCTGTTTGTCTTTTCTGTCTCTTTTTTTCTCACACACTTTATTTAATTTCATGTGAATTAGCTGTGAACTTGTTTTTCTGACCTTCAGGTCCTGGAACCACACGCTTCACTGATCCTCCTCCTCAGCTGAGTGTGGACTGGTTTTTGTACAGCTTTGTGGTCTCTTGTGTCTCTGTGGCTCTCGTGCACAATAATAAACTGCTGAATCTTCCTGTTTCAGGCTCTTTGCCTGTAAATAAACCTGGTTTGTAGACGTGTCTTTGCTGATGGAGAACTGGCCTTGGAGCCTCTGGGCGAATATTGTGCCAGTTCCACTATCGATGCGTCCGATCCATTCCAGGCCTTTTCCCGGCTCCTGACGGATCCAGTGCAGCCATTCAAGAGGAAGTCCTTGTACTTTACAGGACAGCGTGACGGACTCTCCAGGTCTGCTGACCACCGGCTGTGAGGAGGTGAGGGACTGGCCCTGAACAGCTGATGGAGACACACGCTTTAGACCACGAGAGCCTGCAGAGACCTGCTGGATTCTGGCTCCACTCACCTGAAATAAGAGCCAAGAAGAGGAGACTCTGTACAACCATCATGGTGATAACGTGGCTGAGGCTGCAACTGCAAAGGCCCCAAAGCATCAGCGATGTTTATATCGTACACTGTGTGTGGGGAGAATGGGCGGAGACGATGCAGTGCTGTGGATTTGCATTTTGTATCCAGATGAGGTTTAAAGATGAAGAAAGTTGGATAAACATTACAGAGAAGAACAGTGGGAAACAAGAAAGGCAATTGTGTTTAGTGTTTCTCAGTGTTGAAATTTGCAAATGCTGTTTTTAACGTTTCAGTAATCCATAATCGTTCATCTAATATTCATAAACAAATTGCAAATCGCAGTACATTACCCAACCCTTTATTCACTCACCTGAAACCTTTCTTTAGACTGAAATGGAGAAGTGCAACCAGCTGCACTGATGAAGAGGAGAGCAACACGTGCACTGACTGACCTCTAGTGTCTGTAGAGGAACACAGCGTTTCCACCTCCTCTGACCAGTCGCTGTTCAGTGAGAATCCACATTCCGCTAAACCACAAAGCTAAAACGTTTCATTTCTACTTGATTTTGAAAGGTGAATCAAAGTTGATCAAACGTTGTTTCAATGTAGCATCAACGTCACAACAGTAACTGACATTATTTCAACCGTATCTTAACATTGAAGGTCAGTTGTGTGCCTGCTGGGTGTTTGCTTTATTGTATTATTGAAGTGAATAGTTTAATTTTACATTCTGGTGAAGTTCAGGGCATCTGTTGTCTGAGGGCTCCTCCTCTGGTGGCTCTGTGTTGTTCAGACACAGGAGGGTTTTTGTTCAGCTCCACTGATGCTTTGAGTCACTGTGTGTCTCTGGCACAGTAATAAACAGCAGAGTCTTCAGGCTGCAGGTTCTGTCCGTTTAGAGTCACTGTGTTGCTGGAAGTGTCCAATTCAATGCTGAATTTGCTCTTCAGTGAATCTTTGTAGTAAGAGGCTCCAGTGCTTCTCATCCCAATCCACTCCAGTCCTTTCCCTGCAGGTTGTCTGATCCAAGCTGTCCAGTAGCCAAGTGAATAAGAGACCTGACAGGTGACGGTCAGACGCTGACCTGGCTGCACAGTCACAGAGTCTGGCTGTGTCAGCTGTTCACACTTCACACCTGTTAACAGAGAACAGAAAGTATGTGACCACTTATCAAATCATAGACATCCATTGACTTCAGTCCAGAGAGACTCACTGGATCCAGCTGCCAACAGCAGCAGCAGAGCTGCAGGAAACATGGTTGATGGAGAAGCAGGTGAACTGACGGGTCAAACCATGTGTCCACTGATCTCTGTCATGATCTCTGCTGTCACATAAATAGAAGTGGGGACGTCAGGTTTTGCATCAGCTCCTCCTGGAAGGAGGAGAGAACTGAACTGAATATTGATGATGCTCCAAGTTAATAAGTTATGTCGAAAAATAATCATAGAATGAAAAGTTTATTATATAATTGGAATATTCGAAGTTTACACAGCGATATGTTTTTTTATGTTCATGTTATTGCTTTGACATTAACTTTGCATGCGTATTATTATAAACCATATAATTATATTCTGACATAAATGACAAGCATGAACCCAAAACATGTTGGTGCCTGTTGCTCTGTGATAATGACCTGCAGGTTAAAACTGGCGTTGCTGCAGTATTTGTGCAGGTGTGTCAGTGGTTTGTGTCACTGTGGAGCGACGTACGCAGTAATAAACAGCTGAATCCTCTGTCTTCAGACTGTTCATCTGCAGATACAGCTGCTGTTTGCCGTTGTTTCTGGAGGAAATGAATCGTCCTTGAACTGACTGAGAGTAATAGTTGCTGTCACCATCATCAGCAACAATCCACTCCAGGCCTTTTCCAGGAGCCTGTCTGACCCAGTGCACCCAGTAGTTGATGAGTGTGAAGCCAGAGGTCGTACAGGTCAGTTTGTGTGATTCTCCAGGTCTTTTCACTGCTGGTTCAGATTCAGTCAGAGTCTGAGCATCAGCACCTGTTAAACCAAAAGGAAATCATCAGCTACAGTGAGTCCTCATCACTTTAAAACATCCTACACTCTGCTGGTCTTCACCTGCACAGCAGAGAGTCAACAGCAGCAGCCCTGTCCTGAACTCCATCATGGTGTGTGTCCACTGCTCTGTCATCGTCTCTACTCACTAATAAGTAGACGACCAAGTGTTTTGCATTGACTCCTCCTCACAAAGAGGATAAAGTCTGACTGGACTTTTAATATTGGTGTAGTCTCATAAAACCCACAGTGTGATCATCTTTATTTTTTTATTTTTTTACTTTACAGTACATTTTACAGTTTTAATGTCACTATTTGATCATATGTTTGTCTGTAGACTCCTGACAGTTATGTAAGAATTATTGTGTGTAATAAATCTAAATTGACTAATTAAACTTTAAAAATAGGACTTTGACTGAAACTGAACAGGTCAGTGCTGTGACATCACTGCACATATTTAAAAGCATTCACTGAGTCGTGTTGGTTTCTGAGTATTTCTGCAGGTCTGTGTCACTGTGAGGCATCACAGCAGCTGCAAAACTGGAGAGAATGTGATTAGAGTAAATGATCGGAAAGAAACATATAAAGAAAAACTTTAAAAACCTTCACGTTGTCACGGAAAGGCAGAGAAAGGACCCACATGCACAGCACAGAGACCTCAGACAGATAGTAGCGTTTAAAGGTTTTAATTCAGTTCTCGAGATAACAGACGGCCCGGGTCATACACAGGAGATCACAGATGTCGATAACAAAGGTGACAGGTGGTGCTTAAATGTCCTGGTGAGTAATCATGAATAGGTTACAGGTGCGTGAATGAAAACCGGAAGTAAAGCTGGAACCGAAAAATCGAAACCGGGAGATTACCAAAATAAAGACAGGAAGTGGAAACTGGCTGAACAACAATGTACCTTCAAAATAAAACTGAAAACCGAGCCAGAGCCTGACACACGTATTCAAGTAGTGATAAGTCTTTACAGCAGACAATGAGGTGGTTGTGGCCAACAATCATCAGACACCAGTGAATTCATTGTTTCTTTGTGGGTCATGCAGGGGTTGTGTTTTTGTACAGCGTCTGTGTCTCTTGTGTCACTGTGTGTCTGGCACAGTAATAAACTGCAGAGTCATCTGTTTTCAGGCTGTTCATCTGCAGAAACACCTGGTTTTGGCTGTTGTCTCTGGAGACGGTGAACTGGCCTTTAACTGACTCAGAGTAGAAAATGGTGCTGCCACTGCTGATGTAAGCGATCCAGTCCTTTTCCAGCAGCCTGTCTGATCCAAGCAGCATAAATAGCACCACTAAAGCCTAAATAAGTGCAGGTCAGTTTGTGGGATCCTCCAGGTGTTTTAGTTACTGGTTCAGATTCAGTCAGAGACTGAACATCAACACCTGCAAAAAAAATAAAACCTCATCCACAGTAATAACTAGCATCAGATCAGTTCATCTTAGAGTGAATGAATGTATTCACCTGCCAAACAGACAGTTAAGAGCAGCAGGCCTGTCCTGTGGTCCATCGCGGTGAACTGTTCTCTTCATCCCTGTGTTTACATTGTCTCCTCCTCTCGGAGCAGAAAGGAAACAGGTATGAATTTGATCACAGACCTCGATATGTGTCATCCTGGACTTATCATCAGAACGATTCATTATAAACCTGCCAGTCAGTTGCTGGTTTCGTGCTGTGGATGGATCAGTAAGTCAGTGAAGACGTCTCTGCTCTGTTTAAAAGACTGATAAAGAGTCTCAATAGGAGGACAGTAGTCGGTAATAAAATAAACTTTTTTACAATAAAAACAATAATCCTAAAATTGAGAAATTCAGTAGAAATACATGTTTATGAATTGTACTGTATTTATTACAAGCAGTGTGATAAAATTCAATGTTCCTTGTATCTTTCATAGTGAGATGATACTGTAATGTGTAGAGTGACTTGTGCGGTTCCAGTTTTTGTCGAGGTCTGTCAGTGGTTTGTGTCACTGTGGAGCGACGTATGCAGTAATAAACAGCTGAGTCCTCAGGCTGCAGGTTCTGTCCTCGTATCGTCACTGTTTCAGCAGATGTGTCTCTGCTGTAGCTGAACTTGTTCTTTAAAGCATTATTTTGATAAAAGCTGCCTGTGCTGCTCCCCCATTGATGGAAAATCCAGTCCATTGCTTTTCCTTCACGCTGTCTGACCCAACCTGTTGCATAGCTGCCATCAGTCAGAGAATAACCAGAGACCTGACAGGTGATGCTCAGAGACTGTCCAGGCTGCACAACCAGTGAGTCTGGCTGGATGAGATCAATACTGTCCACACCTGTGGAGACACAGACCAACATTAGCTCCATCATTCATCTGATTGTTCAGTGTTTCTAATGTGTTTATTAGTGTGAATCCACTGAAAGCTCCTCACAGGATCCAGCTGCCAACAGCAGCATCACAGCTACAGAGAACATGTTGATGTTGAAGCTGGACTGATGGCAGATCTTCTGTCCTCTCACTCACTCAGACTCTTCACTTCCTTATGAGGCAACACACACAATTTTAAATTTGCATAATGCAAATTAAACATATACTAACATTAACTAGTTTGCAGAGTAAACAAAGCAACACAATCATGACGACAGTGAACTAGTTTGAGTCATTTCTGGTCTGAGGGCTCCTCCTCTGGTGGCTTCCTGCTATGACTGTTCAGGCTCTGAGGGCTTTTGCTCTATGATAAATTTAGAGACACACAGGTGCCACACTACTGTTCTGACCCTCCACCCCCCCACTTGATAAAAAAAAATCAAGACTCAAAGGAAATTATGGGGAAATAATATATTTTTACACATGTTTATGAGATTAGATATTTTGCAATAATCTGTAAAGTCAGTAAAATCTACTATAATAGATTTATGATGTCATACATCATACTGTAACCGATAACAGTGGAAGATGTGAACAGAGTCCTGGTGAGATTTGTTTACATACTTTATTATGACCTGTAAATGTTTTATAATAGTAATATACAAACTCATGTGTACATAGCAATCACATGAGATGTTTAGTTTGGTTTACTTGGTTTGCATGAGCTAAGTATGAATGACACCTGCAGGATTTTGTACATCTGCTCCACCAACTCCAGTCACTGTGGGTGACGAGCACAGTAATAAACGGCAGAATCTTCCGTCTTCAGACTGTTCATCTGCAGAAACACCTGCTGTCTGCCGTCGTCTCTGGAGACGGTGAACCGGCCTTGGATCGACTGAGCGTAGTAGCTGTTGCCACCATCGTTTCTCACAGTGGAAACCCACTCCAGCCCCTTCCCAGGCGCCTGTCTGACCCAGCCCATCCAGAAGCTGCTGAGCGTGAACCCAGAGGTCGTGCAGGTCAGTCTGTGGGATTCTCCGGGTCTTTTAACCGCTGGGTCCGATTCACCCAGTGACTGACCGCTGACGCCTGTAGGACATAATGCACAAGGATGAACCGCAGCAGACCAGAGTGAGACCAAAGAAACAGACCCGGTCTGTACCTGTCAGGCCGAGCACAAGCAGTAGTGCTGTCAGACGGTCCATCATGTGTCTCTGGTCTCTGTCGACTCTGCAGACAACTTATTATGGACGGAGGACTTCTGAGTTTTGCATTGACTCCTCCTCACGATGAGAGAATGTCATGAATAAATGTTGAAAGTGCAGGAGAACACAAACACCTTCATCGCTTCACAGCAGGCGTTTGCTTCTTTGCAAAGACTAAAGTTATGGTGTGTGTGTGTGTACAGGATAGAAAGCGCACAAACGACACGTACAGTCAAAGTTTCTTCTAGGTTCTTTTAATTCAGTGTCATGGTTTTACCCTCTGTTATCAGACAACACTGAGCGTTTGATGGCATGTCCTCATGCAGACATTCTGTGAGCTACTGTAGTGGTGCTAACACGCTTAACGCTTTTTGTGCAGCTGTTTAACCGGCTTCAGTCACTGTGTCTCTGGCACAGTAATAAACTGCAGAGTCGTCTGTTCTCAGGCTGCTCATCTGCAGAAACAGCTGCTGTCGGCCGTTGTCTCTGGAGATGGTGAACCGGCCTCGGAATGACTCAGAGTAGTATTTAGTGGTGCTTCTTTCACCACTATCATGGGTGGCGATCCACTCCAGGCCTTTTCCAGGAGCCTGTTTGACCCAGCTCATGTAGTAGCTATAGACATTAAAGCCAGACACTGTACAGGTCAGTGTGTGGGAATCTCCAGGCCTTTTAACCACTGCTTCAGACTGTGTCAAAGTCTGGGTGTCAACACCTGTCAAAGTAAACCATAATATAAAACATCTTCCTAAACACAGATTCAAGCACAGATCACTGAGTTTTTCACCTGCCCAGCAGAGGGTTAACAGCATCAGCCCTGTCCTATAGGCCATCGTGTTAATCTGCATCCACTGTCCCTGTCGTCATCTCTGCAGACAGTTAAGTAGAGCTGGGGAACATCTGGCTTTTGCATTAACTCCTCCTCACAGGAAGGACGGAACAAGATCACACTGAATGATCATCAACTGTGATTATTGAACTCACATCTTAAACATTAAACAGTGAAAATCAGTAATTTCCCTGCAGGTTGTCTGATGCAAGCTGTGCAGAAGCTGCTGAGAGAATAAGAGACCTGACAGGTGACGTCAGTAAGGTGACACTGAGTAAACACAGCGGCTCATCGAATCTTCCAGAGCAGAGAAGAACTGTATTCACCCTCAGATACAGATACGCTGAAAAAGTAGCACATGGATTAAATGGATGAGAGGCTTCGTGGAACTTTGTAAGACATAGCAGATTTATGTTTTACAAAACAACTGATCCAGATTCAGTAGGTTGATGTTTTTTTCACACTTTCAGTCTTTTTTTCAATTTATTATTATTATTTATTTATTATTTATTACTGACCCCTACTGCCACCTATAGGTGTCAGGCCCAAAGCCTTTCAGTTCTCCGCCAGCCTTTGGTGTGTTTGGATTTTTAAACTTTTACTACCACCTGGTGGTTGGAAGCGGGAAATTAAGCTATTGTGGCTGCATTTTAGCAGGAAGAAGTAATAATAAAAATATTCTCCTACATCAAGTTTGTGATAAATACACTGATAGAAAATTATATGAACGTAAAATGTCCCAAAAACACTGAAGGTCAGTCGTCTTCAGCTTCTCCAGCCTCCACAGGCAAGTGAGAGCAGCTGCGTTCAATTAACCTAACACTCGATTAGAACCTGACGTCACACGCTGCTGAAAGCACGAGCCGCTCACCTGAGCTCGCTATAAAAGCGGGACAAATGACCACAACAGACGTCAGGTCGAGCTGTTCTGTGTCGGGCTGAAGAACCGTGATCCCAATGGCGGGTGAGTGGTGTTTCTGAAGTTCCCGCGGTTGCTTTTTTTTAAAAAGTGATTGATGTCAGGTGTGCGTCGACCTCTGTTGGAGGCCGCACGCGCTAACTGTGGTAAAACTAATTGTCACGCACTCATTACACTGAATTAAGGACGTGTTTGTGTCTTGGCTGCCGGTAAAATGTTTCAAACGCAGCTGGACGTCACGCCGTCAAGATAAATGTGTGGCCTGGAGTTTTAACATCAGTCAATGTTCCTCAGAAATCAAACCTCGTTAATGTATCAACTCATTTACAAACGTTTTGAGAAGAGTCGTCTGCGCCTCTGGCACCTGGTCCGGGCCTCACTTCTCCTGACGGATACAGTAAATAACGACTGTAACATGAAATTCAGATCTGTCCACTGATCTTTTATACATTTTATAAAACATACGTTGTATTGAAAAAAATAAATAAAATGTATAATTTTTCATCAGTTTAATTATCTTTATATAATATTTTACTGGGTAACAGTCGCTGAATTTGTGCATTTCCTGATTGGCATGTTCCGTTTCTGTTTTTGCTTGACATCAATATAATGTTTGCAGTCTACAGATTTTATTCTACACCATGACTTGTACAATCTGCCTAATGTGTTGATCACCACATTAGGCAGATTGTTGTGCCTTAATTAATTCTGATTGCGCTGAAGAGAAAACTTGAGGGGAGGCTAGAAAGTTCTCTGCTTATTCCAGCAGCTTTAGTGCGTAAAACAGTTCAAGTAAATTTTGACCTTGAGTGAATTATGCTCTTATCCTAATGAGGAGCAAACACATAAAAATTATTAATTTACAAAACAAAAACAATTTTTAAAATTTTTCAAAACTTCCCTGAGTGAAGGTAATTGAACATTTACACCTCCTGTATACAGTACTTAAGAATGAGTTGTGAAGAACACGTGGAGGGTATAGATTAAATTGAGCCAAACTAATTTTTCTTTTTTTTTTTTTTAAATGAGAGTAATGATAAAATGTAACCATGGTACCATGTTCTCACAATTAAATGGTGACAAAGACACTTTTTGAGCTATTGCAATTGTAGGTCTTACTCCAGGGGTCTCACCAGCCATTAACCTCACCTCTCTGACACGTGGCTGCTCCCCCATGGGATGAGTTAAAATCACCCGCTTCGGATGTTATCAGCCATAACGAATGGGCTGATCAGAACTTATCAGCGCATTCGTACGGGCCAGTAGGTGCCCGCTCTTCCTACTCGCGAACAGCTCACAGCTATCTAAATTGCTATGTTCAGCTTGCAACCAGTAGATGTACATCTGTCCCAGAATCTGTATGTGCAGCGCAGTAATGATCTGACATCTTCCTCCAGGATTATCAGTCACATGGGTACAGGACACCTTCTGCACCTTTGTCATGGCAGGGTTGAGTCATTTTTTTTTTTTTGATTTTCAGGTGAGTTCATAGCTCAATGTACTGGCAGAACAGTAGTTATTATAATTAGCATGCTATGAAAATGGAGCAAAAGGAAACTTCTAATGTCTGTCTCTGTCTATCTTTTCAGGTAGATCTACGAACTGTAAGTCACTATCTTTTATTTCTCTTGGCCGCCGTGCCTGTGTCCTGGCTTCTTTGTCAGGTCTGGCTGATCAGAGTGGATCTATGTTGATTCTGTTGCCCATACTTTTTCTGTCTGTGTCAAACTGTTAGTTTCATCCAATTGACATGGTTAATGACATTTTGTTTTAGACCGGCCGTCTACTGGTCCTAGTCATAACTACCAGCCGGCTACTGGTAAGACCGGCCGTCTACCGGTCTTAGTCACAATGACCAGCCGTCTACTGGTAAGACCGGCCGTCTACTGGTCCTAGTCATAACTACCAGCCGGCTACTGGTAAGACCAGCCGTCTACTGGTCTTTTATTTTTGGGTGAAACTAATTTCTTTTGTAGGTTTAAGTAGAGAGCTTTTAGCTTGGTAGCTGGTGGTGGTCGGCCATCTGCTTGGTTAGATGTAGTTGCTTTTGTGGGCAGTCTGCTGGCTTAGACGTAGGTGGTGGTGGTCGGCCGTCTGGTTAGATGTTTGGCATGGGTAACCTTTTTAGCTGTTGAAGGAGAGCAGGTCTGATTTGCACAGCTTGGTTTCCGATGGGCAGGTCTAGGTCAGGATGTCAGTTATTGTCTAATGACCTTTTTCCCCTCAGGCATATCTACAAATGGTAAGTGTAGTTTTTATTGTCTATCTTGCCCCCCTCGTTTTGCCTCACCTGTATCTTTTTTATTCCGTTTTTGTTTCGCATTTTATTCATGTTCATTTTGATGCCGGTTAGACCATAAGGTCTAAATAGCAAGTCCAACAGGTTTCCTTTTTTTATTTTTCCAACTTGCGCGTACGTACCCGCATTTATTCATTCAACATGGCTTCCAGCTCTGCGATTTTGTCGCTGTAGACCAGGAAGGTCTACACACAGTAAGTGGGTTTTGGATGGCCGCCGTGCCATCGCTACTAACCAATTTGATTTTCACCTTCATCCAGAGGACCATCCATTTTGCTCGTCGTCAATTTACAAAGGGTAAGTCCGTGTGTTTCCTTGGCTGCCATGCCAAAATCGCGAGCTTCCTTGCTCTCTGTCACTGTTTTCCTTGCTTCCCTTTAACCTGCTGTGCTCTTCTGATGCTGCTTCTCTCTGGCCCCTGTGCCAAAACCTTCTCAACTGGTGGTTTCGTACATCTGGTTAGGAATGTGCAATGACACGTGTTAGCTAGACCAGCCGACTACTGGTGCAGTTCAGGGGCACCATTTGTGGGTTTATTTCTTTGGCTGCCATGCCAAAATCGCGAGCTCCCTTGCTCTCTGTCACTGTTTCATTTGCTTTCTCTTAGCGAAGGAAGAGCACAGTAGCTGCTTCTTTCTGTCCACTTTTTTTTTTTTAACCTTTTCCACTCTGATCAGCCTGTTGTTGGAGTGAGCCAAGGAAGGCAGAGTCCATTCTGTTTTTATAGCTTGTGGCAAATGGCTTACGGTCCTAGTGTGTTGTGGGCTGAGGTCCCAGTGGTTGGGGGGGGAGGAGACTGAAGAAGAGGAGACTGGAAGACTGAAGATGTAGAGCTGTTACAGCGCCACCGATGATGGCAGAAGATGGTACAGCATGTCTACAGGACTCATCGGTGAGTATGACTTCAGTGTCTGGGTGTGCTAGCACTTTGTTCTTCTGAAGAACATTAATTGTGGATGTCTTGTCTCTACGCAGGTTGGCTCAGAGGTCCAAAGACATCAAGGCATCTCCTCCGATGAATGTGGCAAAGAAAAGGATGCTGTGCGGATAGTCTGTGTTGGTGGCTACAAGGCCTGGTTGAGAAAGCCAACTAGGGTAAAGTGCAATATTTTCTCTGAAGTAATGCTTTGAGTATTAAAGTCCTTTGATTGATTATCAAAGGGGAGTCCAATTGTGGTCTTGGCTAAGGGTGAAACAACTTGCAACCAGTAGCTGTAAGTCAGTACATTAAGTCACAGTAATGTTTTGAAATCTTCCTACAGGATCAATTGTCGCATGGGTATTGGACACCTTCTGCACCTGGGACAATGGTGGGGTCCAGTCCTCTAGAATTTTTTTGGTGAGCTCACAGATCAGTGTACTGATCAACGTACTGGTAGAACAGTAGTTTACTAGGCTAATTTGCAGGCTGTGAAAATGGTGCAAAACAAATGACAGCATGAAGTTTCACGTCTGTTTTTCTTCTCTCCCCAGGTAGATCTACGAACTGTAAGTCACTATCTTTTATTTCTCTTGGCCGCCGTGCCTGTGTACTGGCTTCTTTGTCAGGTCTGGCTGATCAGAGTGGATCTATGTTGATTCTGTTGCCCATACTTTTTCTGTCTGTGTCAAACTGTTAGTTTCATCCAATTGACATGGTTAATGACATTTTGTTTTAGACCGGCCGTCTACTGGTCCTAGTCATAACTACCAGCCGGCTACTGGTAAGACCGGCCGTCTACTGGTCCTAGTCACAGCTACCAGCCGGCTACTGGTAAGACCAGCCGTCTACTGGTCTTTTATTTTTGGGTGAAACTAATTTCTTTTGTAGGTTTAAGTAGAGAGCTTTTAGCTTGGTAGCTGGTGGTGGTCGGCCATCTGCTTGGTTAGATGTAGTTGCTTTTGTGGGCAGTCTGCTGGCTTAGACGTAGGTGGTGGTGGTCGGCCGTCTGGTTAGATGTTTGGCATGGGTAACCTTTTTAGCTGTTGAAGGAGAGCAGGTCTGATTTGCACAGCTTGGTTTCCGATGGGCAGGTCTAGGTCAGGATGTCAGTTATTGTCTAATGACCTTTTTCCCCTCAGGCATATCTACAAATGGTAAGTGTAGTTTTTATTGTCTATCTTGCCCCCTCCCCCCTCGTTTTGCCTCACCTGTATCTTTTTATTCCGTTTTTGTTTCGCATTTTATTCACGTTAATTTTGATGCCGGTTAGACCATAAGGTCTAAATAGCAAGTCCAACAGGTTTCCTGCCTGCTTCCCCAAGTCCTTTTTTTTGTTTTTCCAACTTGCGCGTACGTACCCGCATTTATTCATTCAACATGGCTTCCAGCTCTGCGATTTTGTCGCTGTAGACCAGGAAGGTCTACACACAGTAAGTGGGTTTTGGATGGCCGCCGTGCCATCGCTACTAACCAATTTGATTTTCACCTTCATCCAGAGGACCATCCATTTTGCTCGTCGTCAATTTACAAAGGGTAAGTCCGTGTGTTTCCTTGGCTGCCATGCCAAAATCGCGAGCTTCCTTGCTCTCTGTCACTGTTTTCCTTGCTTCCCTTTAACCTGCTGTGCTCTTCTGATGCTGCTTCTCTCTGGCCCCTGTGCCAAAACCTTCTCAACTGGTGGTTTCGTTCATCTGGTTAGGAATGTGCAATGACACTTGTTAGCTAGACCAGCCGACTACTGGTGCAGTTCAGGGGCACCATTTGTGGGTTTATTTCTTTGGCTGCCATGCCAAAATCGCGAGCTCCCTTGCTCTCTGTCACTGTTTCATTTGCTTTCTCTTAGCGAAGGAAGAGCACAGTAGCTGCTTCTTTCTGTCCACTTTTTTTTTTTAACCTTTTCCACTCTGATCAGCCTGTTGTTGGAGTGAGCCAAGGAAGGCAGAGTCCATTCTGTTTTTATAGCTTGTGGCAAATGGCTTAAGGTCCTAGTGTGTTGTGGGCTGAGGTCCCAGTGGTTGTGGGTGGACAAATTTACAGCCAGACGAGGGGAGACTGAAGAAGAGGAGACTGGAAGACTGAAGATGTAGAGCTGTTACAGCGCCACCGATGATGGCAGAAGATGGTACAGCATGTCTACAGGACTCATCGGTGAGTATGACTTCAGTGTCTGGGTGGAATAACGTGTTGTTTTTTCTCTTGAAGATGATCAACTTTAGATGTGCTGCTTTTACCCAGGTTGGCTCAGAAGCATGTGGCGTTTCAAGGCGTTTCCATGAAGCAGATGTGGAATTCAAATGGACACTGGATTCGCTGACTCCTCCCTCCCAAGTTTGATCTTTTGTGAAACAAGGTTACATAACACTTTAAAGGTAGAATTTTGTTTTTTGGTCCAACTGCTGCCAGTTTTATAGAAACGTCAAATGCTTGAAGTTATTGTTGCGGAGGAGTTGTGCTGTGCTCGCTGTTATCAACATTCTAAGTTGGATGTTAGTCAAGTCAATTTCAATGGCCTCCAGGCTTTCAGTATTAACTGCTGACTCATCTCTGCCATGTTTGGGTGCTGCGAAACTTTGCGATAACTTAGTTTGTGTTGGCGCGTTTTAGAATCTTATTCTCAAAGCATAATGGGAGGCCTCCCAGCAGGGGAACCTATTCCACCCCTGTTTATTTTACAGTAGTTAATTGTTGCACCGGACGGTCGGCGTATTCAAAGGACCAAACCGGGCAGAGATGACTCAAAGCATTTCAGTGAGCACCCAGTTTAAGTTTCATCCTAGTGATGAGCACAACAGCATGGCTATCAAAGCCTAGGTTATGTTTTAACAGTCAGATAAGATAAAATTTGAACTTTTTTTCCTTTTTCTCAAATGTTAAATTTACCTCAAACTGGCAATGATGGATGTACAAAGACCTTTTTAATATTTCTAACTGGTCTATGAAGATGAAATGACGTTTAGTTCACCCTAAAATGCAAGACTTAACAGAACCACTAACATGTTTTGGCCTTGTACCGGCTGGAGAATGTGGTTAGCCCTCAAAGGACCATGCAGACAACATGGTGGTTGCAGAAAAGATAGGACCAACCAGTAGACAAGGGAAGACTGAAGAAGCAAAGCAGCCACAACCAAACCACCCATGCAGGATCAAAGTACAAAACATCTGTAGAGGTTACGATTCTGGCCACAGAACGGTGAGTATGAAGCAGGTGTTTGTTTGATGAGGCTCTGGGGTTTTAATTAATTCATTTTTTTTAAATTAACCATTAACATTAGATTTCTTGTTCCTACCCAGGTTGGCTCAGGGATCTGGACATAAAGCTGTCTCTCGGTACTGCGCCTGACGTGACCAGTTTGACCTGTTTCAGAATTGGCAAGTGACAAGTTGTTTTTGAATTTTTTTTTCATTACTTTTAACATTTTCTATGACTTGATTTCACAAACGTTGTAATTTCAAACTGGACTAAAGGAATTTCAGTAAATACTTAAACACAAGTCCTTATTATCTCCAGCTAGTACAGGACATTTTACCAGTGTGAGCGGTGGATGCAAGGAATGACATGGATGCTCCAGCCAGAGGACAAGGGTGGAAACTGGAGGGGCAGAGCAGCCACCGCTGAACCACTAGGATCGCGAAACTGTTGGTAACACTGTTTAAACACGAGCACACAATGGTGAGTGCAACATTAGTGTCCTACTCATGGATTTTGGTTGTGTACATTAGGAACAGTGACTGTAGACTTCTTGTCCCTACCTACAGTAGGTTGGCACCTATGGACATCAAGTTGTCTCCCACAGTAGCTGGTACTAGGCCTGACATGTTGCTGTCTTATGGCCTGTTCAGATTTGGCCATGTCATGTTGACTTTTGATCTTTCAAGTGGTGCTAAGGAACAAGAATGTGTAATACTTTTAAATGCAGCATTTGGACCAAAAATAATTCTACAAGTTTTATAGAAACCTCAAAGCTTTAAGTTAACTTTTGAATGGCTTTGACTCCAGGCTTTCAGTATTAATTGCTGACTCGTCTCTGCCAAGTTTGGGTTCTGCAAAACTTTCCAATAACTTAGTTTGTGGTGGCGCGTTTAGAATCTTATTCTCAAAGCATAATGGGAGGCCTCCCAGCAGGGGAACCTATTTCACCCCTGTTTATTTTACAGTAGTTTATTGTTGCACAGATTGTATCATACTTTCAACCGTACGTGGCGCTGTATTTGGACGGTCGGTGTATTTAGAGGACCAAACCGGGCAGAGATGACTCAAAGCAGCTCTGTGAGCACCCAGTTTATGTTTCATCCTAGTGAAGAGCACCACAGCAGTGCTACCAAAGCTGGACACTGTTAGATGAGATATTCAGTGAACATCTGAGTTTTCAAATGGTTAATCTTGCATCCTAAGCTGGCAGGTTATTGAGGTGCAGTAGTTGTGTGGACAGAAAATTGGAGTTTCAACCTAGGCTAAAGAGAAATTGATATTTAGTAGACTCCAAATATAAGAAATTAGAAAACCGATCAGTTTGACAACATGTTTGGCCCAGTACCAGCTGGAGAGTGTGATCAGCACTCAAAGGAGCATGCGGACGATGCGGTGGATGCAGCTACGACGGGACCAGCCAGTCCACAAGGAAACACTGAAGTAGCAGAGGATCAAACTATAAAACATCTGTTGAGGTCAAGATTCTGGCCACAGAACGGTGAGTATGAAGAAAGTGTTTGGGTGTGATGAGGCTTTTTTTTGTTTTTTAAACTGTAAATTTCTTGTAACTACCCAGGTTGCCTCAGGGACTCATGGACTTCAGGCTGAGTCTCAGTAGCTGGTACTGGGCCTGACATGGTGCCAATTTGACCTTCAGAATTTGGCCATTGTGAACTCCCCCCCCCATAAAGTTTTTAAAGCCCTAAAGTTGTTGTAATCATCATCCTAGATTTTTATCTGAAATCGGGGTTGACTGGGTTCAACTCGTGAGGATTTCAGGGTTAAATGCTGACTCGTCTCTGCCATGTTTGAATTCCTGTGTAAAAGTAACGTGTATTCTTAAGTTTATACAGTTCAGTTTTCAGGCATAATGGGAGGCCTCCCAGCAGGGGAACTTACCCCACCCCTGCTCTGTATTTGTACAGTAGCTGGTTGATACTCGGTTTTAAGTGTTCGTCCGTTCGTGGTGCGATTTTACTCGGTAGGGCGGCGTTTACATTGGAAAGCAAACCTGGCAGAGATGAATTGAAGCTGATGAGTGAGTAAATTTTGTTGTTTCTAGTACTGGTGAGCACAACTACCAAAACCTAAAGGATGTCTGGTTGCACAGAACTGGTTAACCTGGACTGAGGAAAAATAAAACATTAAGTTCAAACTTAATATTAATACGCTTAAATAAAAGCCTTAACAAAACAGACATGTTTGGCCCGGTACCAGTTGGAGAGTGTGATCAGCACTCAATGGAGGATGCAGGAATGACTGGACCAACCAATAGAGGAGGAAAGACTGAGGAAGCGGAGCAGCCACAACCAAACCACCCATGCAGGATCAAAGTACAACCCATCTGTAATGCAGGTCAAGACTCTATGCACACAAGTGAGTATGAATCAAGTGTCTGGGTGTGATGAGGCTTTGGGTTCTGTTCACAATAACCTTAAGTGTTCTTGTTCCCACCCAGGTTGGCTCAGGGATCTGTGGACTTCAGAAGCCAGTAGCTGGTACTGGGCCTGACGTGTTGCCAGTTTGATCTGTTCAATATTTGGCCACTGAAAACCTCTTCAAACTTCTCCACCCCACATAGTTATATATGAATTATATGAAGACCTACAGTACCTTTTTTCAGTTCTGTGGTTGCAGTCATCACCATCCTACATTTTTATCTGAATCATTATCATTGGTGTTGACTGGGTTTGACCCGTGAGGATTCAGGGTTAAATATGATCACATCTCTGCCAAGTTTGAATTCCTTTGTAAAATTTAACGCGTCGACTTTTTCTAGGATGATGGGAGGCCTCCCAGCAGGGGAACTTAAACCCACCCCTGTTCTGTATTGGTACAGTAGTTGATACTCGGCTTTAAGCGTTCATCTGTTCGTGGTGCGGTTTTACTCGGTAGGGCGGCGTTTACATTGGAAAGCAAACCTGGCAGAGATGACTTGAAGCTGATGAGTGAGCAAATTTAGTTGTTTCTAGTGATCGTGACCACTAAAACCTAAAGATGACACGTTGAACAGAACTGTTCAACGTGTCATCTGAGTGCGGAAAGGAATTACATTTATATAAATCCAAGACAAATCTGGCAACATGTTTGACCCAGTACCACCAAAGACCATCAAAGACTCAACTGTTTGTTTTTGTTTTTTTTTTTTTCTCTAGAGGAAATTGTATGTAAATCGAAACTTGAAAGATTGTTGTTTTTTGCTGTTTAATAAATCTTTAACCTGTTAGACACTGTTTTTATGGGTTTTATTTACAGTCCATGTAAAACATCTTACATTTGTCCACTATTTGCTCTTCAGCAGTTCACCCTAACTTGTTTTACTTATTTTTTTTTGTCAAGTTGTATTCGAAGAAGCAAAAAAATAACAATTCTTGTGCATAAAACCACATACAGTATTTCCAAAAACTGGATAATAATTATTATCCTATGACAGAATTAGTATATGGAGAAATACATGTAATTAAATAGTATATGTACTGTATTGTAGACAACACAGAAATGAATAAACTAAAATCTAAACAGTGATTATCTATCACTTCTGTAGTGCATAAATAATTTATAAAATATATATGTACATATACTGAAATTAATAAAGTTGAAACCTAAACTTTGATTATTTGTCATTTGTTAATGATTTTCTCTCCATGTTTCCTGCTAAGAGGTTTTCACCTTCTAATCTACCTGAATTTAAAGTCCCAAATATCAACAGTTTTACAGATTATGTATATCTGTGTGTGTATATATGTATGTATACACTGTAGCTATACAGAATTTAATAAAACTGAAACCTAAACCTTGATTATTTGTCACTTGTGCATAATTCATTCATGTTGTATCCCAGTTAAATAAGGGGTTTCAGCTTCTAATCTACCTGTGAGCGAAAAGTCCCAACTATCAACAGTTTTACAGATTGGTCCTGTGATCACCTTCATCAAATACCTCCACTAAAATATTGTATGTTATAGTTAGTTATAGTTCATTTGAGTTTCAAATCCTGATGTGTTTTTTTTAAACACTGTTAAAGTCATTCCTGGACTGTGAGCTCCTCCTCTGGTGGCTTCATGTGACTGAGGCTCTGAGGGTTTTGTTCAGCTCCACTGATGCTTTGTGTCACTGTGACTCTTGTGCACAGTAATAAACAGCAGAGTCAGGTCAGACGCTGACCTGGCTGCACAGTCACAGAGTCTGGCTGTGTCAGCCGTTCACACTTCACACCTGGTGAAAAAAGGCCGAAATCTGTGTAAAAGTATAAAAAATAGCTTAAAATGTTCACTGATCAAACCCATAGAAACTCACTAAATGCAGCTGCCAGCAGCAGCAGAGCAGCAGGAAACATGGTGAAAGGTGGAGCAGAGTGACTGTTGTGAACTTCTCTGAGCGTCTGAGTGTTTATAGCTGAATGAGCAGTGAGGTCATTGAGTTTGCATGTGGCAGCATCAGCAGCAAGAAGCACATTTAAAAGTGTCTGTACAGAAACTTAAGTCATGGTTTATCTTAATTACATTTACAGTAACTGCTGTTTGTGTTACTGTATCTAAAATATAATCATTGACTGAATATTAACAAGATCTCTATAAACATTTATATTAATAATTAACCACAGCATTTTACAGATTTGCACTGTAAAACATCCAGTGATGTGTGTTGTACAGTTACATCATTCAAAAGTCACATCCAGGAGGAACTTGAGCAGGAATTCAAACCACAGCTGCTCATTTAGACTCATGTTCTTCTAATCTGTACGTGTGCTCTGCTGCCCCCTGCTGGGACTGATTAGAACATTATGTAGTTTTTGTTCATCCTCTTAGTCCACTTTAACCACTGTGAGTCTTTAGCACGGTAATAAACAGCAGAGTCCTCTGGCCTCAGGTTGGACACTGCAGGTACAACATGCTGTTGCTGTTGTACCTGGTGATTTCTGTCCGTCCTTGAAAGCTGCTGCCAATGTGTACGCCTCCACCAGCCCAGCGAACCCCCATCCATTCCAGTCCTTTTCCTGCAGGTTGTCTGATCCAGTGCATATAACAGTGGGTAAATGTGGACCCAGATCCTCTGCAGGACAGACTGAGGGTCTCTCCAGGCTTCTTCACTACTGCAGTGGAAGGAATGGACTCCATGCTCTGACCTGAACAACCTGATGATATTAGGGAAGAGAAAATATATCGAATCAAGTGAGATCAACATCTGGAGGGTTTTGTCACTTTTTAAACCACATGATGATACATTACATTAGTTTATTATAACAGGACATTGTGTATTGTAAACTGATCTCTACTATGGTTCAATATTCAGTAATAATGTTCCTCAAGAGCTTTGATAAGGAATGTGAATATTTCTATGACAATTACAAACATGCTGCATCTAAAATAGCAGAAACAGTTCATGTATAAATTATTATTTACTATGTGAAGCAAAATAACAATTAAAACACATTGTTTAAGCAGGACTTTTTTTTAAATCTTTTACTGTATATTGATGGAAATGTTTCTTAAAATCGTCAATTCACCAGCCAAAAATTAAATAAAGTTTACTTATGAAGTGTCATTATATTGATCAAGTTTGTAGCTGAAATTACTTTTCTTTCTACTTCAAAAAAAATTACTTTTCACATTCTTTTCAGAAACATATCAACAAACGAGAACAGAAACTAACAGAAAATGTGTAAAACAAAAATAATATCTGATGAGTGTTGTAGGATTTTGTAAAGCTCCTCCACCAACTTCACTCACTGACTGTGGGTATGAATTGTGTTGAGCTGAAGCAGTTTGTGTCTGTGGGTGTGAATTATAAACAGCAGCCTTTCTACTGGCTCTGATGTGGGAGTTTTTGTACAGCGTCTGTGTCTCTTGTGTCACTGTGTGTCTCTGGCACAGTAATAAACTGCAGAGTCGTCTGTTTTCAGGCTGTTCATCTGCAGAAACAGCTGGTTTTGGCTGTTGTCTCTGGAGACGGTGAACCGGCCTTTAACTGACTCAGAGTAGTAGGTGCTGCCACCGCCAGTGTTGATGTAAGCGATCCACTCCAGTCCTTTACCAGGAGCCTGTCTGATCCAGGCCATCCAGTAGCTGCTGAATGTGAATCCAGAGGTCGTACAGGTCAGTTTGTGTGATTCTCCAGGTCTTTTCACTGCTGGTTCAGATTCTGTCAGAGTCTGAGCATCAACACCTGTCAAAACGAAAAAAGAAAATGTTTGTCATGCATTGAGCTGCTAGTAAAAAGCTAAATATGTTCCATAGTGATGAGTGGACACATTACGGTACCTGCCCAGCAGAGAGTCAGGAGCAACAGTCCTGTCCTGAAGCCCATCATGTTAAACTGTGTCTGTGTTCACTCTCATCCTCATCAGACTCATAAGAGGGAGAAGATGTGGAGTTTTGCATGAGCTCCTCCTCAGCTACAACTAGATTTAAGCTGGGTTTTATTTACAGTCTATATAAAACATTTTACAATTGTCTAGTTTTTGCTCCTCAGCATTTCACCCTAACGTTTTCATTGTTTTTGGAAGATTTTTTAAGTATTCACTCACAACCATCTAAATGTTTTCATATCTTTGTCAAATTCTATTTTAACAAGCAATTAAAAAGTGAATTGTGTATACTATTCTTTATATATCAGTGATAACCACTGATAATGACCATTGAATGGTGTGATAACGCCTCCTGTGATCACCTTCATCAAATACCTCCACTAAAATATGTTCTGGTTCATTTAAGATTTTAAACACTGTTAAAGTCATTCCTGGTCTGAGGCTCCTCCTCTGGTGGATCCATGTTACTAATGTTTGGCCCTGAGGGGTTTTTGTTCAGCTCCACTGATGCTTTGTGTCACTGTGACTGTCTGGCACAGTAATAAACAGCAGAGTCTTCAGGCTGCAGGTTCTGTCCCTGTAGACTCACTGTGTTTGTGGAAGAGTCTAAGCTGATACCGAACTTGTTCTTCAGTGAATCTTTGTAGATTGTGTTGTATCCAACACGTGCAGCTCCGATCCACTCCAGTTCTTTCCCTGCAGGTTGTCTGATCCAGTGTGTGTGGTGGTTGCCCACAGAATAAGAGGTCTGACAGGTGACGGTCAGACGCTGACCTGGCTGCACAGTCACAGAGTCTGGCTGTGTCAGCCGTTCACACTTCACACCTGGTGAAAAAAGGCCGAAATCTGTGTAAAAGTATAAAAAATAGCTTAAAATGTTCACTGATCAAACCCATAGAAACTCACTAAATGCAGCTGCCAGCAGCAGCAGAGCAGCAGGAAACATGGTGAAAGGTGGAGCAGAGTGACTGTTGTGAACTTCTCTGAGCGTCTGAGTGTTTATAGCTGAATGAGCAGTGAGGTCATTGATTTTGCATGTGGCAGCATCAGCAGCATGAAGCACATTTAAAAGTGTCTGTACAGAAACGTATAAGTCATGGTTTAGTTTTACTACACTTACAGTAACCGTGCTGATCATATGTTGTGCACTTTGTACAATCAAGAACTACTGTATAGTCATTAGTGAGTACAAACAAAGACTAATTTAATACAAAACCTTTAATAAATAACCACATTCATGATCAGTTCAGTAAAAATAAAAAGTGAATGTGCAGGTTGCAGCTCCCACAGCCATTTGAAAATAAATAGTGGGTAAATTAATTAATAGGTAAATTACATTTGCTGTGGTCATTTTCCAGCTTAGCGTGAAAATGTAAAATACTGTAATCACTTCAACACCATGTTTACCATCTACTACATGTGTAGATATTTACCTTTTTATATGAAGTTTTTATTAAACACTGTATCATGATTGATAACTACATCATATAAAATCCAGCATACCATGTTTCCCATTATTGTATCACCTGCAAGTCAGTGATGCCTGAGCAAAATGATGAGAGAAATGTTGACAACGTGTTTGTACATGAAGAATGTTATCACATCTGTCTAATGGAGACTTTTATGCCTCTGTCTCTTGCTCCAGTAGGATTAATTCATTATTATTATTATTATTATTAGTAGTAGTACTATTATTATTTTTATTTATTTATTTATTTGTTAGTTAGTTAGTTAGTTAGTTACCAGGACATTTATCTGCTAACAGCTGCTTCTTTCACAGTTTAAATGTATTCAGTAATTGTGACACTCCCCATTATGTAAAATCAATATTTAATTAGTAATTGTGTTGTTAAGTGTTATCTTGTGTTATATTTAATGATCTTCATTTAATAGATGTCTGATAGAGAAGTTGTACTATTTGAGGTTCTTGTTCAGCTCCTCCACCAACTTCAGTCATTGTGGGTTTCGTGCACAGTAATAAACAGCAGAATCTTCAGTCGTCAGGCTGTTCATCTGCAGAAACAGCTGCTCTCTGCCGTCGTCTCTGGAGACGGTGAACCGGCCTTTAACTGACTCAGAGTAGTAGATGTGGCTACTATAAATAGCAGCGATCCACTCCAGGCCTTTTCCAGGAGCCTGTCTGATCCAGGCCATAAAATAGCTACTAAATGACAGCCCAGAGGTCGTACAGGTCAGTTTGTGGGATTCTCCAGGTCTTTTAACCGCTGGTTCAGATTCTGTCAGAGTCTGACTGTGGACGCCTGTTAAAATAAAACAACATTAATGTAGGTCATTTTAGGGTTAAAAGCAGCTTAAACTCCATTGGAGCAAACCTAAACCTTCACCTGCCCAGCAGACAGTCAGAAGCATCAGCGCTGCCCTGAAGCCCGTCATGTTCAACCGTGTGTCCACTGTTTGATGTCGTGTTGTTTTCTCTGCACATAAATAGAAAACATGGACATTTTGCATTGACTCCACCTCACAGGGAGGATTCAGCTACAGCAGACTTCACTGCTACTGAATGAAAGGAAACCTGACCAGGAAGACAGAAATCTAGCTTCACGGTGACATTAAACACTGTGGACGCTCAGACAGACACTGTTTTTATGTGAGTGTGTCAGAGTTAATGATGCAGTTTGATGATTTCTGTCTTTATACATGAAGCACTAAACATGATAAACTATTGTCAGTGGTTTTGAATTTGGTACAAAGAGTGTGTTCCACTAAAATGCGTTCATATAATAGTTATAAATAGTTCATTTGAGTTTCAAATCTCGATGTTTTTTAAACACTGTTAAAGTCATTCCTGGTCTGTGACCTCTGTCTGCATGTAGTTTTTCCATATACAGTATAAACTACTTTATCATGCATTGTTTTGTTTTTTTTAAATAATTTGTCAGAGAATCATTATTATTTACATTATAGAACTGAATAATAATCACTTATTCTCACTTCAGTGCCAAAGAATATAAATTATTTTTACATTAATAAATTAGTATGAAACCATAATATTTAGATTTTTCATTTCTCCAAGCCTTGACACAAATTCAACTTAGTGGTCTTAGAGCTCCCTCCTCTGGTGGCTTCATGTGTGAATATTCAGACTCTGGGATTTTGTTCCGTTCCACTGATTGTTTGAGTCACTGTGTCTCTGGTATAGTAATACTCGACACCGCCAGGGTCCTAGGATGATGATCACTGGGGACTTCATCATAGACACAGATGTATACGCAACATCTGCATTAACCCTGTGTTCTCCTGGTACCACAGTCGACCACATAGCAGCAGAAACCTGTAATACACTGGAGCTCATCCCATTGTGACCACGCGGTGACTCACGTGGGCACAGATGACATTCCTCACCAGCCGTTGGAGATCCTAAAACCACCCTGTTAACTGCCCCCAGTCTGAATTGTGTTTAGTATTTAGTGTTGTACAGTATGTACCTTACTCACTGTATACTCTCCAGCATTAAGCTCATAATGTTCAATATTCATCGATCCCTGAGCTCTGTTTATGGATGTGTGTTTGTATGGTTTCCTTTCTCTTTTTTTGTTCTCTTGCTGTTACAAGCTGCAATTTCCCCACTGTGGGACTAAAAAGGCATTCTTATTCTTATTATTATTCTTATTCATCACCAAGAGACACATAACCAGATATCTAAGCAGAGTCAATGTAAAGAAACAAAAGTACATACATAAATCACAAGGTAACGCCCCACAACATAATCAACCCACTCTACAGACTTTGAACATGGCCCTTTTAACCGTTAATATTACGTTCCTTATAAACAAGTCTTTTGTTGTTAATGAGTTAATTTAAGATCATAATATTGATTGTATGTTTTTACCTAAGTACTGATGGAGCAGCTACACACACTTGTCTGAAGACATTGATGGATGGTGTTTTGTGTGTTTTTTATTTTGATTTAAATGTTTTCATTCAGCTTATTTGAGTTTCATCTTCAGCTTCCTCCTACAGTCTTAAGATGTGGAACATATTACAAATTTGAAACCACAAAACCCTCAATGACCCACGATTAGTTACACAAGTTGGATACAAAGTTAGTGACTTGTATGATCTGCTGCTCACTTTTCTACCACTGTCTTTCCCAAGGGCTCCTTGTTTCCTGCTGTAAATGCAGAGGGGTTTTTGGTCAGCTCCACTCATGGTTTGTGTCGCTGTGTGTGGCTCTCTGGCACAGTAATAAACAGCAGAGTCCTCAGGCTGAACATTCTGTCCATTTAGAGTCGCTGTTTTGCTGGAGGGGTCCAGGTCAATGCTGAACTTGATTTTTAGTGACTCTTTATAGTTTGTACTATGTCCAATATGTGCACTTCCCATCCACTCCAGGCCTTTCCCTGCAGGTTGTCTGATCCAATGTGTGCGAGAGGCTTTGAGCAGATAAGAGACGTGACAGGTGAGGGTCAGACGCTGACCTGGCTGCACAGTCACAGAGTCTGGCTGTGTCAGCTGTTCACACTTCACACCTGTGGAGAAAAGCTGCGTTAGTGTGAACAGTCAGTGTGTTGTCTCATACTGTGGGTGTCTCAGTGAGACTCACAGGATCCAGCAGCCAACAGCAGCAGCAGAGCTACAGAGAACATGGTTGGTGTTGAAGCTGATGGGAGCTTCTCTCCTTCTGCTGCAGCTGATGTGATGTCAGCTCTTTATAGACACTGGGACCAGGCGCACTTTGCATAGAGACAGACGCAGACAGGTGCAGGTCAGACATAACCTTTATTTATTTAATCACATATAAGCATGTTGACAAAGACATTATTCTATTTACAGTAAAGCTGCCATTGTCTCTAGAGATAATAACCTGACCTTGTAATTTGTTTCAGTCTTTGTAACAATGTTTAGGGTTTGTTGGCTTTTCTGTGTAATTCCATATAATTCTAATTTTGCATTGATTGTATGGAAGAGAAATAGAATCTCCCCAAATGTCTCTGAAAGCATAAAGTATCTTATTTTTTTATTATATTGTCTAAGATAATCTTTAATGAGTTAATTTATTGTCCAATATTATTTAGACCTTTACTGAATTAATATCATTTTTCATTTATTTTATTGTTATTTGATTGTAAAGGAATCCATCCACATCATCAGCTGGTGATCATTGTATCACCGTGTTTAGTATTGTGTTGTATGTTGTATTTAGTATGTGTTGTCTCATACTGCCCCCTAGAGGCTGTTGTGTGTACGTAATGTTGGGTTTTTGTTCATCCTCTCAGTTCACTTTAACAACTGTGAGTATTTGGCACAGTAATACACAGCAGAGTCCTCTGGCCTCAGGTTGGACAGTTTCAGGTAAGTCATGCTGTTGCTGTTGTCTCTGGTGATTTCTATGCATCCTTGAACGTTGCTGGCATAAACTGTTTTACTTGCATCGCTCCAAATAACCCCCATCCATTCCAGTCCTTTTCCTGCAGGTTGTCTGACCCAGTGCATCCCATAGTCACTAAATGTGAACCCAGATCCTCTGCAGGACAGACTGAGGGTCTCTCCAGGCTTCTTCACTACTGCAGTGGAAGGAATGGATTCTAGAGCCTGACCATTCAGACCTACAGAAACAGAAGAAAAGTTGTTAGAAGGTGACAGAACTATAAGTCATGTTTGGATCAAATGACATCATCACTACTGCAGCATGGTTCTACTCACAGGGCAACGAGAGCACTGTCACCAGAACAGAGAGTTTGTTCAGCATCGTGTGACTGAAGGTGAAAACAACTGGTTCAACTACACAAGTGACTCTGAGTCAGTGGGAGGTCACAAATATAAAGAGCAGGAGTTTGCATCAGGATCTGGAAGGTTGGACTTTGTCAAACAAACTACTGTCAAAAATAACATATAGAAAACTATTCATACAATCAGGTGCAGACATTTGATCACTATAAAAGTTTATCAGGCTCAAAATTCAAATGGCAATGCATTTGTCAATTGGTAATTTAATGGAATATTGTCGTTCAATTTGAAAATGAATTTGAAGATTGCATTTTCAAATTAAATGTTGAATGCTGAATATTGAATTATCAATTGCAAAATTATTTACCATTTGAATTAAAACAACAGAAAACATGACAATACGAAATGAAATTGATAAAGTTTTAATTTAAACTTTGAGAAGTACTTTATATACTATAAATATGTCAAAGGTATAAACAAACTTTACTGACTATTAAGAATCAAGTGACTTACAACATGATAAATTGGTTATTTATGTATATTAATTAAATGTATATTCTAGATTATGTCATAAGAGACGTGACAGGTGAGGGTCAGACGCTGACCTGGCTGCCGGAGTCTTTGTAACAATGTTTAGGATTTGTTGGCTTTTCTGTGTAAATCCATATAATTCTAATTTTGCATTGATTGGATTGAAGAGATACAGTATAGAATCTCCCCACATGTCTCTGAAAGCATAATATATGTTTTTTTTTAATTATATAGAATTAGTTCATCATTTATTAGTTAGTTTTTTGTCCAATATATTTAGACCTTTTACTGAATTAAATAATCTATTGACATCGTACAATTGTCATTGACTAACTTACTTACTTAATATTAAATCTACATTTTGAAAACAGTTTCTTATTTATTTTATTGTTATTTAATTGTTAAGGAATCCATCCATATCATCAGCTGGTGATCATTGTCTCACCGTGTTTAGTATTATGTGTTGTCTCATACCGCCCCCTAGATGCTGTTGTGTGTACGTCATGTTGGGTTTTTGTACAGCCTTTCAGTTCACTTTAACCACTGTGAGTATTTGGCACAGTAATAAACAGCAGAGTCCTCTGGCCTCAGGTTGGACAGTTTCAGGTACGTCATGCTGTTGCTGTTGTCTCTGGTGATTTCTATCCGTCCTTGAACGTTGCTGGCATAAACTGTTTTACTTGCATCGCTCCAAATAGCCCCCATCCATTCCAGGGGTTTTCCTGCAGGTTGTCTGATCCAATTCATCCCATAGTCACTAAATGTGAACCCAGATCCTCTGCAGGACAGACTGAGGGTCTCTCCAGGCTTCTTCACTACTGCAGTGGAAGGAATGGACTCCATGCTCTGACCTGAACAACCTGATGACATGAAAGATAAGACACCACAGGACAATGTGACATAGATGCTGTACGCTCTGCTTTCACTGCTCAACCTTCATGTGTCATCAGCACCAAGCAGGAGAACCTACATGTCAGAGAGAGAGCAGCCAGCAGCAGAGTGAGTGTGTTCTTCATCCTGAGGCTGGAGATGTGACTCTGATGCTGCTCATGGATTATAAGAGCAGGCAGGAGATTTGCATGGAGACACTATTGACAGGGAGTGGCTCCACCTGCAACAGGCTGTGATCTGTAAGACATAAAAACATGTGTATTCATATGATTGTTTTTCATTGTAAGTTCTACCTTTTGTGAATTTTGCTAATAAATAAAAACATCTTATATTTATTTCACAGCAAATACAATAATCAAGAGGTTTCCTTCTACTCATCCTGATGTGACATATTTTGCGTTGTTGTTTGTCTGATCAGTAATTCAAGCCCAGTAATAAACAGCAACTCTTCCGTTTTTATGCTTTATTGTTATTTTCATTCATGTCCATCTGCAGGAACAGCTGCAGTCTGTGGTTAAACAGCCTTGAACTGACTAAGAATAGTAAACGTAGCAGAACCAACCCACTCCAGTCCTGAAGCCTGAATGATCCAATGCATCCAGTGGTTTCTGAATGTGAATCCACAAGATTCACTGCTCAGTGCAGGGATTCATCAGGTCTCATAGCGTGTTCTTTGGTTAACATTCATTTTAACACTCACTATATTTAGAAAATGAGAGAAGATTTGCATCAGGGAGGTGGTGTCTCCTGTTCCAACACAATGTGGTTTTAGCAGAACTAAAAGTGTTTTTTAAGTTTGGTTTTAAGTTTTTTTTATTGAGAGGAAATTAGAAGAATTTATTATTTAATAAATAATTATAATTTAATATTTCTCAAAGTGAAAGTAAATACAAAAGAGCTGTTTCTGCTGTAACAATAAAACAGGTGCAATTTTATTTTATCTTAAGACTGACTTTTAGACACATTGTGTATTTGTTGACTGGTTTAACTCATTCCTGGTCTGAGGCTTCTCCTCTGGTGGATCCATGTTACTAATGTTTGGCTCTGAGGGGTTTTTGTTCAGCTCCACTGATGCTTTGTGTCACTGTGTCTCTCGTGCACAGTAATAAACAGCAGAGTCCTCTGGCTGCATGTTCTGTCCAGTTAGAGTCATTGTGTTACTGGAAGAATCTAAACTGATGCTGAACTTGTTCTTTAGTGAATCTTTGTAGTATGTGCTGCATCCAACTCCTCCTCTATAAATCCACTCCAGTCCTTTTCCTTCAGGTTGTCTGATCCAGGCTGATGCATAGGAGTTAAGAGCATAAGAGACCTGACAGGTGAGGGTCAGACGCTGACCTGGCTCCACAGTCACAGAGTCTGGCTGTGTCAGCTGTTCACACCTCACACCTGTTCACAGAAGAAAATGGTTTGTGACAAATGATTAGGTCATAGTAAAACAGTAGATCAGCTGATCACCAAACAAGCAGAGACTCACTGGATCCAGCTGCCAACAGCAGCAGCAGAGCTGCAGGAAACATGGTGACTCTCATGTTCTGTGACCTCCTCAGTCTGATGTGGAGCTTTTATAGATGAGCTGTAGTGAACATCACTGACTTTGCATAACGTGGTCCAGTAGAAGACTCAGCTTTGCATTACATCACACAAAATATATGGTTGAATGCAACATTTAATACATTCTCCTGGTTTAACTGTAGGTTTTTGTAAAACATGTTTAGTGGAAAAAAACACAAGTTTAAAGTAAACAGGTCCAACCTCAACCCTTTAATTCAAATCTGTGTCATTTACTTTGCTCTGTCAGCATCTTTATCTGCAGCCGTTATTTAAAATTAATAAAAAAAATATATATATATATATATATATATATATATATATATATATATATATATATATATATATATATATATATATATATATATATATATATATATATATATATATATATATTTTGTGTCACTGAACAAGAGAATGACCCCTGAAGGTCGTCATGAGCCAAAAGATACGTTTTTCCTGTATTTTTATTCATAGCTAAAACTAAGTGGCATTTCCTCTTCTTTCACATATTGACATAATAATTTAACAAAGATCAGAAAAACACAAGTAAGTGACAAATGTGAGAGAACTGTTTGTCTTTTGACACCTTCACTCATTCAACTGGATTTTATTCAAAAGTATTATTAATATTATGAACTGATTTCATAGAAATCAGTAATTGTTTACTGAGCACCCTGATCTGCTATTCTGGAATAACATTTTTGAACATGGAGCTAATCAACTGGTCACTCAGCGCCTTGGACAAAATGTTTTCACAAAGGACAGAATCTCCGGGAGAACCACTGCCCCTTGGGGACTCCTGCCTCCGGCTACGTGCTGGACGCGTGGGATTCCTGGTGCCCCGTGAGTCTGGAGCCTGTGTCCATCGAGGATGCAGAGGATCTATTCATATTTTGGACTTTGATAACAGGGCTAATCATGATTGGCTTTGGTGGTGCCCTGCTTTATCGGAAGATTGGAAAGATCGGCTGCAAACGCCGACGGGGGCCATGGTTACTCGTCTGACGGAATTACACCAGAGGATGCCCGGATTGAGGGACTGATCAGTAACATCTCAGCCCGTACGGAGGAAGACAAGGGACTGAGGGATAACATCTGCAGACAGACTGAACACTTGGTTACTATGGTGACAGCCTTGTCTGACAGGCTTGAGGAGATGTCACGGGTGACCAACGGTCCCACAAGAGGCGTTGAAGCCCCGAGTTCTGACCGATTGGAGTATTGATCTAGACAAATTAGTCATGGATTGTTAAATGTATTAGAATTGGCTGTGTATTACTCTGTCCCTTCTCCCTCACCCCTCCCTTACCGGGTCCAATCTAGCTCAGCAGCTGTGCCTCTATCTATCCTCTTCCCCTTATTGTGGCTCCCTTCAAGGACAACTGTTGGACTGACCTGTAAACATCTTGGTCGGCCTCGGTCATACTATAAACATACTTCACTACACTGATGCAGATACACCCCCACCCCCCCCACCCCACCGTACAGTCTCACTGTCTGCTCTCCGACCTTATCTATCTGTCCTGATGAACCCAAGAAAAAAATTCCAGCAAGGTTTCCACTTGTACTGTGTGCCACTGTATGTGCGTGTTTTTTATTGTTTGTACTGCAATTGCTTCCACTGTCGGACTAGCGCCGGGTAACCTGGCTGCTGATGGGAATTTCCCCGCTGTGGGACTAATAAAGGCATTCTATCTATCTTCTATCTAAATAAACTACCACTGACAAATATGTTTGTTGACTGGTTTAACTCATTCCTGGTCTGAGGCTCCTCCTCTGGTGGATCCATGTTACTTAACTGAGACTTCAGGTTGTTGGAGTTTGTGTTGAAGCAGTTTGTTTCTGTGGGTGTGAATTATAAACAGCAGCCTTTCTACTGGCTCTGATGTGGGAGTTTTTGTACAGCGTCTGTGTCTCTTGTGTCACTGTGTCTCTGGCACAGTAATAAACTGCAGAGTCGTCTGTTTTCAGGCTGTTCATCTGCAGAAACACCTGCTCTCTGCCGTTGTCTCTGGAGATGATGAATCGGCCTTTAACTGACTCAGAGTAGTAGATGTTGCTGCTGCTGCTTGGATGCATGCTAGCGATCCACTCCAGGCCTTTTCCAGGAGCCTGTCTGATCCAGGCCATATAATAGCTACTAAATGACAGCCCAGAGGTCGTACAGGTCAGTCTGTGTGATTCTCCAGGTCTTTTGAGCGCTGGTTCAGACTCTGTCAGCATCTGACTGTCAACACCTGTCGTGATAAAGACATGAATGACAAATGTTACAGTGCAGCATAGGTTAAATCCTAAGGTGAGACTGGTGAAGCTCTGCACCTGCCCAGCAGACAGTCAGAAGCAGGAGTCTCAGTCCTGTGCTGTAGTCCATCGTGTTACGCTGCGTCTCCACTGTTGTCTGTCGTCCTTTGTGTAGACGAGTACAAGTGGAGTTTTGCATAAACTCCTCCTCAGCGTGGATTTAAATTAGATCACACTCACTATTTCACCATTGGATTAATTAAAACAATGAATATTTAGAGTTTGTAAGTTACTCCTTTCACTAGTTTAATATATTTTATTCATTGGATTTCACTCCCCCTTAAGCTGGAGGCAAAGCAATGCAGACACAACGTGGTGAAACATGAAGAACATCACTGTGCTGATGGAGACACTTCTACCTCAGCTGGGACTAGTTCATTAAATGCTGCCCTAAGTTTTTTACATTTTTTACTGTAATTTCGTTTTAGATGTCTTCTTTAAAAGTGACAAGATTTGGACGTCTAACTTCAACAACACATGATTTAACATTTGATCATTGACACAGCAGCTACAGACACTGTCTGCTTTAATGCTGTAATGATGAACTAAGCTGTAGAGGTGAAAGAGACAGGATTTTGCATTGAGGGTAGGAGATGAATGGGACCTGGATGTGAACAGCTCAGAGCAATAATCAGCTGGAAATGATTTGACAAATGGCATCAAGTGTCACTCAACGCTGGTCTGACTGGATCCTCATAGACACACATGATACAGTGTGAGCTTAGTTTGCATGAAAATAGTTTTACTGAGCATATTTATGTGACAGCTGCTTCAGAGCTGAGACTGAGAAATGACTGCACTCAAACAAAAAAGATGTTGAGTTCCAGATTGTTTTTGAACTATACTGAGAACTGCTCTCATTCCTGGTCTGAGGGCTCCTCCTCTGGTGGATCCATGTTACTAATGAGACAGTGTGGAAAGCTTTGTGATGATTCTGTTTTTTAGGTAAAATAGCACCAAAAAAGCAAGAGAACCTTCGTGTCAGAGAGAGTTCAGATTGAAGATTTGCATCAGGACCTTCTAGAAGGGAGTGGCTCCTCTATTAATAGTCCATCACAACTACATTAGAACAGCTGCATATTCACAATGTCACATCTAAAATATAAACTCACCATTTAACCAACAACATCTGACCCCAAAGAATTAACAGATTTAGTTCCAGGCTTTAGTTTTATAGTTTGTTGTTAAGATGACGCTGAATTTGAACTTTAGTGGATCTTTATAGAATGTGTTACATCCATTCTCGTTGGCTCAGTTGGTGGAACGTTCCACCTCCTCCTCCAGTTCTTTCACTGCTTTTTTAATTTTTCTTTCTGTCACTTCTACTTCCTTAAGGAGATGTATGGTTGACAGCCCCACAAAGCCTCGCATCCCACCGCTGCTCGGTAGACATTTATTATCATATTCAACATAGAAAAATACCTATTTAGATGAAATATTTTTTAATTTTTTTAGAGTTATTTTTTTAGTCTTTATTTCCTATAATTATGACAGCGGACGTATTGTGTAATAATGTGCAAGTAACAGTCACAAGATTCAACATCAGTTGGTGACATGAATGCTCTTTTTATCTTTTACTGCCCCCTAGAGGCTGTGTGTAAAGCATTCAAGGTTTTTGTTCAGCCTCTCAGTTCACTTTCACCAGTGTGTGACTCTGGCACAGTAATAAACAGCAGAGTCCTCTGGCCTCAGGTTGGACAGTTGCAGGTACAACATGCTGTTGCTGTTGTCTCTGGTGATTTCTGTCCGTCCTTAAAAGCTGCTGCCAATGTCTACGCTTCCACCAGCCCAGCGAATCCCCATCCATTCCAGGGGTTTTCCTGCAGGTTGTCTGATCCAGGTCATACCATAGTCACTAAATGCAGACCCAGATCCTCTGCAGGACAGACTGAGGGTCTCTCCAGGCTTCTTCACTACTGCAGTGGAAGGAATGGATTCTAGAGCCTGACCATTCAGACCTACAAATAACAAAAGAAAAGATGTTAGAAGGTGACAGAACTATAAGTCATGTTTGGATCAAATGACATCATCACTACTGCAGCATGGTTCTACTCACAGGGCAACGAAAGCACTGTCACCAGAACAGAGAGTTTGTTCAGCATCGTGTGACTGAAGGTGAAAACAACTGGTTCAACTACACAAGTGACTGAATCAGTGGGAGGTCACAAATATAAAGAGCAGGAATTTGCATCAGGATCTGGAAGGTTGGACTTTGTTCAGTCCACCTTAAATACTTACCTTAAATAAATACTGTCACAAATAACATATAGAAAACTATTTATACAATCAAGTGCAGACATTTGATCAGTATAGAAGTTTATCAGGGTCAAAATTCAACAGGCAATGCATTTGTCAATTGGTAATTTAATGGAATATTGTCGTTCAATGTAAAAAATAAATTTGAAAATTGCATTTTCAAATTAAATGTTGAATCTTGAATACTGAATTATCAAATGCAAAAATATTTACCATTTAAATTAAAACAACAAAAACATGACAATACGAAATGAAATTGATAAAGTTTTAATTTAAACTTTGAGAAGTACTTTATATACTATAAATATGTCAAAGGTATAAACAAACTTTACTGACTATTAAGAATCAAGTGACTTACAACATGATAAATTGGTTATTTAGGTGTTTTAACCCAATGTCTATTCTAGATTAATATCAGATATGTCTGTAGATATTGTCTCTTTAAAGATGATGTTAATACTGCATCATTCCTGGTCTGAGGCTCCTCCTCTGGTGGATCCATGCTACTAATGTTTGGCTCTGAGGGTTTTTGTTCAGCTCCACTGATGCTTTGAGTCACTGTGTGTCTTTGGCACAGTAATAAACAGCAGAGTCCTCTGGCCTCAGGTTGGACAGTTTCAGATACGTCATGCTGTTGCTGTTGTCTCTGGTTATTTCTACCCGTCCTTGAACGTTGCTGGCATAGCTGGTGCTGCTATCAGTCCAGCGAACCCCCATCCATTCCAGGCCTTTTCCCGCAGGTTGTCTGATCCAGTGCATATGGAAGCTCCCAAATGTGAACCCAGATCCTCTGCAGGACAGACTGAGGGTCTCTCCAGGCTTCTTCACTACTGCAGTGGAAGGAATGGACTCCATGCTCTGACCTGAACAACCTGATGACATAAGAGTAAAGTTACAGTCACCTGGGACGTTTTCACACATTTGATGATCTGTTGGATGAAACACTCAAGAACAAGAAGCATCAGGACTCACAGGACAGACAGAGAGCAGCCAGCAGAACAGTGAGAGTCTTCATTGCTGTGAGGCTGAAGATGTGAGTCTGAGGCTCCACACGGGACAGAAGTAACTGTACAGAGGGAAGATTTGCATCAAAGAGGGAGTGGCTCCTGAACCAACACACTGTTACACTTCAATGTGGTCTTAGCATTAATGAAAGCATTTTTAAGTGTAGTGGTTTGTTTATTCAAAGGAAATTGAAATTAGAAGAATTTTCTCAAAAAAGAATTTAAATATTTTATTAATGTGAAAGAACTGCATCTGCTGTAGCAATTAAACATGTGCATGGTTTTAAACAAAGTAATAATAAACTTAAATATTTTTTTTATTTGATTTTACATTAAGGTTGACTTTTAGACACATTGTGTATTTGCTGACTGCTATAACTCATTCCTGGTCTGAGGCTCCTCCTCTGGTGGATCCATGTTACTAATGTTTGGCTCTGAGGGGTTTTTGTTCAGCTCCACTGGTGCTTTGTGTCACTGTGATGGTCGCTGCCTCGCACAGTAATAAACAGCAGAGTCCTCTGGCTGCAGGTTCTCTCCTTTTAAACTCAGTGTTTTGCTGGAGGAATCAACACTGATACTGAATTTGTTCTTCAGTGAATCCTTGTAGACTGCAGTACAACCAGCACATGAATAACCGATCCACTCCAGTCCTTTCCCTGCAGGTTGTCTGATCCAGTGTGTCCAGGCATCAAGTGAGTAAGAGACCTGACAGGTGAGGGTCAGACGCTGACCTGGCTGCACAGTCACAGAGTCTGGCTGTGTCAGCTGTTCACACTTCACACCTGTGGAGAAAAGCTGCGTTAGTGTGAACAGTCAGTGTGTTGTCTCATACTGTGGGTGTCTCAGTGAGACTCACAGGATCCAGCAGCCAACAGCAGCAGCAGAGCTACAGAGAACATGGTTGGTGTTGAAGCTGATGGGAGCTTCTCTCCTTCTGCTGCAGCTGATGTGAGGTCAGCTCTTTATAGACACTGGGACCAGGCGCACTTTGCATAGAGAATGACGCAACACGCCTGGTAGTTCAGGTAGAGCATTGGTCTGTGAAGCAGGAGGTTCAGGTTCAAACCCACCAGAACAGCAAGTGTGTCCTTGAGTAAGACACTTCTCACTTTGACTGCTGGGTTAAATGCATTGTAAAATATTATTAATATTATTATATTATATATATTAATATTATAAGTATATAATAAAAATATTTTATGTCGTCAGTTTATGATTTGATTCATGCTTTAACATTCATTTGACTGAAGCTGCTTCACTGGGACTTCAGGTTGTTGGAGTTTGTGTTGAAGCAGTTTGTTTCTGTGGGTGTGAATTATAAACAGCAGCCTTTCTACTGGCTCTGATGTGGGAGTTTTTGTACAGCGTCTGTGTCTCTTGTGTCACTGTGTGACTCTCTAGCACAGTAATAAACTGCAGAGTCGTCTGTTTTCAGGCTGTTCATCTGCAGAAACACCTGGCTTTGGCTGTTGTCTCTGGAGACGGTGAACCGGCCTTTAACTGACTCAGAGTAGTAGATTCTGGCACCACCATTGTTGATGTAAGCGATCCACTCCAGTCCTTTTCCAGCAGCCTGTCTGATCCAAGCAGCATAAATAGCACCACCAAAGCCTGAATAAGTGCAGGTCAGTCTGTGGGATCCTCCAGGTGTTTTAACCACTGGTTGAGACTCCGTCAGTGTTCGACCATCACTACCTAGAGAAATCCAAAGAATTCACTATGAACCATGATGAAGCAGTATTGTCTTTATGTTTTCATGTCTAAGATCGAGTTTGTTCTCACCAGTCCAGTTAATTAACAGGATCAGAATAACAGCTAAATACTCAGGTCTCTCCATCACAGAAGTGATTTGTCAGTTCTCAGTCTTCACTGTCTGCTGTTGTCTGTTCTTCACCACAAATAAAGGAATGGAACAAACCATGTTTGCATTGACTCCGCCTCTAAAATATCAACCAAATGAACAATTTTATTATTTATTGTCGTTTCAAAAATAATTTTAGAATTAAGCTTTAATAAGCCATTATTATTTATATCATTTAATTGTATAATTATAAAATATAAGTTATATTCTTATACAATTATATTAATATTAAACCCAAAAATATTTCATGTAGACTTTCTGTATTACCAAGCCTTAGTACAAATTCAACTTTAAGATTTTCAAAGTTAAAAAAAAATAGAAGAAACTGGAAATAATCGTTACATGTATGTATAGTAGGATTATTTATTTTAGTAGAATGACCTAAAATCATTAGTGGTCTTAGAGCTCCCTCTTCTGGTGGCTTGATGAATGGATGTTCAGGCTCTGAGGGTTTTTGTTCAGTTCCACTGATGCTTTGAGTCACTGTGTGTCTCTTTTGCACAGTAATACACACCAGAGTCCTCTGGCTGCATGTTCTGTCCAGTTAGAGTCATCTTTTTATTTACAATCAAAATAGTAACATTCAATGTGTGTTAATGCATGTTACCCAGTTTAGTTATCATTGCCAAACCGTTAGGTCCATCTCTATACAGTTACACATTCAAGTCTCCCAGAATTGAACATTACAGGTGTAGTTAAAAACACAGTATATTAATAGAGTTTGTGTTTTCTGATGAGTCTAGAATCAGAGTAAAACATAAACAGAATTCAACTCCATGGATGTAGTTAATGTCATGTATGTATATTAATAGAGTTTCTGGGTTTTTATGCCTCTAGATATATTGTACAGCATCATTACTTCATAGTCTGAATCACCCTCTTTGGGAACATGAAGCCTAAGCAGGTTTGTGTGCAGCTGCTCCACTGACTCCACTCACTGTGCATTCGAGCACAGTAGTAAACAGCAGCGTCTTCTGTTGTCAGGCTCCTGATCTCAAGGTACTGAGTGCTGCTGGGAACGTCCTGAGAAAGCGTGATCCGGCTTTGAAAGGAGCTGGCATAGGTTGGAGTGGCCGTATAGGTGTTGATCCACCCCATCCACTCCAGAGCGTTCCCTGGCTTCTGTCGTATCCAGTTCATAGCGTAGTCTGTCATGGTATAACCAGATGTGACGCATGACATCTTCACTGTCTCTCCAGGTCTTTTCACCTCGGTGGGAGACTGATTCAGTCTGATCTCACTCCAAACTCCTGGAAGCAATGGAACCACAATCATCATCCCTCAGTTTTTACATTTGACCATAAATACATGAAAGCTGTTCTTACCCTGAATGCAAAATATGAATAAGCTCCAGACAATCATAGTTTCTTTAAAGACCACAAATCTATTGACTTGGTCCAGAATCATCCAGAGGTTTACTGAGCTGTTGGTTCCTCTGGTTGAACCTTTGACTTGGTTGGTGCATTTATATCTAAGGCAGAGTTTTCATGTGCCTCCTCCTCCAGGAGGACGATGTGCTGTAAACACGCCTTTTTATTAGCTTTGCTTCACATGTCACCACCACAACATTCAGTAAAGTGTTTTTTTACTCACTCATTTTACTAAATACAGAGGTTTTCATGAACATAATTAGTCTAGTTTTCACTTACAGCCCATAGAGTCCAATAATAACTGTCTTTCCTCAGACTAAATCACTCAACAAACACAACTCAGTTACTGATGTTTCTAAACACTTTCTAATTATACTGTAATTGTCCTGTAAAAATCCACTTAAGGCCACTGTATCTTCACCATCGACATGAAAGCTTCACTTTATTTGCTTCACACTTGGAATGTTTTTTATTTTATTATGGAAGGTGTCAATATTCACCATTATAGAACAACATGTCTAATGTTAAACCATTTTTAAAAATCAACAATCTTTGACAGCGCTGCAAATGAAGTGTGTATTTTATAATCAAAGGTTTATTCAGGGCAGGTGATAATGAGTGAGCTGAGTGCTCCCAGTGGTGGTTTTGGAGGAAGTGGTTTTTGTACGACTCTCCTGTTACTGTGTCTCACTGTGTCTCTTCTGGCACAGTAATAAACTGCTGTCTCCTCAGTCTTCAGACTGTTCATCTGCAGATAGATTTTATTGTTGGAGTTGTCTCTGGAGATGGTGAATCGACCCTGGACTGACTGGGAGTAAAAGGTAGGTGTACTGGATGTTCCTATATAAGCGATCCACTCCAGTCCTTTTCCAGGAGCCTGTCTGACCCAGCTCATAGCATAGCTGCTCAGTGTGAAGCCAGAGGTCGTACAGGTCAGTCTGTGGGATTCTCCAGGTCTTTTCACTGCTGGTTCAGATTCTGTCAGAGTCTGAGCATCAGCACCTGTCAAAACAAAAAAAGCAAATGTTTGTCATGCATTGAGCTGCTAGTAAAAACCTAAACATGTTCCATAGTGATGAGTGGACACATTACGGTACCTGCCCAGCAGAGAGTCAGGAGCAACAGTCCTGTCCTGAAGCCCATCATGTTAAACTGTGTCTGTGTTCACTCTCATCCTCATCAGACTCATAAGAGGGAGAAGATGTGGAGTTTTGCATTAGCTCCTCCTCAGCTACAACTAGATTTAATCAGGGTTTTTTTTACAGTCTATGTAAAAAATTTTATTTTTGTCTAGTATTTGCTCCTCAGCATTTCACCCTAACGTTTTCATTGTTTTTGAAAAATTTTTGAAGTATTTTTATTAGCTGCCGTTCTGCCGTCTTCATAGACAACCATCTAAAACTTTTAATATCTTTGTCAAATTCTATTTTAACAAGCAATTAAAAGCAGAACTGTGTATACAATATTTTTTGTTTCCAGAAACTGTAAAATACGCACAGACTCAGCCTGTCCACCAACTACCAGGCTGACATCACAACTATTCAGAAAGGACAATTACAAAAAGCCACTCATCTATAGAAATATATATATTTCCATATACTCCTTGAAGGAGCAAAACTCTCCATCAAAATATGACATTGAGCCTAATACATGCTGTTTTTTAAACAAACAAAGACGAAGACAGTAGTGCATAGAAGTTTATATGTAAATATACTGAAATTAATAATAATATTAATATTAATTGTAAATTTAAAAAATTTTAAAAAGGAACTTAAACCTTGATTATTTGTCATTTGTTCTTTTAATTTTCTATACTAAGAGGTTTTCATCAGCTATCAACAGTTTTACAGATTGGTCCCGTGATCATCTTCATCAAATACCTCCGCTAAAATATGTTCTAGTTCATTTCAGTTTAAAATCCCGATGTTTTTAAACACTGTTAAAGTCATTCCTGGTCTGTGAGCTCCTCCTCTGGTGTCTTCATGTGACTGAGGCTCTGAGGGGTTTTTGTTCAGCTCCACTGATGCTTTGTGTCACTGTGTGTATCTGGCACAGTAATAAACAGCAGAGTCTTCAGGCTGCAGGTTCTGTCCGTTTAGAGTCACTGTTTTGCTGGAAGCATCAACATCAATGGTGAATTTGCTCTTCAGTGAATCTTTGTAGCGAGAGCCTTCAGTGTATCTCATCCCGATCCACTCCAGTCCTTTCCCTGCACGTTGTCTGATCCAAGCTGTCCAGTACCCACCTGGAACCACCGAATAAGAGACGTGACAGGTGAGGGTCAGACGCTGACCTGGCTGCACAGTCACAGAGTCTGGCTGTGTCAGCTGTTCACACTTCACACCTGCTGAAAACAAAAAAAAATATTTTGTAAGAACTACCAAATTGCATAAAATGCTCAACTATCAAACCCAGAGAAACTCACTAAATGCAGCTGCCAGCAGCAGCAACAGAGCGACAGGAAACATGGTGAAACTGATGAACTGTGAGCTCAGCTGAAGGTTTTATAGCTGAGAACGACGGTAGATGACTGTGTTTGCATGAAGTGACTTTTACAAAACAGTCTCCAGAAACAAAACTTATGTTGCATTATATGAGAGGAAACAAGGCGTGTTGTAGATATTTTAGCAGTCATCAGATGGAGTGTTTATGTTATCACACATATGAACATAAGAATCGTTTTGAACCAAAATTGACAACGAAATATTCTATTATTATTCTAATATTATTATAATACTCAATGTTTTGCAATGTTCATGTTGATGTGTTTTAAAGAGTAGACTGTTTGCACAGAAATCCTAGATTTTAGTGAAGATCATGGCAACCAAAACGTCTTCTTACTTTGGTGGAGACACTTTGACAACAGTTGGGGAACTCACTATTTCACCATTTGATCAAACTAGAGAAGGGATATTTACAGTATGTTATAGAAGCTTCTTCTCTCACTATTTTGATATGTTTTTAAGTCTTTAATATATATAAACTGAAACACCCATCAGGCTGAAGGCAGAACAACGACGTCACTGCTGAGAGAAATGCTGACGTGTTTGTACGTGAAGAATGTTGTGACACCTGTCTGATGGAGACTTTTATGCCTCCGTCTCTGGCTCCAGTAGGATTAGTTCATTATTATTATTATTATTATTATTATTATTATCTCCTCCCTGAACCGCCGCCTTACCGTGGTGGAGGAGTTTGTGTGCCAGAATGACCCCGGGAGCTATGTTGTCGGGGGCTAAATGCCCCTGGTAGGGTCTCCCAAGGCAAACAGGTCCTGGGCGACGGGCCAGACTAAGAGCGGTTCACAACCCCCCTATGAAAGGCAAACCACCAAGGCCAGAGACGTCGCCCGGTATGGCGCAGCCGGGGCCCCACCCTGGAGCCAGGTCCGGGGTTGGGGCTCGTATGCGAGCGCCTGGTGGCCGGGCCTATTCCCACGGGGCCCGGCCGGGCACAGCCCGAAAGAGCGACGTGGGGCCGTCCTCAAGTGGACCCACCATCCGCAGGAGGAACCGTAGGGGGCCGGTGCAGAGTGGATTGGGCAGCAGTCGAAGGCGGGAGCCTGGGCGACCCAATCCCTGGATAACCAATCTGGTTATTGGGACATGGAATGTCACGTCACTGGGGGGAAAGGAGCCTGAGCTTGTGCAGGAGGTCGAGCGGTACCGGCTAGAAATAGTCGGGCTCACCTCCACACACAGCCTGGGCTCTGGAACCCAACTCCTTGAGAGGGGCTGGACCCTTTTCTACTCTGGAGTTGCCTGTGGTGAGAGGCGGCGGGCTGGTGTGGGCTTGCTCATAGCTCCCCAGCTTAGTTGCCATGTGTTGGAGTTTTCCCCGGTGGACGAGAGGGTCGCTTCCCTGCGCCTTCGGGTGGGGGATAGGTCACTCACCGTCATTTGTGCTTACGGGCCAAATGGCAGTGTGGAGTACCCGGCCTTCTTGGGGTCTCTGGAGGGAGTGTTGGAAAGCGCTCCAACTGAGGACCCCATCGTTCTTTTGGGAGATTTCAATGCCCACGTAGGTAACGACAGTGATACCTGGAGAGGCGTGATTGGGAGGAACAGCCTTCCTGATCTGAACCCGAATGGTGTTATGTTATTGGACTTCTGTGCTAGGCACAGTTTGGCCATAACAAACACCATGTTCGAACATAAGGGTGTCCATCGGTGTACATGGCACCAGGACACCCTAGGCCGGAGGTCGATGATAGACTTTGTAGTCGTTTCACCTGACCTTCGGCCATATGTTTTGGACACTCGGGTGAAGAGAGGGGCTGAGCTGTCAACTGATCACCACCTGGTGGTGAGTAGGATCCGCTGGCAGAGAAGGAGGCTGGAACGACTTGGCAGGCCCAAACGTATTGTGAGGGTATGTTGGGAACGCCTGGCTGAACCCTCTGTCAGACGGACCTTTAACTCACACCTCCGGGAGAGCTTAAACCAGATTCCGAGGGAGGTGGGAGACATAGAGTCCGAGTGGACCATGTTCTCCGTCTCCATTGTCAACGCGGCCGTTCGGAGCTGTGGACGCAGGGTCTCCGGTGCCTGTCGTGGCGGTAATCCCCGAACCCGGTGGTGGACGCCGGAGGTAAGGGACGCCATCAAGCTGAAGAAGGAGTCCTACCAGGTATGGTTGACCTGTAGGACTCCTGAGGCAGCTGATGGGTATCAGCAGGCCAAGCGTGCTGCAGCCCGTGCCGTTGCGGAGGCAAAAACTCGGGCTTGGGAGGAGTTCGGGGAGGCCATGGAGGAGGACTATCCCTCGGCCTCAAAGAGATTCTGGCAAACTGTTCGGCGCCTCAGGAGGGGGAAGCAGTTCTTTACCAACTCTGTTTTCAGTGGAGGTGGGGAGCTGTTGACCTCAACTGGGGATGTTATCGGACGGTGGAAGGAGTACTTTTAGGATCTCCTCAACCCCTCCGACATGCCTTCTGCTGAGGAAGCAGAGCAGCGAGGGTGGATGAGATCCGTCCTGAGTACCTCAAGTCTCTGGATGTTGTGGGGCTGTCTTGGGTGACACGCCTCTGCAACATCGCGTGGAGGAGGGGGACAGTTCCTCTGGACTGGACAACCGGGGTGGTTGTCCCTCTTTACAAAAAGGGGGACAGGAGAGTGTGTTCCAACTATAGGGGGATCACACTTCTCAGCCTCCCTGGCAAAGTCTATGCCAGGGTACTGGAGAGGAGAATTCGGCCGATAGTCAAACCTCGGATACAGGAGGAACAATGTAGTTTTCGGCCTGGTCGTGGAACGCTGGACCAGCTTTATACCCTCAGCAGGGTGCTTGAGGGTTTGTGGGAGTTTGCCCAACCAGTCTACATGTGCTTTGTGGATCTGGAGAAGGCATTCGACCGCGTCCCTCGTGACATCCTGTGGGGGGTGCTCCGGGAGTATGGAGTCCAGGGCCCTTTGCTAAGGGCTGTTCGGTCTCTGTACAACCGGAGCAGGAGCTTGGTTCGCATTGCCAGCAGTAAGTCAGACCTGTTCCCGGTGCATGTTGGACTTCGGCAGGGCTGCCCTTTGTCACCGGTTCTGTTCATTATTTTTATGGACAGAATTTCTAGGCGCAGCCAGGGGCCGGAGGGGGTCTGGTTTGGGGACCAAAGGATAGCATCTCTGCTTTTTGCAGATGATGTTGTCCTGTTGGCTTCATCAGGCCAGGACCTCCAGCGTGCGCTGGTGCGGTTTGCAGCTGAGTGTGAAGCGGCTGGGGTGAGAATCAGTTCCTCCAAATCTGAGGCCATGGTTCTCGACCGGAAAAAGGTGGTTTGCTCTCTCCAGGTTGGAGAAGAGTTCCTGCCTCAAGTGGAGGAGTTTAAGTATCTTGGGGTCTTGTTCACGAGTGAGGGAAGGAAGGAGCATGAGTTTGACGGACGGATCGGTGCGGCGGCTGCAGTAATGCGGTCGGTGTATCGGTCCGTCGTGGTGAAGAGGGAGCTGAGCCGAAAGGCAAAGCTCTCAATTTACCGGTCAATCTACGTTCCTACCCTCACCTATGGTCATGAGCTTTGGGTCATGACCAAAAGGGCAAGGTCACGGATACAAGCGGCTAAAATGAGCTTCCTCCGCAGGGTGGTTGGGCGCTCCCTTAGAGATAAGGTGAGGAGCTCTGTCACCCGGGAGGAGCTCGGAGTAGAGTCGCTGCTCCTCCACATCGAGAGGAGCCAGCTGAGGTGGCTCGGGCATCTGGTTCGGATGCCTCCTGGACACCTCCCTGGGGAGGTGTTCCGGGCATGTCCCACCAGTAGGAGGCCCCGAGGAAGACCCAGGACTCGCTGGAGAGACTACGTCTCTCGGCTGGCCTGGGAACGTCTTGGGGTCCCACCGGAAGAGCTGGAGGAAGTGTCCGGGGAGAGGGAAGTCTGGAGCTCTCTGCTTAGACTGCTGCCCCCGCGACCCGGCCCCGGATAAGCGGATGAAAATGGATGGATGGATGGATATTATTATTATTATTATTACCAGGACATTTATATGCTAACAGCTGCTTTTTTCACAGTTTAAATGTGTTGAGTAATTTTCTCCCCATTATTCTAAATGAAATTTTAATGAGTAATTGTGTTGTTAAGTGTTATCTTGTGTTATCTTTTATGATCTTCATTTAATAGATGTCTGATAGAGAAGTTGTACTATTTGAGGTTTTTGTTCAGTTCCTCCACCAACTTCAGTCACTGTGTCTCGTGCACAGTAATAAACAGCAGAATCTTCAGTCTTCAGACTGTTCATCTGCAGAAACAGCTGCTTTCTGCCGTCGTCTCTGGAGACGGTGAACCGGCCTTTAACTGAGTCAGAGTAGTAGATGTGGCTACTATAAATAGCAGTGATCCACTCCAGGCCTTTTCCAGGAGCCTGTCTGATCCAGGCCATATAATAGCTACTAAATGACAGTCCAGAGGCCGTACAGGTCAGTTTGTGGGATTCTCCAGGTCTTTTAACCGCTGGTTCAGATTCTGTCAGAGTCTGACTGTGGACGCCTGTTAAAATAAAACAACATTAATTGAGGTTGTTTTAGGGTTAAAAGCAGCTTAAACTCCATTGGAGCAAACCTAAACCTTCACCTGCCCAGCAGACAGTCAGAAGCATCAGCGCTGCCCTGAAGCCCGTCATGTTCAACCGTGTGTCCACTGTTTGATGTCGTGTTGTTTTCTCTGCACATAAATAGAAAACATGGACATTTTGCATTGACTCCACCTCACAGGGAGGATTCAGCTACAGCAGACTTCACTGCTACTGAATGAAAGGAAACCTGACCAGGAAGACAGAAATGTAGCTTCACGGTGACATTAAACACTGGACGCTCAGACAGACACTGTTTTTATGTGAGTGTGTCAGAGTTAATGATGCAGCTTGATGATTTCTGTCTTTATACATGAAGCACTAAACATGATAAAGTATTGTCAGTGGTTTTGGAATTGGTACAAAGAAAATATATTTTTTGACATATTCATTTTAAACATGTCCAGTGGTGTGTGTTGTACAGTTACATCATTTAAACGTCACATCCAGGAGGAACTTGAGCAGGAATTCAATCCACAGCTGCTCATTTAGACTCATGTTCTTCTAGTCTGTACTTGTGCTCTGCTGCCCCCTGCTGGGACTGATTAGAACAGTATGTAGTCTTTGTTCAGCCTCTCAGTTCACTTTAACCAGTGAGACTCTGGCACAGTGATACACAGCAGAGTCCTCTGGCCTCAGGTTGGACGGTTTCAGATACATCATGCTGTTGCTGTTGTTTCTGGTGATTTCTGTCTGTCCTTGAAAGCTGCTGCCAATGTCTACGCTTCCACCAGCCCAGCGAACCCCCATCCATTCCAGTCCTTTTCCTGCAGGTTGTCTGATCCAGTGCATATAACAGTGGGTAAATGTGGACCCAGATCCTCTGCAGGACAGACTGAGGGTCTCTCCAGGCTTCTTCACTACTGCAGTGGAAGGAATGGACTCCATGCTCTGACCTGAACAACCTGATGATATTAGGGAACAGAAAAATATTGCATCAATTGAGATCAACATCTGGAGGGTTTTTTGTGTACTGTGTCACTAATTCAGTCAAGGCTGTCTGATACAATAGAAAACGAGTCACAGGGCAGAGACAACATGCTCTGCTAAATATTCTAGTTCAATTAAAATATGTCACTTATTGTAATTTATTATGAGGAAACGTGGTAAATGTCATATTTTACAAATTACAGCCTCCTCCCCTACAACCAATGTTTAAACCACATGATGATACATTAGTTTATTATAGCAGGACATTGTGTATTATAAACTGATCTCTACTATGGTTCAATATTCAGTAATAATATTCCTCAAGAGCTTTGATAAGGAATGTGAATATTTCTATCACAATTACAAACATGCTGCATCTAAAATAGAAACAGTTCATGTATAAATCTTTATTTACTATGTGAAGCACAATAACAATTAAAATATATTATTTGAGGAGGATTTTTAAAAAAAGTCTTTACTGTATATTGATGGAAATGTTTCTTAAACTCATAATTTCACCAGCTAAAGTGGCTGAAATTACTTTTCTTTCTACTTTACAAAAACTTACTACTCACATTTTTTTCAGGAACATATCAATAAACAAGAAACCAACAGAAAATGTGTAAAACAAAAATAACATCTATCTCATGAGTGTTTGTGAGGATTTTGTACAGCTCCTCCACCAACTTCACTCACTGACTGTGGGTATGAATTGTGTTGAGCTGAAGCAGTTTGTTTCTGTGGGTGTGAATTATAAACAGCAGCCTTTCTACTGGCTCTGATGTGGGAGTTTTTGTACAGCGTCTGTGTCTCTTGTGTCACTGTGTCTCTGGCACAGTAATAAACTGCAGAGTCGTCGGTTTTCAGGCTGTTCATCTGCAGAAACACCTGGTTTTGGCTGTTGTCTCTGGAGACGGTGAACCGGCCTTTAACTGACTCAGAGTAGTAGGTGCTGCCACCGCCAGTGCTGATGAAAGCAATCCACTCCAGGCCTTTTCCAGGAGCCTGTCTGATCCAGTGCATTTCATAGCCACCAAAGTTAAACCCAGAAGCTGTACAGGTCAGTCTGTGGGATTCTCCAGGTCTTTTCACTGCTGGTTCAGATTCTGTCAGAGTCTGAGCATCAGCACCTGTCAAACCAAAAAAAAAAACAAATGTTTGTCATGCATTGAGCTGCTAGTAAAAACCTAAACATGTTCCATAGTGATGAGTGGACACATTATGGTACCTGCCCAGCAGAGAGTCAGGAGCAACAGTCCTGTCCTGAAGCCCATCATGTTAAACTGTGTCTGTGTTCACTCTCATCCTCATCAGACTCATAAGAGGGAGAAGATGTGGAGTTTTGCATGAGCTCCTCCTCAGCTACAACTAGATTTAAGCTGGGTTTTATTCAGTCTATGTAAAACATTTAACATTTGTCCAGTATTTGCTCCTCAGTATTTCACCCTAACGATTGCATTGTTTGAATCGGTGCACGACAATACTGGAGAGAAACCTGAAGTGGAAGCCATTATGGCCGATAGGAGTTAAGTAGGTTTAAATGGAATATTTCTATGGGGCCAGTGGAGAATTAGACAGCTAACTTTACTAGCTAGCCGAAGTTACTGTACTTCCACGCTATAAACAAAGATTTCCAGGTCAGATCAGCGAACGTTTAACATTTACATTTAACATTTACATTTAACAATTAACATTTATATTTAACATTTACATTTAACATTTACATTTAACATTTACATTTAACATTTACATTTAACATTTACATTTTACATTTAACATTTATATTTAACATTTACATTTATATTTAACATTTATGTTTATATTTACTGTAACATTTACATTTACACTTTTGCACATTTAACTAAATGTGAGAAAACATGTTATTTAGTTAAATGTGAGAAAACTAGTTGTAGGTGCTCCTTTTACATTCGGCACCCCTTATACTACTTACAGTGAAGTTACTACCGTATCGTCACTAATGTCGACTATTTTATTATTTGAATGTTAAACCCATCAGGCTGGAGGCACAACACAGTCACTGCTGAAGGAAATGCTCAGCAGAATATCATGACACCAGTCTGTGCTGATGGAGACACGTGTGCCTCTGTCTGTGGCCCCACGACGGCTGGGATGAGTTCCTGAACTTGGTTTGGACTTTTTTGGAGACTTCAACGACACATGATTTAACAGTTGATCATTCACACGACAGCTACAGATAGTGTTATTGTTGTTATTCTTATTACCAGTATGTTTATATTCAGATACAGGAAATAGCAGCTGCTTCTTTCACCGTTAATTTTTTTGTGTCACTGGTTAAAGTCATGTTTCTGACACGTTCTACCGACGCCTGCTAAAACACATGAAGCGTTTGTTTATTTAAAGTTTCTGCTTATGGCTTCATGTTGGACGGGTTTATGGATACGGACCAGGAGATTAGTTAGCGGTTGTTTTGTTAATTTATTGTTTAACTGCTTTGATGGTTTTTAAAATGATTATAAAGCTCTGTCTCTAAATTAAGTGTCTCTTAATTACGTTATTAAATTAAATTTCCAGTAATTGTGTTATTCATTTTTTTGTGATCTCTAGATAATGGACGTTTAATGACACCTTTGAAAAAATAAACAAGTGAATTTGTTGCTTTACATCCAGATTATTGAGGGAAACTTGACTTAACTCCTTCTCACAGGGACAATGCAGCTAGTTTGATTTGAATTAAATAAACATCTATATCTTTTGTCGTCAGTCTCTGCATTTGACTGGTGCTGAACAGTTTTGACCTGAGTAAAGTAAAGAATCACTCATCACCAATCTAACATCCAAAAATTTAGAACCATGAATAATACAACTACTATTAATGATAATAACAATAATAATGATACTCAGGATAAGAATTATTTTTCAGCTGATAGTGAGAAATAAATGAGAATATTTCTTCATAAGAATTATTAAACTGCTTTTTTGACTAATTTAGATTCAGATTAGTTCGTTTCTGCAGCATTCGTAGGCTGGTCCATATATTATTTATACTTAGGAATAAATGTCCATGAAATCATATGTGGAAAATCAACAGAATCAGGACATTATAACTGTCACCGGACGTGTTTTTCAGTAGCTTTGTGCTGAAAACTACCAACAGGTTACAAAAGATTGATGTGTCGTCAGTTTTTTATTATTTGATTCATAAAATTTATTTGACTGAAGCTGCTTCACTGAGACTTCAGGTTGTTTGGAGTTTGTGGTGAAGCCGTTTGTTTCTGTGGGTGTGAATTATAAACAGCAGCCTTTCTACTAGCTCTGATGTGGGAGTTTTTGTACAGCGTCTGTGTCTCTTGTGTCACTGTGTGTCTCTGGCACAGTAATAAACTGCAGAGTCGTCTGTTTTCAGGCTGTTCATCTGCAGATACAGCTGTTTTTTGTTGTTGTCTCTGGAGACGATGAACCGGCCTTTAACTGACTCAGAGTAGTAGATATGACTGCTGCTGCTTGGATGCATGCTAGTGATCCACTCCAGTCCTTTTCCAGGAGCCTGTCTGATCCAGGCCATCCAGGAGTTGCTGAAGTCAAATCCAGAGGTCGTACAGGTCAGTCTGTGGGATTCTCCAGGTCTTTTCACTGCTGGTTCAGATTCTGTCAGAGTCTGAGCATCAACACCTGTCAAAACAAAAAAGCTAATGTTTGTCATGCATTGAGCTGCTAGTAAAAAGCTAAATATGTTCCATAGTGATGAGTGGACACATTACGGTACCTGCCCAGCAGAGAGTCAGGAGCAACAGTCCTGTCCTGAAGCCCATCATGTTAAACTGTGTCTGTGTTCACTCTCATCCTCATCAGACTCATAAGAGGGAGAAGATGTGGAGTTTTGCATGAGCTCCTCCTCAGCTACAACTACATTTAAGCTGGGTTTTATTTACAGTCTATGTAAAACATTTTACATTTGTCTAGTTTTTGCTCCTCAGCATTTCACCCTAACGTTTGCATTGCTTTGAAAGATTTTTGAAGTATTTTTATTAGCTGCCGTTCTGCCGTCTTCATAGACTACCATCTAAAACTTTTAATATCTTTGTCAAATTCTATTTTAACAAGCAATTAAAAAGCAGAACTGTGAATACAATATTTTGTTTCCAGGAACTGTACTACCAGTCTGACATCACAACTATTAAGAAAGGACAATTACTAAAAAGAATGTATCTATAGAAATATATATATTTCCATATACTCCTTAAAAAGCAAACCTCTCCATCAAAATATGACATTGAGCCTAATACATGCTGTTTCTTAAACAAAAAGACAGAGAAAGTAGTGCATAGAAGTATATATGTACATATACTGAAATTAATAATAATTAATAATATTAATAATAATAATTGTAAATTAAAGTTGAAATTTAAACCTTCATTATTTGTCATTTGTTCTTTTAATTTTTTATACTAAGGAGTTTTCATCAGCTATCAACAGTTTTACAGATTGGTCCCGTGATCATCTTCATCAAAACCTCCGCTAAAATAGGTTCTAGTTCATTTCTGTTTAAAATCCTGATGTTTTTAAACACTGTTAAAGTCATTCCTGGTCTGTGAGCTCCTCCTCTGGTGGCTTCATGTGACTGAGGCTCTGAGGGGTTTTTGTTCAGCTCCACTGATGCTTTGTGTCACTGTGACTCTCGTGCACAGTAATAAACGTTGCACTTTGGTCCCCTGAACCTGTATGTGTCAAAGCTATAATTTAAATATCAGCACATGAGGCAGTGCAGGTTTCTGAGTCCAGTAAAAATGACTGGGGCAGGTTTTTGTACAGCGTCTGTGTCTCTTGTGTCACTGTGTCTCTGGCACAGTAATAAACTGCAGAATCTGCAGCTGTCAGACTGTTCATCTGCAGTTTCAGCAGCTTCCTGCTGTCGTCTCTGGAGATGGTGAAGCGTCCCTGGACGGACTGAGAGTAGAACCTGCTGCTACCACTATAGCTGTCGTGCCAGGCGATCCACTCCAGGCCTTTTCCAGGAGCCTGTCTGATCCAGGCCATGTAGTTGCTACTGATGGTTAATCCAGTTGCTGTACAGGTCAGTGTGTGGGATTCTCCAGGCCTTTTAACCACGGGTTCAGATTCTGTCAGAGTCTGAGCATGAGCACCTGTTGGACAAACATTAATGTAGTCACTTGCTGCATCTTTTGCAGCTTCTTAAAAATGCATTGACTGGTTTTACTGGTTTGTTCTCACCTGCCCAGCAGAGAATTACCAGCAGCAGTCCTGCCCTATAGACCATCATGTTGAACTGTGTTCACTGGTGTCTGAAATGCTCTTAAGAAGCTCTAAGCTTTGCATGAGCTCCTCCTCTGAGTGAGAAGTAAACTCACTTGTTTCATTTAAATCCTAAATTACAGGGAGTTTTTATTCAAATAAAATCCATTTAGTTTATAAATTCCAATGTTATGAAATGATGAAAGTTGACTTGCTGACTTTTGGTTGATAACTGTGTTTGAAGAATGGCTCTGTCAGTTTTACCTTCAAGTACAAAGTACTAGATTTTCTTTCTACAAACTGTAGATGTGACAATCAGCCTTCGCGCCGCGAGGGGCGCTCCGGTGTTTGTTGTGTGGGTCATCACCTGAGTTAGTTTCCTGCGGTAATGAGTTGATGATGCCCACCTGCTGTGGGTAGTATTCAAGTAATGCCTTTTTGTTCACACAGGGCTGGTGTGTTAAACTGGTCCTAAGTCACGTTCCTTGTTAAAGTCTTCAATGAAAGTGGAGTTTTGGGTTTCCTTTAATGTCTGGTTCATTGTGAAGGTTTCCGTTTCTTGTTTAGGAATTTGCCCGTTGTACGGTGCGTGTTTACTTAGCCTGTTAGACAGTGCTGTAGATTAGTTTTCTAGTTGTCTGGAGTTAATGTCTTGTGTTGCATGTCAGGTTCTCTGTGCTCGTTAGTGAACGGAGCAGTTCACGTTTGTTAAAATAGCAGTGTTGTGTTAACGTTATTTTCTGTGTGGGTCGTGCATTTGGGGTCTTCCCTGTTGCCCTGCGACCTGGTCCGTGGATGCGGCCAGGTGAGCGTAACGGTTCAGTAGAGAACCAAGTGTCTTTAATAGCGCGACTAGATCGCAGCGTAGTGCCGTGTGCACGAAGGCCGTAGAGCCGCGTTCCACTCCTCCGCCTCCACGGCATCTCCTCTCCTGTCCCCAGGGTTCCGTCCAGTTTGTAACAGTAGATGTGTAAATATATATTAAATCTGCCAAAATCAAGAAAAAGTACTCAAATATATCCATTATTGTTTTAATGGATGATTTCAGATTCGTGCAAGATCAAGAATTGATATTTGACATTGAATTTGTCCCTAAAATTATTTCCCCAGTCACCACAGTTGTGATGTACAGTATAAATCTTTATTTACTATGTGAAGCACAATAACAATTAAAACACATTATTTGAGGAAGACCTTTAAAAAAAAAATCTCCTTTATATTGATGGAAAATGTTTCTTCAAATCATAATTTCACGAGCCAAAAAAATAAAGTTACTGTACTTATGAAGTGTAATTTCATCGATCAAGTTTGTAGCTGAAATTACTTTTTTTTACACTTCTCACTTTTTTTCAGAAGAATATCAATAAACAAGAAACCAACAAAAAATGTGTAAAACAAAAATAATATCTATCTGATGAGTGTTGTGTTGAACTAGTTTGTTTCTGTGGGTGTGAATTACAAACAGCAGCCTTTCTACTGGCTCTGATGTGGGAGTTTTTGTACAGCGTCTGTGTCTCTTGTGTCACTGTGTGACTCTCTGGCACAGTAATAAACTGCAGAGTCGTCTGTTTTCAGGCTGTTCATCTGCAGAAACAACTGGTTTTGGCTATTTTCTTTGGAGATGGTGAACCGGCCTTTAACTGTTGCAGAGTAGTAGATGTAGGCACTGCTATCACTAATAGTAGCGACCCATTCTAGTCCTTTTCCAGGAGCCTGTCTGACCCAGTGCATATGATAGCCACCTAAGTTAAACCCAGAAGCTGTACAGGTCAGTTTTTGTGATTCTCCAGGTCTTTTCACTGCTGGTTCAGATTCTGTCAGAGTCTGAGCATCAGCACCTGTCAAACCAAACAAAACAAATGTTTGTCATGCATTGAGCTGCTAGTAAAAACCTAAACAAGTTCCACAGTGATGAGTGGACACATTACGGTACCTGCCCAGCAGAGAGTCAGGAGCAACAGTCCTGTCCTGAAGCCCATCATGTTAAACTGTGTCTGTGTTCACTCTCATCCTCATCAGACTCATAAGAGGGAGAAGATGTGGAGTTTTGCATGAGCTCCTCCTCAGCTACAACTAGATTTAGGCTGGGTTTTATTTACAGTCTATGTAAAACATTTTAACATTTGTCCAGTTTTTGCTCTTCAGCATTTCACCCTAATGTTTTTATTGTTGTTGAAAAATTTTTTAAGTATTTTTATTAGCTGTCGTTCTGTCGTCTTCATAGACAACCATCTAAAAATTTTAATATCTTTGTCAAATTCTATTTTAAGAACTGTGTATACAATATTTTTTGTTTCCAGAAACTGTAAAATACGCACAGACTCAACCTGTCCACCAACTACCAGTCTGACATCACAACTATTCAGAAAGGCCAATTACAAAAAGCCATTCATCTATAGAAATATATATATATATATATATATATTTTTATATACTCCTTGAAAGAGCAAAACTCTCCATCAAAATATGACATTGAGCCTAATACATGCTGTTTTTTAAGCAAAAAAAGACGCAGAAAGTAGTGCATAGAAGTATATATGTACATATACTGAAATTAATAATAATATTAATAATAATTGTAAATTTAAAAAATTTAAAAAGAAACTTAAACCTTGATTATTTGTCATTTGTTCTTTTATTATTTATTTTTTATTTTTTTTATTTGTTTTCATCAGCTATCAACAGTTTTACAAATTGGTCCCGTGATCATCTTCATCAAAACCTCAGCTAAAATATGTTCTAGGTAATTTCAGTTTAAAATCCTGATGTTTTTAAACAACAGTTAAAGTCATTCCTGGTCTGTGAGCTCCTCCTCTGGTGGCTTCATGTGACTGAGGCTCTGAGGGGTTTTTGTTCAGCTCCACTGATGCTTTGTGTCGCTGTGTCTCTCGTGCACAGTAATAAACAGCAGAGTCTTCAGGCTGCAGGTTCTGTCCCTGTAGAGTCACTGTGTTTGTGGAAGAGTCTAAGCTGATACTGAACTTGTTCTTCAGTGAATCTTTGTAGTATGTGTTGTATCCAACACATGCGCTTCCAACCCACTCGTGTCCTTTCCCTGCAGGTTGTCTGATCCAGTGTGTGCGATAGCTGCTCATAGAATAAGAGACCTGACAGGTGAGGGTCAGACGCTGACCTGGCTGCACAGTCACAGAGTCTGGCTGTGTCAGCTGTTCACACTTCACACCTGCTGAAAACAAAAGGAAAAAATGGTGTAAGAACTACTAAATTGCATAAAATGCTCAACTATCAAACCCAGAGAAACTCACTAAATGCAGCTGCCAGCAGCAGCAACAGAGCGACAGGAAACATGGTGAAACTGATGAACTGTGAGCTCAGCTGAAGGTTTTATAGCTGAGAACGACGGTAGATGAGTGTGTTTGCATAGAATCAGGACTGCTGAACAATCTATAGACTTCAGTGAATGAGGAGCAGAACTCATTACCTGATACAAGTCACATTGAAGTAGTTGAACTACAGGAGATGGAGGGAAAAGTAAGGATGGGTTTAGTGAACAGGAAATTTGGCTTCAGAATGTAAAAATGTGTGTGAAGTGACTTTTACAAAACAGTCTCCAGAAACAAAACTTATATTGCATTATATGAGAGGAAATAAGGCGTGTTGTAGATATTTTAGCAGTCATCAGATGGAGTGTTTATGTGATCACACATATTAACATATGAATCGTTTTGAACCAAAATTGACAATAAAATTGTATTATATTACATACTATATATACTATTATTTTTATTCTATTATCATAATACTCAATGTTTTGTAATGTTCATGTTGATGTGTTTTTAAAGAGGAGAGTGTTTGCACAGAAATCCTAGGTTTTACTAGGTCTCCTAGTGAAGATCATGGCAACCAAAACGTCTTCTTAATTTGGTGGAGACACTTTGATGACAGTTGGGAAACTCACTATTTACCATTTGATCGAACTAGAGAAGGGATATTTACAGTATGTTATAGTATAATAGCTACTTCTTTCACTTTTTTAACATGTTTTTAAGTCTCTAATATACATAAACCTATTATTATTATTATTATTATTATTATTATTATTATTATTATTATTATTATTATTATTATTAGCAGAACATTTATATGCTAACAGCTGCCTGTTTCACAGTTTAAATATGTTGAGTAATTTTCTCCCAGTTATGTAAAATCAAATTTTAATGAGTAATTGTGTGGATAAGTGTTATCTTGTGTTATATTTTATGATATTCCTTTAATAGATGTCTGATAGAGAAGTTGTACTATTTGAGGTTTTTGTACAGCTCCTCCACCAACTTCAGTCACTGTGACTCTCGTGCACAGTAATAAACAGCAGAATCTTCAGTCTTCAGACTGTTCATCTGCAGAAACAGCTGCTCTCTGCCGTCGTCTCTGGAGACGGTGAACCGGCCTTTAACTGACTCAGAGTAGTGGATGTGGCTACTATAAATAGCAGCGATCCACTCCAGGCCTTTTCCAGGAGCCTGTCTGATCCAGGCCATAAAATAGCTACTAAATGACAGCCCAGAGGTCGTACAGGTCAGTTTGTGGGATTCTCCAGGTCTTTTAACCGCTGGTTCAGATTCTGTCAGAGTCTGACTGTGGACGCCTGTTAAAATAAAACAACATTATTTAGGTCGTTTTAGGGTTAAAAGCAGCTTAAACTCCATTGGAGCAAACCTAAACCTTCACCTGCCCAGCAGACAGTCAGAAGCATCAGCGCTGCCCTGAAGCCCGTCATGTTCAACCGTGTGTCCACTGTTTGATGTCGTGTTGTTTTCTCTGCACATAAATAGAAAACATGGACATTTTGCATTGACTCCACCTCACAGGGAGGATTCAGCTACAGCAGACTTCACTGCTACTGAATGAAAGGAAACCTGACCAGGAAGACAGAAATCTAGCTTCACGGTGACATTAAACACTGTGGACGCTCAGACAGACACTGTTTTTGTGTGTGTGTATCAGAGTTAATGATGCAGCTTGATGATTTCTGTCTTTATACATGAAGCTCTAATCATCATAAAGTATTGTGGATTAGATTTTTTTTTGGATTTGATACAAAATACATATTTTTTTACATATTTTTAACATGTTCAGTGGTGTGTGTTGTACAGTTACATCATTCAAACGTCACATCCAGGAGGAACTTGAGCAGGAATTCAAACCACAGCTGCTCATTTAGACTCGTGTTCTTCTAGTCTGTACTTGTGCTCTGCTGCCCCCTGCTGGGGCTGATTAGAACGGTATGTCTCAGTTCACTTAACCAGTGAGACTCCGTCACAGTGATACATAGCAGAGTCCTCTGGCCTCAGGTTGGACAGTTTCAGGTACAACATGCTATTGCTGTTGTCTCTGGTGATTTCTATCCATCCTTGAACGCTGCTGGAATAGTGTGTTTATACTTGCATCGCTATAAACACATCCCATCCATTCCAGGGGTTTTCCTGCAGGTTGTCTGATCCAGGTAATAACACAGCAGCTAAATGTGGACCCCGATCCTCTGCAGGAGAGAATGTGCTTACTGTATGAAGCACATTCACAATTAAAATTGATTTATTTTTCTTAAATTTATTCTTTAAAATATGTAAAAGCAGTTGATATACAACACACATAATTTGGCACATATACAAGAAAATGCATTTCAGCTTTCAACTGACCTAGTACATGCTTGAACGGAGTAGGAAGAAGGTAGACTTATCTAGTCCTACATGTACCCCATGACATCACCATTTTATGTTTAAACCCATAATTATTTACCCAATCATGGAGACATAAACACCTTCATCACCATATTTACGTGTCATTAATTTTGTAATGTTGTTCTCTGGTGGTGAAGACTTATTTTGCCTCCATCCCATCTTTCAGAGTTCAGCGGTTTCCAACCCTCGATGTCCTGTTCCAAAATTCCAAAAAACACTTTTTAGTATTAAATGAAAATCCATTTGAGAAGGATTTAAAAAAAAAAGCTTTTAAAACATTTAAAAATATATTTCAACACACCAGAAACCGATGTTAAGTCTGTAAGTCTGTAAGTGTCTGATGTGGTAGGTTTTTGTTCAGCTCCTCCACCAACTTCAGTCACTGGGACTGTCTGGCACAGTAATAAACAGCAGAATCCTCTGTTTTCAGGCTGTTCATCTGCAGAAACAGCTGTTCTCTGCTGTTGTCTCTGGAGACGGTGAACCGGCCTTTAACTGACTCAGAGTAGTACTTGTTTATGCTGCGAATGCCGATGAAAGCGATCCACTCCAGTCCTTTTCCAGGCGCCTGTCTGACCCAGTTCATATTATTGTGACCAAAGTCAATCTCAGAAGATGTACAGGTCAGTGTGTGGGATTCTCCAGGCCTTTTAACCACGGGTTCAGATTCTGTCAGAGTCTGAGCATCTGCACCTGTTGGACAAACATTAATGTAGTCACTTGCTGCATCTTTTGCAGCTTCTTAAAAATGCATTCAACTGGTTTTATTGGTTTGCTCTCACCTGCCCTGCAGAGAATTACCAGCAGCAGTCCTGCCCTATAGACCATCATGTTGAACTGTGTTCACTGGCATCTGAAAAGCTCTTAAGAAGCTCTAAGCTTTGCATGAGCTCCTCCTCTTAGTGAGAAGTAAACTCACTTGTTTTTATTCAAATAAAATTCATTTAGTTAAAAAACTCCAATGTTATTGAAATGATGAAAAAGTTGACTTTTTTTGCTTACTTTCAGTTGATAACTGTGTTTGGTTCACCTTCAAGTACAAGTTACATTTTCTTTATACAATCTGTGTAGATGTGTACAGTAAATATATATTAAATCCACCAAAATCAAGAAAAAGTACTGAAATATATTTTTACTGTGATATTGTTAAATAATTATTAATTTACTGGGAACACTATTTATAGAAACTGTTGTTGTGTCATTTACTGTTTTAGTTGATGATATGAGATTTGTCAAGAATTAATTTCCCCAGTCACCGTTCCTAGTCTAAGGGGCTCCTGCTCTGGTGGATTATGTTACTAATGTTTGGCTCTGTGGGTTTTTTGTTCTGGTTTGTGTCACTGTGTCTCTCATGCACAATAATAAACAGCAGAGTCTTCAGGCTGCAGGCTGTTTGTTTAGACTCACTGTCTGAACTTGTTCTTTAGTGAGTCTTTGCAGACTGGAGTACAACTAGCACATGAATATCCAATCCACTCCAGTCCTTTCCCTGCAGGTTGTCTGATCCAGTGTGTCCAGGCATCAAGTGAGTAAGAGACGTGACAGGTGAGGGTCAGACGCTGACCTGGCTGCACAGGCACAGAGTCTGGCTGTGTCAGCTGTTCACACTTCACACCTGTTGAAAAGTATTGTGAAGCAAATGATCATGAAGGTTTTCTACAATAGAAGAACCAACAACAGCAGCAGAGCTACAGGAAACATGTCTGTTAGTGGAACAGAACTGCAGAGACTGTGATGGAAGTACTTTATATCTGGTTCTAGAGTAACGTCGTCGAGTTTGTGTGAGTCTCTGGATGTTTGAATTTCATAATAAATAAAATAATCAAGAGGTTTCTTTCTACTAATCCTGATTTGACATATGTGGTTGCTGCTTGTCTAATTAGTAATTCAAGCCCAGTAATAAACAGCAACTCTTTATTTATTTATTTATTTTTTATTTATGATCCATCTGCAGAAACAACTGCTGTTTGTGGTTAAACAGCCTTGAACTGAATAAGAATAGTAAATGTAGATACTGGCTGTAATAATATATCTTCTAAAATCCTTTGGGAACTTTCTGTGAATTAAGCCACATCTGCTGCTCACTACAAACAGTCTATTATTAAGTTATGTGTTTGTCATCATTCATTTATTTGAATATTCTACTGCCCCCTAGAGGCTGCTGTAAGTAAGACATTTAGGGTTTTTGTTCAGCCTTTAGGTTCACTTTAACCACTGTGACTCCCCAGCACAGTAATAAACAGCAGAGTCCTCTGGCCTCAGGTTGGACAGTTTCAGATACGTCATGCTGTTGCTGTTGTCTCTGGTGATTTCTATGCGTCCTTGAATGTTGCTAAAATAAACTGTTTTACTTGCATCGCTCCAAATAACCCCCATCCATTCCAGTCCTTTTCCTGCAGGTTGTCTGACCCAGTGCATCCCATAGTTACTAAATGTGAACCCAGATCCTCTGCAGGACAGACTGAGGGTCTCTCCAGGCTTCTTCACTACTGCAGTGGAAGGAATGGATTCTAGAGCCTGACCATTCAAACCTACAGAAACAGAAGAAAAGATGTTAGAAGGTGACAGAACTATAAGTCATGTTTGGATCAAATGACATCATAACTACTGCAGCATGGTTCTACTCACAGGGCAACGAGAGCACTGTCACCAGAACAGAGAGTTTGTTCAGCATCGTGTGACTGAAGGTGAAAACAACTGGTTCAACTACACAAGTGACTCTGAGTCAGTGGGAGGTCACAAATATAAAGAGCAAGAATTTGCATCAGGATCTGGAAGGTTGGACTTTGTTCAGTCCACCTTAAATACTTACCTTAAATAAATACTGTCACAAATAACATATAGAAAACTATTTATAGAATCAAGTACAGACATTTCAAAGAATGTTTATCAGGCTCAAAAGTCAAATGGTAATGAATTTGTCAATTGGCAATTTAATATGCAATATCGTTTTGAAATGAACTGAAACGCTTCATTGGATTTCATTCGCTGGATCGTAACAGACAGAATGAGACTGCACACGACGTGAATGAGCGTCATTTGGGGTTCAGAAGTCGTCAAAAGTACAGTAAGTGATGGAAGATGTATGGATTTGTCATTGGTATTTGAGCACTGTGATTGTTGTTGCTGAAATGGTTTATATGGTCGGAGAGACGAGAGTCTAAGCTTCCAACGTGTGCAGCTTGTGTGGCTGAGGTTTAACGGCTGCACACAAGTCATAACTCATGGGGGGGTCCCTGTACAGCGACATGTACAGAGGCCTTAAACTTTTATTTTAAACTAGGTATTGAGTTGCCACTTTTAATATTGAAATTCAAAATGTAAAATGCATTTTCATTTTAAATTTGAGCCTGATAAACTTCCTTAGTTCAGGGGGACAAGGCTGTATACAAATACTGTAAGTGAACAGATATAATCTGGTTTAATGGTGTCTGTGTATCTGACTTTATGAGCAGGATGTGATTTCAGGCAAAACCTGTGAACAAAAAACAGAACAAAAAAGGGGAGATCACGTTACTTTATTTATCTTGAAACAAACATCATGAACATAGTTTTTAGAAGTACTTCATATGCCACTTATACTTTCATACTATAAAAAAGCAATTTTGACAATTAACAATCAAGTGATATATGATTAATACATTGATTCATTTAGGCGTAACAACTAAATGTCTATTCTAGATTAAACAGATATTCAGTATCTCTGTACTTAATGTCTCCTATGAACAATGTTCATATTGAACTTGTCTTTAACTCATTCCTGGTCTGAGGCTCCTCCTCTGGTGGATCCATGTTACTAATGTTTGACTCTGAGGGGTTTTTGTTCAGCTCCACTGATGCTTTGTGTCACTGTGAGTCTTTAGCACAGTAATAAACAGCAGAGTCTTCAGGCTGCAGGTTGGACAGTTTCAGATGCACCAAGCTGTTGCTGTCATCTCTGCTGATTTCTATCCGTCCTCTCAAATTGTTGACATAGAAGTTATTATTATTAGATGCACCTCTCCCCATCCATTCCAGTCCTTTTCCTGCAGGTTGTCTGATCCAGTGCATATAACAGCAGGTAAATGTGAACCCAGACCCTCTGCAGGACAGACTGAGGGTCTCTCCAGGCTTCTTCACTACTGCAGTGGAAGGAATGGACTCCATGCTCTGACCTGAACAACCTGATGACATGAAAGATAAGACACCACAGGAAATGTGACATAGATGCTGTACGCTCTGCTTTCACTGCTCAACCTTCATGTGTCATCAGCACCAAGCAGGAGAACCTACATGTCAGAGAGAGAGCAGCCAGCAGCAGAGTGAGTGTGTTCTTCATCCTGAGGCTGGAGATGTGACTCTGGTGCTGCTCATGGATTATAAGTGCAGGCAGCAGCAGGACGTGCACAGCTCTGACAAAGGATTTGCATCAGGTCCTCATGAGGAGGGAGTGTTTAGTCACATGCTGCTGTGTGTTTTCGATTGAGAACATTGCATGTTTTCATTGGGACAACAGAAGTGGGCGTTGTGGGAAGTCAACTGTGGAATGTTTTCTGAACTCAGAAATAGACAGCAGAGTCTTCAGCTGTCAGACAGAGACAGATATCGCTGCCCAGAGGGCTGAAAGTAGAAACAGCTGCACCACCACATTAACACAACTTTAGTTATAATGACATAATCATGAAAAACACAGTAAACAGACAGAATTAAGCATCATACTGTTTACAAAAGAAATAGTCCTGCAGCCTAATGGTAAATTGTTTATTTTACATACAAGGTCACATGTAGAGTCAGTATAAATGTATTTATTAAGAAAACTATAAGCAAGTGTTGTAATAACTTAAATTGAATTATTTGTTTTAGATTTTTTATCTAATTTTTTTAGTTAAAGCTATCACACATTACTCTGTTAGTGCTGTAACGTGAAGTAAACATTTATTCTAAAACACCTTTTCATCTACTGTAATTAATTGTTTTAATATTTAAATAAATTATTTTTCTCAATGAACTTGTCTTTAACTCATTCCTGGTCTGAGGCTCCTCCTCTGGTGGATCCATGTTACTAATGTTTGACTCTGAGGGGTTTTTGTTCAGCTCCACTGATGCTTTGTGTCACTGTGAGTCTTTAGCACAGTAATAAACAGCAGAGTCTTCAGGCTGCAGGTTGGACAGTTTCAGATGCACCAAGCTGTTGCTGTCATCTCTGCTGATTTCTATCCGTCCTCTCAAATTGTTGGCATAGACGTTATCATTAGTATCAGAGCCACCTCTCCCCATCCATTCCAGTCCTTTTCCTGCAGGTTGTCTGATCCAGTGCATAAAACAGCAGTTAAATGTGAACCCAGATCCTCTGCAGGACAGACTGAGGGTCTCTCCAGGCTTCTTCACTACTGCAGTGGAAGGAATGGACTCCATGCTCTGACCTGAACAACCTGATGACACGAAAACACAGATGTCAGATTTTCATTTGAGATTTTATTGATCAAATCACTGTTTAATCATCAGTGGTTGCTTCCTGATAGGACAGAAACCAACAATATTTTAGAACACTCACAGGTCAGAGAGAGAGCAGCCAGCAGCAGAGTGAGTGTGTTCTTCATCCTGAGGCTGGAGATGTGACTCTGATGCTGCTCATGGATTATAAGAGCAGGCAGGGAGATTTGCATGGAGACACTATTGACAGGGAGTGGCTCCACCTGCAACAGGCTGTGATCTGTGAGACATAAAAACATGTGTATTCATATGATTGTTTTTCATTGTAAGTTTTACCTTTTGCTAACGAATAAAAATATCTTTTATTTATTTATTTAAATTTATGTCATAGCAAATGCAGTAATCAAGAGGTTTCCTTCTACTCATCCTGATGTGACATATTTTGCGTTGTTGTTTGTCTGATAATAAACAGCAACTCTTCCGTTTTTATGCCTTATTGTTTTTTTTATTCATGATCCATCTGCAGGAACAGCTGCAGTCTGCAGTTAAACAGCCATGAACTGACTAAGAATAGTATAATATTATTTTGAAAATGAGAGAAGATTTGCATCAGGGAGATGGTGGCTCCTGTTCCAACACAATGTGGTTTTGTTATGGGAAAAATTGTCTCTTCCTTATTTCTATGTCTCTTCCTTACTTCTATGCAGTTATTATATGATTTATGACTTATGTTCTGCAATTAATATCTTATGTTTTGTCTTACTGTATGCATTTGACATTTCACCTAGATTGTTCAATGGTTGTCTCTGCCTGATAGACTCTCAACTCTAGCTCCCAAACCCAAGGTCGGGGAGTTGTGTCTCTGTCTGTTGAGACTTGGTGCTCCTTTCTCACAGATAGTTGGACGTCAGCAATGCAGGTGTGAGAATGTAAATATCTTCACACACACTGCGACAGGGAGGAGATGGTGCATGTAATTTGATTGGGTTAGAAAGACATTCCACCCTAGTCGGACAGAGAAGCTAAAAGGCAGAAACAACTTTAGGATCGTGGGCTCTTTGCATCACACCTTCGTGGTGTGTGCACTGATCTCCCCAGCTGGTTTTTGGTTTGTTGATGTGCACGATCAACATCCATGTTTTTATTTGCTTTCCCCATTATTTTTATTTTTTTATCCTTTCTTTATTATTTTAATAAATCGCACAAAAGGACAACTCTCTCATCTGCTTTATTATGGAAAATTTCCACCACAGAAATTGGCGTTGTCGGCAGGATCCCGCGGCAGGTCGTCTGGACGGTGTGACCAGGGACGATAGTCCTGAGGACTAGGGTCGCTCAGCCTCCGAACCTCTACAGACATTCAGAGCTGGGAGGACTGCTCACCCGTCTGGATCGCCTCTGACGAGATCCACGAACTCAGATTCAAACTCAAATCCTAATTTGGCTCAGCTCGGTGAGAGAGATTCCTTTTAATTTGGGAAAAAACAAAAAGAAAATATAACTAGGAAAAGAGATAATATTTCTAAAACGACTATGTGGCTGAAAACATCTAAAATATAATAATTAGGACCAAACAATTTTTTTTAATTAAAAAACTTAATATTCGGGTAAAAAATTAATTAGGTCAAAGTGTGCCCTGGTGGTCGAGACGGTGGTTGCTAAGGGTTGGCTCGTGGAACCGAGCTTCCGTCTGTACTGAGGATACAGACATGTTTTTCTGATCTGTGCGTGGTCCACACGTGGGGGACTGAGTATAAAAGACGGCTTCTGAAAGAGGGAGTGCGTTTGCAGAGTGAAGTATTTTCAAGAGACGAGGGCCCCGGGCCTAGAGGGGCCTAACGTTGAGGAAGTACTTCGTGAAAGACTCTGTCGCCAGATCGGGTTGGTTCCCTTTTTACGGAGACGTCCGATAAAAAGGCATTTTGGGAAGGTTCCGGCCGGAACACATAAAAATCTAAGGCAGAAAACCGCCGGGACTCTGAAAGATGGGTTCGGGGCGATCTAAGTCTCCACCACCAGACTGCAGCATTACAAAAGTAAAAGTAATTAAAAGTAAAAAGTAAATATGGTTATTAGTGCGTTTCATGTTTCCATGAGTGGGAAACTGGTTATGGGTTCAAAAGGAGAATCGCTTAGTGTAAAAGGACATACGCACCTTAAAAGAAAAGTTAGATACAAAAGATGAGATTTGAAAAAGCAAAACTATCAAAACGAAACCCCTAAAAGAAACAAAAGAGAGATGAGAGTAACAGAGAAAAAAAAAAAAAAAAAAGGAGATAACAACTCTGGGGAAGAATTGTTTGCACTCGCCACACACACACACACCACACACACACATATCATGTCAAGAGCAAATGCTCCCATTCTTTCTGCTCTCTATTCTAATGCAGAACTGAGCGCGATGAGGGTAAATCCGGATCTGGACTCCTTTCCCACCATCAGCAGAAGAACCGAAGGAGAAGAAGCGCCTGACCAACAACCAGAACAGGGTGGAAGCTCTGACACCACAGCAGCTGGAGGACACAGACCACAGCATGGACGCCTCAGCGACTCCCACAACGTCTGCAGCCATCACGTTCTGGGCTCATCAGATAAACCAGCTACTACAAGCGTGTGTGTCTGACACAGACACCTGCTTATGACAATCAGCAAAGGAAAACAAGCACAGAGCAACAGCAGAGAAGACGTGCTCTGACACAGACACTGGTTGAAACAACAGGAGAGGCTTCAGACGTGATCGGCCCAAAAGAGCTGCAACCGAGGATCCAGGAAAGGTCTGTCATCGAGGAACAACTGTCCCATTGAAATGCTTCACCCGCTGGCGCTCACATCAGACTGATGGTTGGGGAAGGAGGAAGGTGACGGTTCCTTTTCACGTGACGTACAAGACGGTACCGCAAACACACACACACATTCATACACGCAATGAAGAAACACGCTTACAGCTGATACACGCTCAAATTCATGTTCATGCTTATCTGCTTGCAATGAAGAATCGCTTTTTGCTCAAAAAAAAAAATCCCACAGAGTGATTTTAAAAATATGACAAACAGCTAAATGACAACTGCTGCATGACTTTACAGTCTGATGGGTTTAAACTATTTCAATTTGCAACAAATTCAGTAATAAAATCCTCCATGTTTCTAAAAATACTTGTGCACAATATAGGTTTGTCTGGCCAGACTGTAGAAAAACAAAACAGACTGTAGAAAAAACAAAAAACAGACTATAGGAAGACTGAAACCGACTGAAACAGACTATTAATGACTATTAAAGGGAAGACGACTATTAGAGAGAAGTAATAATAATGACTGTACGTACCAGATTATTAAAGAAAAACTTATTCTTTCACTGTCATGTGCAACATCTGACAGCAAGACACCGTAACATTCATTTTTGCTTTCAAACTTATGCCCAGTTAAATTTTTAGGAAGAGATCTCATGTGTAGTTTAGGTATTTGATTGATTTCCACTCCAGACGGAGTGCAGGTCACGTCTACAGACATTCTAAATAATCCCTCTTTTGTTGGTGTTAACTTCAGCTCAGCTGTGCTCTTATCATTGGCTGCTGAGGGGGGGCTGTAACTGAGGCCCTCACACAGGCTGCATCACAGCTTGTTTATGATTTCACACACACACAAACTGACCTCAACTTCCCTCTTTTGGGATGAACACAGGTCTGCGCTTGCGATTTCTTTTACTAACGAACGAAAAAGATTTTTGATGTTTATTCTACAGCTCCACACGTCCCTCTGTGAAAACATGATGGAGACAGATGCAGGACGTGGGTCCTTTCGTGAACAGATGTCAACGGGGTGGAGACTGGTGAACGACTTCTGACCCCATGTGACGTATTTACCTACTTTGCATACTTTAGAAAACTTTTTTTTATTCTGCCTGTCATGTGCAGCAAACAGTGAACTGGGTACCTCCACATTCTAATGACACACATTACACGCTTTTGTTTTTATTTTCATTTTTCAGAGGACGCTCTGACCCAACACTCAGCCTTACAGGAAGCCCTGCTTCCCTGTGGCTCACACACAGACATGATGTAGGTTTGATCAGAGGATGTGAACCAGTGGTCATCGCACCTAAATCTGACCACAGACCATGTAAACAACAACACCCTCTTAAAGGAAGCCATAGATGGCGTTACTGCAGACACCACTAAGATACTGAAACATTGGATGCTACAGGCCACAAAGAGAGCCTGTCTAAATTACACTTTGTTCAGACAAAGGTCATTTTTCCGGGTCATTGTAATTACAGCTGATGGCAAATCCATCTCACCCAACAGAGTTAAAGCAATTTGAAACCTGCCTAAACCGTGCACGTAAAAACAGCTGATGTTTTTTCTAGGTCTTTGTTCTTATTGTAGGACCTTCAGTCCTAACTTTACTGTCTTTGAGGCCCCACTCAGGGTTCTGATGCAGACATCTTCATCGTCCACTTCTTGTCTCACGTGAACGTCTGAGGCTGAACAGGCGTTCACCGACCTCAAACTTGCTCTTCAGTCGGCTCCTACTTTGGGTCTGCCTGACCCTACGCGACCTTTCACCCAAACAGTGGATGAGAAATCAGGTTGTATGACCTCTGTCCTTTTACAGGATCACGGAGGACGTCCGCGCCCTGTAGCCTATTTCTCTGCTAAGCTTGACCCAGTCGCTGCGGGGCTCCCACGATGCCTCCGAGCAGTGGCTGCGGCAGAGAAAGCCGTGCTGGCATCACGTGACATTGTTGGCTATTCTGGTGTCACCCTGCTGGTTCCTCATGCCGTGTCTTTGATCCTTTTGGAACAAAAAACATCACATCTTTCTACAGCCCGATGGCTTAGATACAACACCATCTTACTGGAAATGCCAAACATTACTGTCAAAAGGTGCAATGTGCTTAACCCAGCCACTTTGTTTCCAGGCCCTGACGATGGCGAGCCTCACAACTGTGTTTCGGTCTTGAACCAAGTCTGCACTCCGCGCCCAGATCTGTCGGAGGTGCCAATTCCTAACTGTGACCTCGTTCTCTTTGTTGATGGCTCCGCCTCTAGAGACCCTGCTTCGGGCCGCTGTCAGGTTGGATATGCAGTCTGCACCTCTCATACTGTTTTACAGTCTGGCGCTTTGCCAGGACATTACTCTGCTCAGGCTGCGGAGTTGATCGCACTGACCGAAGCCTGTAAATTGGCTGAAGGGAAGTCTGCTACTATCTACACAGACTCCAGATACGCTTTTGGCGTCACACATGACTTTGGTGCTCTGTGGAAACACAGAAAGTTTTTGAAATCTGATGGCAAACCTATCTTGCATCATGATAAGGTTGCTGATCTGCTCGACGCAATTCTGTTACCAGCTGCAATTGCTGTATGTAAGTGCCCCGCACACACTGGGGGCACTGATCCCATCTCTGCTGGAAACACACGTGCTGATGCTGCTGCGAAGGCAGCTGCTCGACATTCCCTTCCCTTTGTTCCCTGCCTCTTATCCTCCACCTCTACCCAACCTCCCTCTCCTCCCTCTGCTCTCCCTGATCTTCAGACATTCTCTACCCCACAGGAACGCAAGCTCTGGCTGACGAATGGCGCCACCAGTAGCCACGGCGTTTGGTATGGGCCCGACGGCAAACCTTGCCTACCTAAACACTTTTTCCCCCATTTCGCGAAGTTGACACATGGATTAGACCATGTATCAAAGGGGGGAATGTTAGATGCTCTTACAAAACATTGGTACACTAAGGGATTTTCAATCGGTACACTAAGGGATTTTCAATCTATGCGCAAAAATACTGTGAAGCATGTATGACATGCGCCCAACACAACCCAGGTAAGACGACTGCCAAACCACTGGCAGCTCACCCACCACCGGAACAGGCGTTTGACCATTTAATGCTGGACTTCATCGAACTAACGCCGGCAGGAGGTAAAAAGTATTGTTTAGTGATTGTTGATATGTGGTCAAAATGGGTGGAGGCCTTCCCAGCTAAACATGCTAACAGCCATGCTGTTACCAAAGCCTTGCTGACAGAAATAATTCCCAGATGGGGAATTCCATCTAAAATCAGCAGTGACAACGGCTCACACTTCGCAAACCAAGCCCTCGAGGAAGTGGGAAAGTTTCTGAACATCGACATCAGAAAGCACTGCTCTTACCACCCTCAAAGCGGAGGGGCGGTAGAGAGAAAGAATGGCACTTTGAAAAACAAACTGGCTAAATGCTGCTCAGAGACTGGTCTCAAGTGGACTCAGGCTCTTCCCATTGTGCTCTCATACATGAGAATGAGGAGAAGGATGAGAACAAACCTCAGCCCGTATGAGATCCTATTTGGTAGACCCCTATGATGGGACTCCACCCTGAGACCGAGACTAGGATTTTACCACCTACTGAAATGTGCGAAGACGCAATGCTACAGTACTGTAAGAACTTATCCTCTGTTCTGTCCCAAATCTCCAAGCAGGTGAAAGCGGCTCTGCCCAAACAGGCGACAGAACCACTGCACATCATTCAACCAGGAGACTGGGTGATCATTAAGGAGCTTCGCAGGAAGCACTGGAACTCAAAGCGGTGGCAAGGTCCCTTCCAGGTCCTTCTGACGACCAACACGGCTGTGAAGATCGCAGAAAGAGCGACTTGGATCCACTCCAGCCACTGCAGGAAGGTCCCGGATCCGACAGACGACCCTCCATCTATATCTACACCACACGAGAAACCACCACTGACGAAAAGAACTGAGAAGGTCGACCCTCGCTGTGCTCACACATGCACTGAGGCGAGGCTGCGTTGACCGTTCAGCTAAAGGTGTGAGCCAAGCGCCGCCTGAAGCTGCGCCGGTGAATCACACTATCAGACCATACATCTACACACACGCTCCTGAGAAAACACACACACGAGCAGCCTTGAGTTGCCAACGCTGGACGACGTGTAGACTCTTCACATCACGGGAGTGACAGTGACTCAGACGGCATTGGGAGGAAACCTGGCGGTGATAACAAATCCCAAGTGTCTCTGTGATCAGCTGATCACAACCTGAAGAACTCCAACGAACTGGCAATACATCAACACACAGGTTGGAAACAATCTAACGCTACTGTTCAACAGGACGAAGCAGATTGTTACGAGACATCAATTGTAACCTCGTTGCGTTAGACATTTTATGTTACTCTGAATATTGCCTTTATCATATGATGTTTCCATGTAACTTCACACACTACTTTTGAAGAAGAAAATTTCACAACACTGAGTTTAAATATCCTGAAGTTGACTTGGTGTTTAATTTGCTCACAATCACTTTATTCACTGCTACAAAGACTTTTTATCCTTTCATCTACAGATGAAAGACAACACAAGCGGAAATATGCATCATCATTCTGGTTAAATCCCTGGATCTCGTATTCATTCTAGACGCAAATGTACAATTAAAGATTCGAAAGCATTAAATCTATCTTAAGATTATATGAAACAGAACCCCACCGGAAACCTATGGCTATCATACATTAATTGTATTTATTACATTACAATTGAATGGCCGTAGACACGTTGTTAGCAGAGAAAAGAGACGTTTGTGTTATGTTTGGAGACGCATGTTGTACTTCATCCTGAACAACACTGATTCTAATGGTATTGTGGCGAAGGCGCTCCACGGCCTTCAGAATCTCAGCTAACTCTGGTATAGGTTTTTTTTCCCTTGGAATTGGCTAGACGAAATGTCTGGAAAATGGAAATCTGTTCTCATGTCCGCAGCTGTTTCCCTTATAATTGAGATGGCTGTGATTCTCTTGTTTGGTTTTTGCGTTATCACACTGGTTAGAGGTCTCATCATGCGTGCGACCCCAGCAACACTCTCGTATCAAATGACACAATGCACTATGTTCAAAAACCCCAACTCTAATTCACTTAATGACTTTGACGATGGTCTTAGGCTATCGGATCAAAAATATAACATGATACAAATATGATAATGAGCTTATTTTCTTCACATGCCAATACAGAAGTTATTCTTGTATAACTACCCACCAAAACAGTTCCCAACCTTTTGTCCCTAAGTTACTTGCATTTTATGTAAAGGTGTATTTTGAATCTTGATGAGTTAATACCCTTATTGTTTCATTTGCAAGGGTCTTTTATTATTACAGAATGTGACGTTGACAATTTTTATTCTTTTATGGGTTGATTAATGTGTAATCAAAAGGGGGGAGTGTTATGGGAAAAATTGTCTCTTCCTTATTTCTATGTCTCTTCCTTACTTCTATGCAGTTATTATATGATTTATGACTTATGTTCTGCAATTAATATCTTATGTTTTGTCTTACTGTATGCATTTGACATTTCACCTAGATTGTTCAATGGTTGTCTCTGCCTGATAGACTCTCAACTCTAGCTCCCAAACCCAAGGTCGGGGAGTTGTGTCTCTGTCTGTTGAGACTTGGTGCTCCTTTCTCACAGATAGTTGGACGTCAGCAATGCAGGTGTGAGAATGTAAATATCTTCACACACACTGCGACAGGGAGGAGATGGTGCATGTAATTTGATTGGGTTAGAAAGACATTCCACCCTAGTCGGACAGAGAAGCTAAAAGGCAGAAACAACTTTAGGATCGTGGGCTCTTTGCATCACACCTTCGTGGTGTGTGCACTGATCTCCCCAGCTGGTTTTTGGTTTGTTGATGTGCACGATCAACATCCATGTTTTTATTTGCTTTCCCCATTATTTTTATTTTTTTATCCTTTCTTTATTATTTTAATAAATCGCACAAAAGGACAACTCTCTCATCTGCTTTATTATGGAAAATTTCCACCACAGCTGAAAGTATTTTTTAAGTTTGGTTTTAAGGTTATTTATTGAGAGGAAATTAGAAGAATTTATTATTTAATATATATTCATAATTTAATATTTCTCAAAGTGAAAGTAAATACAAAACAACTGTTTCTGCTGTAACAATAAAACAGGTGCAATTTTTTTTTTTTATCTTAAGACTGACTTTTAGACACATTGTGTATTTGTTGACTGGTTTAACTCATTCCTGGTCTGAGGCTCCTCCTCTGGTGGATCCATGTTACTAATGTTTGGCTCTGAGGGGTTTTTGTTCAGCTCCACTGATGCTTTGTGTCACTGTGACTGTCTGGCACAGTAATAAACAGCAGAGTCTTCAGGCTGCAGGTTCTGTCCGTTTAGAGTCAATGTTTTGCTGGAAGCATCAACATCAATGGTGAATTTGTTCTTCAGTGAATCTTTGTAGTCAGAGCCTCCAGTGTATCTCCTCCCGATCCACTCCAGTCCTTTCCCTGCAGGTTGTCTGATCCAGTGTGTCCAGTACCCACCCGAAACCACAGAGTAAGAGACCTGGCAGGTGAGGGTCAGACGCTGACCTGGCTGCACAGTCACAGAGTCTGGCTGTGTCAGCTGTTCACACTTCACACCTGTGGAGAAAAGCTGCGTTAGTGTGAACAGTCAGTGTGTTGTCTCATACTGTGGGTGTCTCAGTGAGACTCACAGGATCCAGCAGCCAACAGCAGCAGCAGAGCTACAGAGAACATGGTTGGTGTTGAAGCTGATGGGAGCTTCTCTCCTTCTGCTGCAGCTGATGTGAGGTCAGCTCTTTATAGACACTGGGACCAGGCGCACTTTGCATGGAGAATGATGCAGACATAGTAGGTAGTTCAGGTAGAGCATTGGTCTGTGAAGCAGGAGGTTCAGGTTCAAACCCACCAGAACAGCAAGAGTGTCCTTGAGTAAAACACTTCTCACTTTGACTGCTGGGTTAAATGCATTGTAAAATATTATTATTAATATTATTATATTATATATATTAATATTATAAGTATATAATAAAAATATTTTATGTCGTCAGTTTATGATTTGATTCATGCTTTAACATTCATTTGACTGAAGCTGCTTCACTGAGACTTCAGGTTGTTGGAGTTTGTGTTCAAGCAGTTTGTGTCTGTGGGTGCCTTTCTACCTTTCTACTGGCTCTGATGTGGGAGTTTTTGTACAGCGTCTGTGTTTCTTGTGTCACTGTGTCTCTGGCACAGTAATAAACTGCAGAGTCGTCTGTTTTCAGGCTGTTCATCTGCAGATACAGCTGGTTTTGGCTGTTGTCTCTGGAGACGGTGAACCGGCCTTTAACTGACTCAGAGTAGTAGATTCTGCCACCACCAGTGTTGATGTAAGCGATCCACTCCAGTCCTTTTCCAGCAGCCTGTCTGATCCAAGCAGCATAAATAGCACCACCAAAGCCTGAATAAGTGCATGTCAGTCTGTGGGATCCTCCAGGTGTTTTAACCACTGGTTGAGACTCCGTCAGTGTTCGACCATCACTACCTAGAGAAATCCAAAGAATTCACTATGAACCATGATGAAGCAGTATTGTCTTTATATTTTCATGTCTAAGATCGAGTTTGTTCTCACCAGTCCAGTTAATTAACAGGATCAGACTAACGGCTAAATACTCAGGTCTCTCCATCACAGTGATTTGTCAGTTCTCAGTCTTCACTGTCTGCTGTCGTCTGTTCTTCACCACAAATAAAGGAATGGAACAAACCAGGTTTGCATTGACTCCGCCTCTAAAATATCAACCAAATGAACAATTTTATTATTTATTGTCGTTTCAAAAATAATTTTAGAATTAAGCTTTAATAAGTCATTCTTATTTATATCATTTAATTGTATAATTATAAAATATAAGTTATATTCTTATACAATTATATTAATATTAAACCCAAAAATATTTCATGTAGACTTTCTGTATTACCAAGCCTTAGTACAAATTCAACTTTAAGATTTGCAAAGTTAAAAAATTAGAAGAAATTGGAAATAATCGTTACATGTATGTATAGTAGGTTTATTTATTTTAGTAGAATGACCTAAAACCATTAGTGGTCTTAGAGCTCCCTCTTCTGGTGGCTTGATGAATGGATGTTCAGGCTCTGCGGGTTTTTGTTCAGCTCCACTGATGCTTTGTGTCACTGTGTGTCTCTTTTGCACAGTAATAAACAGCAGAGTCCTCTGGCTGCATGTTCTGTCCAGTTAGAGTCATTGTGTTACTGGAGGAATCTAAACTGATGCTGAACTTGTTCTTTAGTGAATCTTTGTAGTAAATGTTCCATCCAACTCCTCCTCTATAAATGCACTCCAGTCCTTTTCCTTCAGGTTGTCTGATCCAGGATGATCCACATTGGTTAAGAGCATAAGAGGTCTGACAGGTGAGGGTCAGACGCTGACCTGGCTGCACAGTCACAGAATCTGGCTGTGTCAGCTGTTCACACCTCACACCTGTTCACAGAAGAAAATGGTTTGTGACAAATGATTAAGTCATAGTAAAACAGTAGATCAGCTGATCACCAAACAAGCAGAGACTCACTGGATCCAGCTGCCAACAGCAGCAGCAGAGCTGCAGGAAACATGGTGACTCTCATGTTCTGTGACCTCCTCAGTCTGATGTGGAGCTTTTATAGATGAGCTGTAGTGAACATCACTGACTTTGCATAACGTGGTCCAGTAGAAGACTCAACTTTGCATTACATCACACAACACTTCAAACATTCTCCTGTTTTAACATGTTTAAATTAAATAGGCTCAACCTTTTAAATCTAATCTGCATTTCTGCTCTGTCAGCATCTTTATTTGCAGCCATTTTCATTCATTTGTTTTCCTACAGTGTCCTCCAGTAGAAGACTCAGCTCAGCATTACATCACACATGTTTAAAGTAAACACGTCCAACCTCAACCCTTTAAATCAAATCTGTGTCATTTACTTTGCTTTGTCAACATCATTCTCTGCAGCCATTTTTTTTATTAATTAATTTGTTTTTTCTTCTGTGCAGCAGTTCAACAAGCAGCATGTATTAGGCTGAATGCATGGACAGTGATGTGCTGGACATTTTTACTTTTACAAGAGGAGTATATGAAAAAATAATTAGACTCTTCTTGATTAATGGTTTATTTTTGGTTTTATTTAGTCCATCCTAAATATGTGTGATGTCACTGTGCTGGTGGACAGGCTGAGTTTGTGTGTGTGTGCGGTGGTGGTGGTGGTGGTGGTGGTGGCTTTTGTGCAACCAGCTGCTGAAACCAAGCAAATCAGGTAAGCAAACAATAGGCACAAAATAAATAAATATGGATGCACCTTAGGCTGACACATTCATAGCTACAACTGCTGTACTGTGGTTTACCTGTGAAATTAATATCAGTGCTAATAATAGTGTTATTATAATGTAATATGTAACAGTATGTGCACACACCCATCCAAACATACATATACATATATCATAAGTGTACACATATGCATTATTATACGGACACGGATGGACAGGATAAAAACAGATTCATTAGTTATGGTTAGTTTACATTTGTCATGTTTAAAGAATTTTTCAATGTTACATTTTCACACTCTATAATAAATAAATATTCTGTACGTTTATCATTTATTATTTGATGCGTTGGGCTACAGATTATTTTACTTAACTTTCAATGACATAAACAGTCACTTGGCAGAAGCTTTCATTCAGATTGACAAGTGATGATATCCAAGAATATTCCATCCATCCGTCCATTTTCTTAACCGTTTACTCCCTAGTGCGTGGTCACAGGGTGCTGGAGCCTAACCCAGCTGTGGGCGAGAGGCAGGGTCCACCCTGGACAGGTCGCCAGTCCATCGCAGGGCAACACAGAGACAGACAACCATTCACACACACACTCACACCTACGGGCAATGGAGAGAAGCCAATCAACCTAATGCACTCTTTGGACTGTGGGAGGGAGCCGGAGAACCCGGAGAGGCGACAGTGCTACCCACCGCACCACCGTGCCGCCCTAAGAATATTCCATTACATGATAAAACCTAATCCTAGTCAGGTTCAACCAGACCACCATGATTTTGTACGTGTGTTTAACCATCTTCAGTCACTGTGGGTGTCGAGCACAGTAATAAACAGCAGAGTCTTCTGTTCTCAGGCTGTCCATCTGCAGAAACACCTGCTGTCTGCTGTCGTCTCTGGAGACGGTGAACCGGCCTTGAACTGACTGACGGTAGTATTTGCTGGTGACATCAATGGTGGCGATCCACTGCAGCCCTCCACCAGCAGCCTGTCTGACCCAGCCCATCCAGTGGCCACTGACTGTCAGCCCACTGGCTGTGCAGGTCAGTGTGTGGGATTCTCCAGGCCTTTTAACAACAGCCTCAGATTCTGTCAGCGTCTGAGCATCAGCACCTGAAGGACACATTTGAAACTAGTCAGTTGTTCTACTTTGACAGCTACTAACGGACAGATGCTGTTTTCTCACCTGCCCAGCAGAGAGTGAACAGCAGCAGAGCTGTCCTGCATCCCATCATGAGGATCCGTGTGCTCACGTCCTCGCTGCAGACGAATAAGAGGAGGATGAAGTCACCACAGTTTTGCATTAACCGTCCTCTGAGGAGTTCCATCAAATTGGTCTTAATCAGTAAAGAGCTTGTATCTGGAAAAAAAAACAAGTCTGCTGAGTTAATATAATATCTGTCTGCTAAAAAATTTTACTGCTTCATTATATTTATATGGCGACTAAAATATTTATTATAAGCATTGGTTATGTTCATGACAACATCCAACTAATGCATATTTAATAGAATGACAAAAGCTAATGGCTCTTATTCATGCATTTATCCTCAATATTTAATTATTGACATATTCAACATAGAATAAACACCTAGGTTACCTAGGTAAAAATTATTATATTTCAATTGTGTTTTAAAATTTATTATTTTAAAACTCCTACTGGACATTTTGCTTTTGTAGATTGTAGTAAAATCGAGAGATAGATTTGAGAAGTATTTCATTTACTACATAAAGTATACTTTAAAAGTATATTCAAGCGTTTATGATGATAAAGAATCAAGTGACTCATTTGTTTAGGTGTAAAACCTAAATATGTTTTCTACTGTAGGTTAATATCACGTTCGTCTGTAGTTAATGTCTCTGTAAGGACAATGTTCATATTGAACTTGTCTTTAACTCATTCCTGGTCTGAGGCTTCTCTGGTGGATCCATGTTACTAATGTTTGGCTCTGAGGGGTTTTTGTTCAGCTCCACTAATGCTTTGTGTCACTGTGTGTCTCTGGTACAGTAATAAACAGCAGAGTCTTCAGGCTGCAGGTTCTGTCCATTTAGAGTCAACGTTTTGCTGGAGGAATCAACATTAATAGTAAATTTGTTCTTCAGTGAATCCTTGTAGACTGCAGTACAACCAGCACATGAAAAACCAATCCACTCCAGTGCTTTCCTTGCACGTTGTCTGATCCAGTGTGTCCAGGCATCAAGTGAGTAAGAGACGTGACAGGTGAGGGTCAGACGCTGACCTGGCTGCACAGTCACAGAGTCTGGCTGTGTCAGCTGTTCACACTTCACACCTGTGGAGAAAAGCTGCGTTAGTGTGAACAGTCAGTGTGTTGTCTCATACTGTGGGTGTCTCAGTGAGACTCACAGGATCCAGCAGCCAACAGCAGCAGCAGAGCTACAGAGAACATGGTTGGTGTTGAAGCTGATGGGAGCTTCTCTCCTTCTGCTGCAGCTGATGTGATGTCAGCTCTTTATAGACACTGGGACCAGGCGCACTTTGCATAGAGAAACATTCAGACAGGTGCAGGTCAGACATAAACTGTATCTATTTAAGCACAATATAAGCATGATGACTCAGACATTATTCGCTCCAAAGCTGTCGTTGTCACTAGAGATAATAATCTGACTTTGTAATTTGGTTCAGTCATTGTAACACACGATTTAGATTTGTTGGCTTTTCTGTGTAATTCCATATAATTCTTTTTTTGCATTGATTGGATTGAAGAGATATGGAATCTCCCCGCATATCTCTGAAAACATAAAAGTTTTTTTTTAATTATATTTTCTGAGTACATCTTTTATGAGTTAATTTCTTTTCCAAAATTATTTAGACCTTTATTGAATTAATATCAGTTTTTATTTTATTGTTATTTAATTGTTAAGGAATCCATCCACATCATCAGCTGGTGATCATTGTCTCACCGTGTTTAGTATTGTGTGTTGTCTCATACTGCCCCCTAGAGGCTGTTGTGTGTACGTCATGTTGGGTTTTTGTACAGCCTTTCAGTTCACTTTAACCACTGTGAGTGTTTAGCACAGTAATAAACAGCAGAGTCCTCTGGCCTCAGGTTGGACAGTTTCAGATACAACATGCTGTTGCTGTTGTCTCTGGTGATTTCTATCCGTCCTTGAACGTTGCTGGAATAAACTGTTTTACTTGCATCGTACCAAATAACCCCCATCCATTCCAGTCCTTTTCCTGCAGGTTGTCTGATCCAGTGCATCCCATAGTCACTAAATGTGAACCCAGACCCTCTGCAGGACAGACTGAGGGTCTCTCCAGGCTTCCTCACTACTGCAGTGGAAGGAATGGACTCCATGCTCTGACCTGAACAACCTGATGACATGAAAGATAAGACACCACAGGACAATGTGACATAGATGCTGTACGCTCTGCTTTCACTGCTCAACCTTCATGTGTCATCAGCACCAAGCAGGAGAACCTACATGTCAGAGAGAGAGCAGCCAGCAGCAGAGTGAGTGTGTTCTTCATCCTGAGGCTGGAGATGTGACTCTGATGCTGCTCATGGATTATAAGAGCAGGCAGGAGATTTGCATGGAGACACTGTTGACAGGGAGTGGCTCCACCTGCAACAGGCTGTGATCTGTAAGACATAAAAACGTGTATTCATATGATTGTTTTTCATTGTGAGTGCATTTTACCTTTTGTTAATTTTGCTAATGAATAAAAACATCTTATATTTAATTTCATAGCAAATACAATAATCAAGAGGTTTCCTTCTACTCATTCTGATGTGACATATTTTGCGTTGTTGTTTGTCTGATCAGTAATTCAAGCCCAGCAACTCAACAACAACAACAATAAACAGCAACTCTTCCGTTTTTATGCTTTATTGTTATTTTCATTCATGTCCATCTGCAGGAACAGCTGCAGTCTGTGGTTAAACAGCCTTGAACTGACTAAGAATAGTAAACGTAGCAGAACCAACCCACTCCAGTCCTGAAGCCTGAATGATCCAATGCATCCAGTGGTTTCTAAATGTGAATCCAGAAGATTCACTGCTCAGTGCAGGAATTCATCAGGTCTCATAGCGTGTTCTTTGGTTAACATTCATTTTAACACTTAGTATATTTAGAAAATGAGAGAAGATTTGCATCAGGGAGGTGGTGTCTCCTGTTCCAACACAGTGTGGTTTTAGCAGAACTGAAAGTATTTTTTAAGTTTGGTTTTAAGTTTATTTATTGAGAGGAAATTAGAAGTATTTATTATTTAATATATAATTATAATTTAATATTTCTCAAAGTGAAAGTAAATACAAAAGAGCTGTTTCTGCTGTAACAATAAAACAGGTAATTTTTTTTATGTTAAGACTGACTTTTAGACACATTGTGTATTTGCTGACTGTTGTGTTCAGACAATGTTCATATTGAACTTGTCTTTAACTCATTCCTGGTCTGAGGCTCCTCCTCTGGTGGATCCATGTTACTAATGTTTGGCTCTAAGGGTTTTTGTTCAGCTCCACTGATGCTTTGAGTCACTGTGTCTCTCGTGCACAGTAATAAACAGCAGAGTCCTCTGGCTGCATGTTCTGTCCAGTTAGAGTCATTGTGTTGCTGGAGGAATCTAAGCTGACACTGAACTTGTTCTTCAGTGAATCTTTGTAGTATGTGCTGCATCCAACTCCTCCTCCATAAATCCACTCCAGCCCTTTTCCTTCAGGTTGTCTGATCCAGGCTGATCTACAGTAGCTAAGAGCATAAGAGACCTGGCAGGTGAGGGTCAGACGCTGACCTGGCTGCACAGTCACAGAGTCTGGCTGTGTCAGCTGTTGACACCTCACACCTGTGGAGAAAAGCTGCGTTAGTGTGAACAGTCAGTGTGTTGTCTCATACTGTGGGTGTCTCAGTGAGACCCACAGGATCCAGCAGCCAACAGCAGCAGCAGAGCTACAGAGAACATGGTTGGTGTTGAAGCTGATGGGAGCTTCTCTCCTTCTGCTGCAGCTGATGTGATGTCAGCTCTTTATAGACACTGGGACCAGGCGCACTTTGCATAGAGACAGATGCAGACAGGTGCAGGTCAGACATAAACTGTATCTATTTATGCACAATATAAGCATGATGACTCAGACATTATTCGCTCCAAAGCTGTCGTTGTCTCGAGAGATAATGATCTGACTTTGTAATTTGATTTAGTCATTGTAACACACGTTTAGGGTTTGTTGGCTTTTCTGTGTAAATTCATATAATCCTATTTTTGCATTGATTGGATTGAAGAGAAATAGAATCTCCCCACATGTCTCAAAGCATAAAATATCTTATTTTTTTAATTATATTTTCTAGGTTCTTCTTTTATGAGTTAATTTCTTGTCCAATATTATTTAGACCTTTACTGAATTAATATCATTTTTCGTTTATTTTATTGTTATTTAATTGTAAAGGAATCCATCCACATCATCACCTGGTGATCACTGTCTCACCGTGTTTAGTATTATGTGTTGTCTCCTACTGCCCCCTAGAGGCTAATATGTGTAAATCATGTTGGGTTTTTGTTCAGCCTCTCAGTTCACTTTAACCACTGTGAGTATTTGGCACTGCAACTCTGTTTTTTATGTTTTATTGTTTTTTTATTCATGTCCATCTGCAGGAACAGCTGCAGTCTGTGGTTAAACAGCCTTGAACTGACTAAGAATAGTAAACGTAGCAGAACCAACCCACTCCAGTCCTGAAGCCTGAATGATCCAATGCATCCAGTGGTTTCTGAATGTGAATCCAGAAGATTCACTGCTCAGTGCAGGGATTCATCAGGTCTTATAGCATGTTCTTTGGTTAACATTAATTTTAACACTCACTATATTTAAAAATGAGAGAAGATTTGCATCAGGGAGGTGGTGTCATGTTCCGGCTTTACTGGACTTTTGAAGGACTTCCTGTTTTACCTAAGTTGTCATGTTCTGGGTTTTGTTTCCTGTTTTATTTTGAAAGGACTTCCGTTTCTGGTCACGTCATGTTAGTTCCGCTTCACGTCCCGGTTCTATTACGCACACCTGTCTCATATCAGTCATTACTCACCTGTGTATTTAACCACCACCAGTCACCACAGCCAGTTGCCAGATTGTTGCATGCCAGTCATCATATTCCAGCGTTTCTCAGTCCTGCTGACCTTGATCGTGATCTTGTTTCCTGTTCCTGGCCTCTGAAACCTGTCTGCTCCTGAACAGTACTGTCGCCTGGAAAGATTCTGACCTGATCGTCTGACCTTGAGACAGCCTGCTCCTCACTGGTACTGTAGCTGTGTCAAACTGTTGCCCGTCCTTGGATCTGATTCAGCATGTTCCCTCTGTACCGTCACCTGAGATACACTGTGTATGACCTGGACTGTTAGTACCAAAGATTCTTGGATTAAACCTTGATTTTACCACCAACGCTGTGTGTTCGCACTGTGCATGTGGGTCCGATCTCTGCCTTAACCTGACAGAACAATCTGGCCAGACTTGGACCCAGCCAGCGCCCAGCCTTCATTCAGATCAGTGATTTTTTTGTTCTGGATTACGTAGCCTCTGTTTTTTTGCTTGGACAGATCTAACGGAGGCTTTTCGCCAGTGCTACAGACAACGTTTGACGGCTGTCTGGGAGGTGCCGACCCCCGAGGCTCAGTTGGCTTCGGTGGACCTCCTCATCGACATGCTGACGTCGGAGTTCTGGTGGCTTGGCTAATGTTCAAAACTATATGTTCTATAAAGCAGCATTAATGTTTTAAAATTTTAATGATGCTATAATGCTTTAATGATGAACTAAGCTGTAGAGGTGGAAGACAGAGGATTTTGCATTGAGGAGAAAAGTTGAATCGGACTTGGATTTGAACAGCTCAGAGCAATAATCACCTGGAAATGATTTGACAAATGGCATCAAGTGTCACTCAACGCTGGTCTGACTGGATCCTCATAGACACACATGATACAGTGTGAGTTTAGTTTGCATGAACACAGCTGCTTGTATGCTGCTTCAGAGCTGAGACCGAGAAATGACTGTCCTCAAACCAAAACATTGTTTTGAGTACCAGATTCTTTTTGAACTATACTGAGAACTGCTCTCATTCCTGCTCTGAGGGCTCCTCCTCTGGTGGATCCATCAGTCCACCTTAATACTTACCTTAAATAAATACTGTTACACGTAACATATAGAAAACTTTTTATACAATCAAGTACACACCACTGATCAGGACGACAAGTCTGTATTCATAAATCTCGAAAATGCTGTTTAATCTTCTGAACTTGTTTTCTCTGTTGTGATGTTATGAAAACACAGCACCCACAGGCCCTCTTCCTGATCTCTGGGGACTTTAACCATGCACCTCCTTCAGCTGCTCTGCCTACATACACCCAGTATGTGACCTGCCCCACCAGAAACAACAAAACCCTGGACTTATTCCATGCCAACACCAAAGAGGCCTACGCTGCATCCTCCCTCCCACCGTTGGGCAGAGCTGACCACAACATCCTGCATCTCCTGCCTGTGTATAAACCTGTTGTACACAGGCAGCCGGTGGTGCCCCGCACAGTGAAGAGGTGGACAGCTGAGAGCGAGGAGGCTCTCAGAGACTGTTTTAACACCACTGTGTGGACGGAGCTCTGCGACCCACATGGGGAGGACATTAACGCAATAACAGACTGTGTAACGGACTACATAAACTTCTGCTGTGAAAACACCGTTCCCACCAGGCGGGTTCGGTGTTTGACCAACAGTAAGCCTAAAATCCGTGAGGGGAAGTCCAGCTACAGGAGGACGATGGAGGAGCAGCTGCAGCGCAACAATGTCAGTGAGGTGTGGAGGAGCCTGAAAACCATCTCAGGCTTCAAAGCTCCACACCCACAGGCTGAGGGAGACCTGAGCTGGGTCAACGAGCTGAACTCACACTTTAATAGGTTTGACCAAGCACCCACTCACACCTTCCAACAGCTGCCTCCAAACCTCTTGTCACCTCATACCACTGGATTACCAGCCCCCACAGCCCTTCACACCTTTACACAAAGCCCTCTACCCTCAGCCCTGACGACTGGTGACTCATCCCAACAACACCCCCTCACTTCACACCACACTGAGACACTCCCTTAACCACTATCCTTCTCCAGCACCCAGGTGAGAAATGAGCTCAGGAAGATCAAGGCCAGGAAAGCAGCTGGACCAGACGGCATCAGCTCCAGACTCCTTAAGTCCTGTGCAGGCGAACTGTGTGGAGTTATGGAGCATGTCTTCAACCTGAGCCTCAAGCTGAGGGTGGTACCACAGCTCTGGAAGACCTCCTGCGTGGTACCAGTGCCCAAGACACCGCACGCCAAAGACCCCAGCAGCTTCAGACCAGTGGCTCTGACATCACACCTGATGAAGACACTGGAGAGACTGGTCCTGGGTCACCTCCGCTCTGCGGTGGGAACCTACCTGGACCCGTTGCAGTTCGCCTACCGACACGGCATAGGAGCAGACGACGCCGTCATCTTCCTCCTACATCGAGCCCTTTCCCACCTAGAGAAGCCCGGCAGCACTGTGAGGATCATGTTCTTTGACTTCTCCAGTGCCTTCAACACCATCCAGCCGGTGCTTCTGAAACACAAACTGGGGGAGGCTGGTGTGGACCTTCATCTGACGGAGTGGATTATGGACTATCTCACAAACAGGCCTCAGTTTGTGAGAGCCAGGGACTGTGTGTCTGACACTCTGACCTGCAGTGTGGGGGCCCCACAGGGGACTGTACTGGCCCCCTTCCTTTTCACCCTCTACACGTCAGACTTCAGACACAACACGGACAGCTGTGTTCTGCAGAAGTTCTCTGATGACTCTGCGATCGTCGGACTGATCACCGATGATGATGATGCAGAGTACAGAGGACTCACTCAGAACTTTGTGGACTGGTGCCAGCGGAACCACCTCCTGATCAATGCATGGAAAACGAAGGAGTTGGTGGTGGATTTCCGCGGACAGCAGCCTGCTGTCATCCCACCGATGCACATCCAGGGAAGGGACATTGAGAGAGTGGACTCTTACAAGTACCTGGGAGTGCATCTGAACAATAAACTGGACTGGACTCATAACACAGATGCACTGTACAGGAAGGGTCAGAGCAGACTCTACCTGCTGAGGAGACTGCGGTCTTTTGGAGTGAGGGGGCCACTCCTGAAGACCTTCTATGACTCTGTGGTGGCATCAGCCATCCTGTACGGCGTGGTCTGCTGGGGCAGCAGCATCACAGTGAGGGACAGGAAAAGACTGGACAGGATCATCAAGAAGTCCAGCTCTGTCCTGGGCTGCACTCTGGACACGGTGCAGGAGGTGGGTGAGAGAAGGGTCCTGGCTAAACTGACATCCATCATAGACCAGGACTCTCACCCACTGGAGGACTCACTGTCTGCTCTGGAGAGCAGCTTCAGTAGCAGACTGATCCACCCTCGCTGTGTGAAGGAGAGATATCGTAGATCCTTCCTACCTGCTGCTGTGAGACTGTACATTTAGAACTGTTGACCACGTCCCACTACAGTCACTCACCCACTGCATCAGTGGTTTATATAGCAACCTGCTCTGCACAATATTTGTGTAAATCTGTGAACAATCATGTATATTGTTACCGGCACAAATCTCATACCCATTACTGTGCAATAACCCTGCAATGACCTCATACTCACTCTAACTGTACTGTACTGTTTTGTACTGTGCCAACACAAACTGTTCTGTACCTGTATTCTCGCTTATCTGTACTGCTGTTGTGAGAGGTAATTTCCCCACTGCGGGACTATTAAAGGTTTTCTTATTCTTATTCTTATTCTTATTCTTATGAACAAGGTTGTTGGTGATACTGTGCGCGAACAGATATAAACTGGTTGTCAGGCTGCTTAATATGGCAGACCCACATGCACAGCTTCAGAGAGTCGGGAAGTTTCAGTCAGTTTAATGTTCAAAGCAATTTCCAAAAACACACAACAGGCAGAGGTCAATACACGGAAAGGCAGTCAGCCTAGGTACAGAGGGGCAAGCAAAGCAGCAGTCAGACAGGCTGGGTCGAAACACATTACTCACTGCGACAGTACAGGTAGGACAAGCCAGCGGATAAACAAGTACAGGCGGTGGTCATATACACAGGTTGAGATCATGAATTAGAAACGCTGGAAAGAGGAGAAAAACCCGCATTAATCTGGCAAGGGAGTGAGGCGAGCACTGGAGACAATATACCATAGTTGATTGCAAAAAGAAGTAAGCTGCCAGGGCGAATACCCAGGCGCCCACAACCCACCACATACCCGAGCAGGAGGAGGGCCACCATACAGTCACAACAGGAGTCCCACTCAAGAGCACGACGGCCCTGGGAGGTCTGGGTGGAACCAGTTGAAGTCAACGATCAAGCTGCAACTGCATACTGCAACTGTCTGCTTTAATGCTGTAATGATGAACTAAGCTGTAGAGGTGGAAGACAGAGGATTTTGCATTGGGGAGAAAAGTTGAATCGGACTTGGATTTGAACAGCTCAGAGCAATAATCAGCTGGAAATGATTTGACAAATGGCATCAAGTGTCACTCAACGCTGGTCTGACTGGATCCTCATAGACACACAGGATACAGTGTGAGCTTAGTTTGCATGAAAATAGTTTTACTGAGCATATTTATGTAACAGCTGCTTGTATGCTGCTTCAGAGCTGAGACCGAGAAATGACTGTCCTCAAACCAAAACATTGTTTTGAGTACCAGATTCTTTTTGAACTATACTGAGAACTGCTCTCATTCCTGCTCTGAGGGCTCCTCCTCTGGTGGATCAATCAGTCCACCTTAATACTTACCTTAAATAAATACTGTTACACGTAACATATAGAAAACCTTTTATACAATCAAGTACACACCACTGATCAGGACGACAAGTCTGTATTCATAAATCTCGAAAATGCTGTTTAATCTTCTGAACTTGTTTTCTCTGTTTTGATGTTATGAACAAGGTTGTTGCTGATACTGTGCGTGATCAGATATAAACTTGTTGTCAGGCTGCTTAATATGGCAGACCCACATGCACCCACATAGTTGATTGCAAAAAGAAGTAAGCTGCCAGGAGTGACATCGGAACTAAAACATTGGGAGGCAGAAGACTGGAAAGGCCAGGAGCCGTAACGGACCCCCCAGGGCGAATACCCAGGCGCCCACAACCCACCACATACCCGAGCAGGAGGAGGGCCACCATACAGTCACAACAGGAGTCCCACTCAAGAGCACGACGGCCCTGGGAGGTCTGGGTGGAACCAGTTGAAGTCAACGATCAAGCTGGGGTCCAAGATGTCTGTGGCCGAGACCCATGAGCTCTCCTCTGGACCGTACCCCTCCCAGTCCACGAGGTACTGACGGCCACGACCCCGTCGCCTGCAGTCCAGGAGCTCCTTGACCGCATAGGCCGGAACCCCACCCACGACCCGAGGAGGAAGAGTCATAGGAGGAACCAGGGAACTGGAACGAAAGGGAGTGAGCCGGCTAACGTGGAAGGTGGGGTGGACCCTCATTGACCTAGGCAAGGAGAGCCTGACAGATACTGGGTTAATGATTGCGGAGATGGTAAATGGCCCAATGAATCTTTGCGCCAACTTACGTGACGGAGCCCTTAGGGGAAGGTTCTCGGTAGACAACCACACCTGGTCGCCCACCGCATAGACCAGTTCTGGGCAATGCTTACGATCGGCCACCTCCTTGTATTTACCCTGAGCCTGTACCATAACCCTACGGGCCCGGAACCAGGTACGCCGACAGCGTTGTAGAAGGGCTTGAGCAGACAGAACGTGGATCTCTCTCTCCAAGGATGGGAACAAGGGCGGCTGGAAACCGTAGGCGCACTGGAAGGGAGTTAACCCGGTGGTGGAACAAGGCAAGGTGTCCAGGTGACGGGGTTCCAAGAGGAGAGACGACGCAGGCCAGTCTCCAGCTGCTGGTTAGTCCTTTCCACCTGACCATTGGACTCCGGGTTATATCCAGAGGTCAAGGTCACCTCTGCTTCAAGTAGGGCACAGAACTCCCTCTAAAAGGGGGACACAAACTGAGGCCCCCTGTCAGAGACGATGTCCCACGGGAACCTGTGAAGCCGAAAGATGTGCTCCAACATCTCCTGTGCTGTTATATTGCCTGTGGGCAGCTTAGGCAGTAGAAGTGGGCTAGTCAGGAGAATCAATCAGTTACAGTCATAATTACCGTGTTTCAGTGGGACGGGTGTAGGCCGGTGACGAAATCCAAGGGGATGTGAGACCAGGGTCTGTGGGGAACAGGACAGTAACAGGCGAAGGAACCCCCACCGGTTGTTGGTGGGAAGGTTTGTGGGATGCACAGAGCGGGCTGTGACGTACTCCTGGACATCTTTCTTCATGCCCGGCCACCAGATAAAACAGGAAATACACAGATCCTGTATTGCCACTGTCTGCTTTAATGCTGTAATGATGAACTAAGCTGTAGAGGTGGAAGACAGAGGATTTTGCATTGAGGGGAAGAGATGAATGGGACCTGGATGTGAACAGCTCAGAGCAAGAATCAGCTGGAAATTATTTGACAAATGGCATCAAGTGTCACTCAACGCTGGTCTGACTGGATCCTCATAGACACACATGATACAGTGTGAGCTTAGTTTGCATGAAAATAGTTTTACTGAGCATATTTATGTGACAGCTGCTTCTATGCTGCTTCAGAGCTGAGACCGAGAAATGACTGCACTCAAACAAAAAAGACGATTTGAGTTGCAGATTGTTTTTGAACTAAACTGAGAACTGCTCTCATTCCTGGTCTGAGGCTCCTCCTCTGGTGGATCCATGTTACTAATGTTTGGCTCGGAGGGGTTTTTGTTCAGCTCCACTGGACGCCTGTGTTACTGTGGGTGCCTCGCACAGTAATAAACAGCAGAATCCTCTGGCCTCAGGTTGGACAGTTTCAGATACGTCATGCTGTTGCTGTTGTCTCTGGTGATTTCTATGCGTCCTTGAACGTTGCTGGCATAAACTGTTTTACTTGCATCGTACCAAATAACCCCCATCCATTCCAGTCCTTTTCCTGCAGGTTGTCTGACCCAGTGCATCCCATAGTTACTAAATGTGAACCCAGATCCTCTGCAGGACAGACTGAGGGTCTCTCCAGGCTTCTTCACTACTGCAGTGGAAGGAATGGACTCCATGCTCTGACCTGAACAACCTGATGACATAAGAGTAAAGTTACAGTCACCTGGGACGTTTTCACACATTGATCATCATTTGATTATCTGTTGGATGAAACACTAAACAACAAGACGCATCAGGACTCACAGGACAGACAGAGAGCAGCCAGCAGAACAGTGAGAGTCTTCATTGCTGTGAGGCTGAAGATGTGAGTCTGAGGCTCCACACGGGACAGAAGTAACTGTACTGTACTTTGCATCAAGGAGGGAGTGGCTCCTGAACCAACACACTGTTACAATTAAATGTGGTTTTAGCATAAATGAAAGTATTTTTAAGTGTAGTGGTTTGTTTATTCAAAGGAAATTGAAATTAGAAGAATTTTCTCAAAATAGAATTTAAATATTTTATTGATGTGAAAGAACTGCATCTGCTGTAGCAATTAAACATGTGCATGGTTTTAAACAAAGTAATAATAAACTTAAATATTTTTTTAATTTGATTTTACAATAAGGCTGACTTTTAGACACATTGTGTATTTGCTGACTGGTTTAACTCATTCCTGGTCTGAGGCTCCTCCTCTGGTGGATCCATGTTACTAATGTTTGGCTCTGAGGGGTTTTTGTTAAGCTCCACTGATGCTTTGTGTCACTGTGTGACTCTTCTGGCACAGTAATAAACACCAGAGTCCTCTGGCCTCAGGTTGGACAGTTTTAGGATTTCTATCCGTCCTTGAACGTTGCTGGAATAGCTGGTTCCACTTGCATCGTACCAAATAGCCCCAATCCATTCCAGTCCTTTTCCTGCAGGTTGCCTGATCCAGTGCATCCCATAGTTACTAAATGTGAACCCAGATCCTCTGCAGGACAGACTGAGGGTCTCTCCAGGCTTCTTCACTACTGCAGTGGAAGGAATGGACTCCATGCTCTGACCTGAACAACCTGATGACATGAAAGATAAGACACCACAGGACAATGTGACATAGATGCTGTACGCTCTGCTTTCACTGCTCAACCTTCATGTGTCATCAGCACCAAGCAGGAGAACCTACATGTCAGAGAGAGAGCAGCCAGCAGCAGAGTGAGTGTGTTCTTCATCCTGAGGCTGGAGATGTGACTCTGATGCTGCTCATGGATTATAAGAGCAGGCAGGGAGATTTGCATGGAGACACTGTTGACAGGGAGTGGCTCCACCTGCAACAGGCTGTGATCTGTAAGACATAAAAACCTGTATTCATACAAGACTGTTTTGTATTGTTTCTCTGTATTCTCTTTTCTGAATTTTGTTAGAAAATGAAAGCAATATAATAAAAAAATACAAAAATCTAAAAAAATGGTTTTGTTTTCTTAATCTTGATGTGACATATTTAGGGTAATAGTATGTCTGATTGGCAGCTTCAACTGTTACAGAGGGAAGATTTGCATCAAGGAGGGAGTGGCTCCTGAACCAACACACTGTTACACTTTTATGTAATTGTAGCATAACTAAAAGTATTTTGTGTAGTGGTTTGTTTATTGAAAGGAAATAAATATGATTTAAATGATTGATTTAAATATGTATTTCTCTAAATAAAATTAAATAACATTTTATTGATATGAAAGAAATGTCTCTGCTATACTTAGACTGACTTTCAGACAAATACTGTGTTTGCTAGGTGCTATAACTCATTTCTGGTCTGAGGCTCCTCCTCTGGTGGATCCATGTTACTAATGTTTGGCTCTGAGGGGTTTTTGTTCAGCTCCACTGATGCTTTGTGTCACTGTGACTGTTTGGCACAGTAATAAACAGCAGAGTCTTCAGGCTGCAGGTTCTGGCCCTTTAAGGTTACTCTGTTTTTGGAAGAATCTAACTCAACGCTGAACTTGTTCTTCAGTGAATCTTTAAAGCTTGTGGTATATCCCACTCTTGCAGTTAAAATCCACTCCAGTTCTTTCCCTGCAGGTTGTCTGATCCAAGCTGTTGCATAGTCACTCACAGAATAAGAGACCTGACAGGTGAGGGTCAGACGCTGACCTGGCTGCACAGTCACAGAGTCTGGCTGTGTCAGCTGTTCACACTTCACACCTGTGGAGAAAAGCTGCGTTAGTGTGAACAGTCAGTGTGTTGTCTCATACTGTGGGTGTCTCAGTGAGACTCACAGGATCCAGCAGCCAACAGCAGCAGCAGAGCTACAGAGAACATGGTTGGTGTTGAAGCTGATGGGAGCTTCTCTCCTTCTGCTGCAGCTGATGTGATGTCAGCTCTTTATAGACACTGGGACCAGGCGCACTTTGCATAGAGAAACATTCAGACAGGTGCAGGTCAGACATAAACTGTATCTATTTAAGCACAATATAAGCATGATGACTCAGACATTATTCTATTTACAATAAAGCCATTGTTGGCTCCAGAGATAATAATCTGACCTTGTATTTTGATTTAGTCACAGTGAATTCATTTCTCAATAAATATTCATGAGACCTTTACTGAATTAAATAATTTATTGTTTTCGTACAATTATCATTGACTAACTTACTTACATTTTAAAGCAGTTTCTTCATTCATTCATTTTACATTGTTAAGGAATCCATCCACATCATCAGCTGGTGATCGTTGTTTCACTGTGTTTAGTGTTTCGTGTTGTCTCATACCGCCCCCTAGAGGCTGTTGTGTGTACGACATTTGAACGTTTTTGTTCAGCCGCTTAGTTCACTTTAACCATTTTGAGTGTTTAGCACCAGATGTTTCCCTGCAGATTGTTTGATTCAGTCCATTAAACAGCAGGTGAATCTGAACCCAAATTCTCTGAGGGTCTCTCCAGGCTTCTTCACCACTGCAGTGGAAGGAATGGACTCCATGCTCTGACCTGAACAACCTGATGACAGGAATCAGTCTGTGAGAGCCAGGGACTGTGTGTCTGACACTGACCTGTGTGTGGGGCCCCACAGGGGACTGTACTGGCCCCTTCCTCCTCACCCTCGTTACGTCAGACTTCAGACACAACACGGACAGCTGTGTTCTGCAGAAGTTCTCTGAAGCCTTTACATTTTGTATTCCAATCTGACTGAGCTTTTACAAATAAAAATTATAATAAAATTCAGAATATATGAATTCCAAAGATTAAATGATAAATCCACAGTATACAGTTCAATAGAATTAGTAAACTCCCAAAGTGTGGACAATAAACTAAGGCCATAGCAGTAATCCTCAATATTATCCCACAGCAAGATCCCAAAATATGACTACGTCCAGAGCAGTAAGATCCAGGGTCCACAAATAGTTTATTCCACAGAAAAGTGACAGAAGACACGACTGTGTTTTTTATTCATAATTTTTTTTATGAAGTTTTCAGTAAATTAATATAAAATCAGGTTTTGGACTCAGTTTATTTCTTTCTAAGATTAACACTCAATGACCATTTAATTAACCAGCATTATTTAAAGTGTGACTAGTTTTGTTACCAGTGGTTCCAAGTTGAGGAAGTGGTTTTTGTACGACTCTCCGGTTACTGTGTCTCACTGTGTGTCGGGCACAGTAATAAACTGCTGTGTCCTCAGTCTTCAGACTGTTCATCTGCAGATAGACTTTATTGTTGGAGTCGTCTCTGGAGATGGTGAATCGGCCCTGGACTGACTGGGAGTAATAGATAGGAGAGCTGTATGTTCCTATAAGAGCGATCCACTCCAGGCCTTTTCCAGGAGCCTGTCTGACCCAGTCCATAGCATAGCTGCTCAGTGTGAAGCCTGAGGTCGTACAGGTCAGTCTGTGGGATTCTCCAGGTCTTTTCACTGCTGGTTCAGATTCTGTCAGAGTCTGAGCATCAGCACCTGTGAGACAGAAAACACCATGGAGTGAAGCTGCAGGAGAAGAATCTACTTCAGAGTTTATATGTTTGACTCTTTCACCTGCCCAGCAGAGAGTCAGCAGCAGCAGCAGCCCCGTCCTGGAGTCCATCATGTTAAACTGAGCGTCCACTGTTGTCTGTCGTCCTCTCTGCAGACGCATTAGTAGAGGTGGAAGTCAGGGAAGTTTGCATTGACTCCTCCTCAGGAAGAGGAGTGATGGACGGGACCTGGACGTGAGAGCAGCACAGTGATGCACAGCACAGCACATGTCTTCTTTCATTGATATTTAATGAAATCAATAAATAGTGGGGTCTGACTGGATCCTTATAGACACACATGATGTGTCTAATGTTTGGCTCTGAGGGGTTTTTGTTCAGCTTCACTGATGCTTTGAGTCACTGTGAGTCTTTGGATGTTTGAATTTCATAATAAATAAAATAATCAAGTGGTTTCTTTCTACTAATCCTGATTTGACATATGTAGTTGCTGTTTGTCTAATTAGTAATTCAAACCCAGTAATGAACAGCAACTCTTTATGTTTTTTGATTTATGATCCATCTGCAGAAACTGCTGTTTGTGGTTAAACAGCCTTGAACTGAATAAGAATAGTAAATGTAGATACTGGCTCTGATAATATCTATTATAAAGTCTATTATTAAGTTATGTGTTTGTCATTATTCATTTATTTGTATCTTCTACTGCCCCCTAGAGGCTGCTGTAAGTAAGACATTTAGGGTTTTTGTTCAGCCTTTAGGTTCACTTTAACCACTGTGACTCCCCAGCACAGTAATAAACAGCAGAGTCCTCTGGCCTCAGGTTGGACAGTTTCAGGTACGTCATGCTGTTGCTGTTGTCTCTGGTGATTTCTGTTCGTCCTTGAACGTTGCTGGCATAAACTGTTTTACTTGCATCGTACCAAATAACCCCCATCCATTCCAGTCCTTTTCCTGCAGGTTGTCTGACCCAGTGCATCCCATAGTTACTAAATGTGAACCCAGATCCTCTGCAGGACAGACTGAGGGTCTCTCCAGGCTTCTTCACTACTGCAGTGGAAGGAATGGATTCTAGAGCCTGACCATTCAAACCTACAAATAACAAAAGAAAATATGTTAGAAGGTGACAGAACTATAAGTCGTGTTTGGATCAAATGACATCATAACTACTGCAGCATGGTTCTACTCACAGGGCAACGAGAGCACTGTCACCAGAACAGAGAGTTTGTTCAGCATCGTGTGACTGAAGGTGAAAACAACTGGTTCAACTACACAAGTGACTGAATCAGTGGGAGGTCACAAATATAAAGAGCAGGAATTTGCATCAGGATCTGGAAGGTTGGACTTTGTTCAGTCCACCTTAAATACTTACCTTAAATAAATACTGTCACAAATAACATATAGAAAACTATTTATAGAATCAAGTATAGACATTTCAAAGAATGTTTATCAGGCTCAAAAGTCAAATGGTAATGAATTTGTCAATTGGCAATTTAATATGCAATATCGTTGATTAATTTGAAAATTTTGAAATTAACTGAACTATTAACTGCTTTATTGGATTTCATTCGATGGATCGTAACAGACAGAATGAGACTGCACACGACGTGAATGAGCGTCATTTGGGGTTCAGAAGTCGTCAAAAGTACAGTAAGTGATGGAAGATGTATGGATTTAGTCTTTGTTATTTGAGCGTTTGGTGACTGCACTGTGATTGTGTGCAGCTTGTGCGGCTGAGGTTTAACGGCTGCACACAAATCATAACTCATGGGGGGGTCTCTGTACAGGGACATGTACAGAGGCCTTAAACTTTTATTTTAAACTAGGTATTGAGTTGCCACTTTTAATATTGAAATTCAAAATGTAAAATGCATTTTCATTTTAAATTTGAGCCTGATAAACTTCCTTAGTTCAGGGGGACAAGTCTGTATACAAATCTATATTTAGAAAATGTTTCTCGTTTTGTCTGTATGTTATGAACAAGGATTTTGCTAATACTGTAAGTGAACAGATATAATCAGGTTTAATGGTGTCTGTGTATCTGACGTTATGAGCAGGATGTGATTTCAGGCAAAACCTGTGAACAAACAACAGAACAAAAAAGGGGAGATCACATTACTTTATTTATCATGAAACAAACATGATGAACATAGTTTTTAGAAGTACTTCATATGCCACTTATACTTTCATACTATAAAAAAGCAATTTTGACAATTAACAATCAAGTGATATATGATTAATACATTCATTTAGGCGTAGAAACTAAATATCTATTCTAGATTAAACAGATATTCAGTATCTCTGTACTTAATGTCTCCTATGAACAATGTTCATATTGAACTTGTCTTTAACTCATTCCTGGTCTGAGGCTCCTCCTCTGGTGGATCCATGTTACTAATGTTTGGCTCTGAGGGGTTTTTGTTCAGCTCCACTGATGCTTTGTGTCACTGTGAGTCTTTAGCACAGTAATAAACAGCAGAGTCTTCAGGCTGCAGGTTGGACAGTTTCAGATGCACCAAGCTGTTGCTGTCATCTCTGCTGATTTCTATCCGTCCTCTCAAATTGTTGGCATAGACGTTATCATTAGTATTAGAGCCACCTCTCCCCATCCATTCCAGTCCTTTTCCTGCAGGTTGTCTGACCCAGTGCATATAACAGCAGTTAAATGTGAACCCAGATCCTCTGCAGGACAGACTGAGGGTCTCTCCAGGCTTCTTCACTACTGCAGTGGAAGGAATGGACTCCATGCTCTGACCTGAACAACCTGATGACACGAAAACACAAATGTCAGATTTTCATTTGAGATTTTATTGATCAAATCACTGTTTAATCATCAGTGGTTGCTTCCTGATAGGACAGAAACCAACAATATTTTAGAACACTCACAGGTCAGAGAGAGAGCAGCCAGCAGCAGAGTGAGTGTGTTCTTCATCCTGAGGCTGGAGATGTGACTCTGATGCTGCTCATGGATTATAAGAGCAGGCAGGAGATTTGCATGGAGACACTATTGACAGGGAGTGGTTCCACCTGCAACAGCATGTGATCTGTGAGACATAAAAACATGTGTATTCATATGATTGTTTTTCATTGTAAGTTTTACCTTTTGCTAACGAATAAAAATATCTTTTATTTATTTATTTAAATTTATGTCATAGCAAATGCAGTAATCAAGAGGTTTCCTTCTACTCATCCTGATGTGACATATTTTGCGTTGTTGTTTGTCTGATAATAAACAGCAACTCTTCCGTTTTTATGCCTTATTGTTTTTTTTATTCATGATCCATCTGCAGGAACAGCTGCAGTCTGCAGTTAAACAGCCATGAACTGACTAAGAATAGTATAATATTATTTTGAAAATGAGAGAAGATTTGCATCAGGGAGGTGTTGGCTCCTGTTCCAACACAATGTGGTTTTAGCTGAAAGTATTTTTTAAGTTTGGTTTTAAGGTTATTTATTGAGAGGAAATTAGAAGAATTTATTATTTAATATATATTCATAATTTAATATTTCTCAAAGTGAAAGTAAATACAAAACAACTGTTTCTGCTGTAACAATAAAACAGGTGCAATTTTTTTTTATCTTAAGACTGACTTTTAGACACATTGTGTATTTGTTGACTGGTTTAACTCATTCCTGGTCTGAGGCTCCTCCTCTGGTGGATCCATGTTACTAATGTTTGGCTCTGAGGGGTTTTTGTTCAGCTCCACTGATGCTTTGTGTCACTGTGACTGTCTGGCACAGTAATAAACAGCAGAGTCTTCAGGCTCCAGGTTCTGTCCGTTTAGAGTCAATGTTTTGCTGGAAGCATCAACATCAATGGTGAATTTGTTCTTCAGTGAATCTTTGTAGTCAGAGCCTCCAGTGGATCTCCTCCCGATCCACTCCAGTCCTTTCCCTGCAGGTTGTCTGATCCAGTGTGTCGCGTAGCCAAGAGAATAAGTGACCTGACAGGTGAGGGTCAGACGCTGACCTGGCTGCACAGTCACAGAGTCTGGCTGTGTCAGCTGTTCACACTTCACACCTGTGGAGAAAAGCTGCGTTAGTGTGAACAGTCAGTGTGTTGTCTCATACTGTGGGTGTCTCAGTGAGACTCACAGGATCCAGCAGCCAACAGCAGCAGCAGAGCTACAGAGAACATGGTTGGTGTTGAAGCTGATGGGAGCTTCTCTCCTTCTGCTGCAGCTGATGTGATGTCAGCTCTTTATAGACACTGGGACCAGGCTCACTTTGCATACTATACACTGAGGCTGACTGAGTATCATGGCTCATTGAACTGAGCTGACTCTAATACTGGTATGTTTTGTTCACTCAGGAAGTCAGAACCCACAGCCTCAGCTGGTGCTTCCTCTGTCCACAAGATGTGCTGCCCTCTGCTGGTAGTTGAAGGAAACGAGACAAACTCAAGCAGAAGGAAGAATTAAAGCAATGACAAGTATTTGGTATATTTTTGGAGCATTGCAGCACAGATATACTCCCAATGCAAGGTCTCGCTGATAAATTTAATAATACAATTTAATACTACACTGTAAGATTTACACTTTTTGCATCAGAGTGAAACAGAAGTTAATTTTTCATCAGATGTATTGACTGTGAAATCTCCTCGTTTTGTGTCACGCTGCAGTTAAATGTTGAGCAGCTTCTCCAACTTATTACACAAACAGGTAAAATATGATGATTTTCTCTGGTGAACTTGAGCCGTCTGTAGGTTGCGAACAGTATATGCTGTGTATTAATGCTGTTATGTAACAAGATATGAAAGTGATTTCATGGCATCTGTTATCTGACATCATGAGCAGAATGTCAGCTTATGCTCAACATGTTTACGTACGCAGTCAAACCAAATTTATGTTTGAAAAAAAGCTATGACTCAGCACAGTAGTTTTGGGGGATCAAATAAATAATTTTGTTTTTCATTTATTTAACTCTTTCTTGTTTTTATTTAACAAATTAACATCAAATTTTTAATTTTTACAAGTAATTTTAAGATGCTATCGTTTGTATGTACAGTTATATAATAAGCTGATTGTATATGTTATCATTCATAGTGGTGAAGCATTGCATGAGCTGCAGTTATAATCAGTAATACTCAGATCAATGTCAGACGGATGATGCTTCTCAGATCTGTACATTCAGATTATTTTTGGATATCATCAAAATCCATAGGAATAAAACAGTGTTTTGAAGCTGGTCGTACATGTTATGCACCGGCATGTGGGACTTTGTCCCTCTCCATCGTCCATCTGTTGGATTCCGTCCTGACAGACTGGCAGCACGCAAAGAAAAGATGGCTGACGTCAAAAATGAAATGGAACACGAGAGAGATGGATTTTATTTTTTTCCCCAAATGAATTAGTGTTTTAATAATCAAATTAGGAAAATAAAGGTTAATTCAGTAGAATGAGTTTCATATAATAATAAACATCATGCAACAAGAAAAGTGTTGCATGATGTTAATTTAACAAAAACAAAAGGAGTGAACAGCACATAATAGTTCTTATTACTGTAAAGTGCTAAATTCATCATATTCATTATTTGTGAGAAAAAAAAAACTTTTAACACAATATCGGTGTTTGTGCAATTGGGTAAATGCACAGAATTAAGCCCGTGTTTCTTTTCTAAACCAAAGCTGCAGAGTTAATCCATAAGAGACCACGTCCCTCCTCTCAGGCAGGCGCAGATCACTGCTGACCACACACACACACACACACACACACACACACGCACGCTCCGGCCCAAGAAGCAACTACGGCCTCATAACTCAGCAGATGCAGATTCATTTCCAGCCAAGAACTTCCAGCCGTCCGAGAACTGAGGGAATCAACGGAGACTCATAATGAGCCTCAAACAAGCCTGCATCTTTCTCAGAGGGGGAACGAAGAGAGAAGTGAGTTTGTTCACAGGGAAGTTTGAGATTTGCTTGTTTGTAGTTTTTATACATCTCCAGCTTCAGTCCACATTTTCAGGAGTTAAACGAAGACAGGAGGTTTGTCAGTAATTGAACTTTGCAGGAAATACTTGCTGACTGATGATGCTGTGCGTCCGGTCCGTTACTGTATGGACCAGGTGAGACAGGTGGACGGAGCAGATGA